>NC_058368.1:128256770-128592484 GCF_018350175.1 Felis catus
CTGAAACCAAAATGATCATTTGTGGAGGAAAGGAAATCATGTTTTCAGAACTGTTTTACAGGTACCTTTTCAGATGGGCAGCCTTCCCCCCCCCCCCCACCCATAGAAACAAGAATAAAGGGTACAGAGGCAGGTAGGACAGGAGATGCATTTCATGAGCATGATGAAATGCTTTTCCTATCTCAAAATAAATAACTATGGTCAGAGAGTAAACTGGGAAGATAGGTCATTGCTCAGTTCCTCTGGCCCTTGGCACTGAGACCACGAGAGAAGGTACCAAAATGTACCATGGTGAGATTGCGGGGGCAGAGTTCAGCACTGGACAGAGTTGACAGAGTTCCTGTGGCCCTGTGGTTCCCGTGGCCATATTTTCCTGAGATCCTATTAGATTTCAAAGTGTTAGTTATAGCAACTACATGTTATTCCAAACTTCTAAATTTGTAGTTATTAAAAGATCTGTGGGAAACATTTGTAAGTAAAAGTAGTAACTAAAATAGAAAAAAAAAATTGACATTACACGTAATCCAAATACCACGCCCTCACATACTTGACATGCTTTACCTAATGACAAATCCTTCCAAATCTTCAGCAGATAGTATGTCTTCAACCAACTTTTCCCCACTGTAAGATTAACAACAACAAAACCTTTGTAGTACACTTTTAAGTAACAAAATTAATCATTTTGCTTACCAAGGGAAAAGGGAATCTTCACAATATTCAAATCGTGTCAGTTTTATGTGTTCCCAAAGGAACAAGTGGTGAAGGGAGACTCCCTTTTTTGTGTGATTTAATGTAACCAACAGTAACAGAAGAGACATTTCTGTGTTTTTTTTTTGTTTGCTGTAATTGACTGAATTCAATGTGAGCTTTGACACCGAGATGAAAAACATAGCAGAAAAAGTCATCTATTGGCAGCCCCACTACCCCCCCATCCCCCCACCCCAGGCTTTTTTTTTTTTTTTGAATTGTCTAATTTGTGACCAGCCAGGGAAGAATATTTTTCCTTTGCACAATTTTTTTTAATTAAACCTTTCTTTATTTGGCAGTGCTGCTACCTATGAGGACTACCTGAGAAGCAAAACTTCTAAGGAAGTGGGTTTCCTAAATGTTGTTCCCTTTACTCCCAGATAACATGGATACTCTAGTCTAAAATAGTTTCCTATTCCCTTAATAAAATTCCATTAAAATCCCCTTCAACTCCTATGTCCAAATCTCCATTTGTCAATAGCCAAGGCCAAGAATACTCTCAACTGAGCCATTTAAGTCAGTTTATGTGTATTTGTCCCAAAATTTCCTACAGAGAGACTTCACATCCAACAGTTTTGTACACAACTATCTTACCACCCAAGACAATGGCCAGCAAGCATCCAGCATCTCTGAGTTAGAAGCTTTCACAGCTTCTGTACATTCTCTACGTCAACATGTAGTAGCCAAGCTACAGGTTGATCCCTGGCCCCTTGACCCTTACAAACACTAAGGGTTTGCTGGACTCAATTTCAAGCTGTTCATCTGTTAGTAGGTAACTTTCAACTCAAAACATATTCACGATGAGAGATTTAAGACCGTTGTTGTCATCTACTCCCAGAACTTTAAAAATTGTGACAGCCTGAGACATGTTACTTCTACTTGGCAATGTTGGGAAGATTCAGATACTTACTACCTGGAACCGTCACACAGACAGGAAACCCTTATACTGTAACAAAGAAGGTCATGGTTCAGCATGATCCAACTTGAGTGGATTATGCAGTTTACATTTGTTTCTTTGCCCTATTGAAAATAATGCCATGGTGGAGGAAAGTGAAAAATATACATACCAATACTAACATCTTCTTTTGCCTCAAATTATTAGTGAGATATGTTAGAGTCTTGCTTCTAGCAACCATCATTCTCAGCTCACCAGGATTTATGTCAGCAGGTTCTGGCTAGGGACACTGTCTTCTGTCATCACTGTTAGTTAGTGTTGGCTATCTCATCTGGCACTAAGAAGTTCACGGTATTCAAGAGTCACCCCAACAGCTCAATTCAGTTCTTACTCATTTTCTTGATCTCAACTTCATACAGAAGAATTAAGATGATCTGGACAAAAGAAAACTAGTTCAGGAATGCAAATCATTTCTGAACCAACAACTGTCAGGAAATCTCAAATATCAGAACAGCTACAGTTGACCAAGAAGTGTCCCTTGGACCAAGAAAGATTTCTAGCCCCATAATCTAATTTGTCTGGCCCTGTCGTTTACATAACCAAACGACTCACTCATGAGATAACCATAAGAAACGCTCAGACCCACCATATTATGTGTTAAACCAGCAGAGACTGACAGTGTATTAACCCACTCCAGCTAATGTGAATAAAAAGCTCCATGATTTTCACAGTGCTAGACTCCACCTGAAGATACCAGAGATCTTGGGACCAGTGTGCTGAGAGGCAACTGCTAACACTTCAAATGCTGACACTAAAAGCCCGTGTCTTATGTTGTAAACTGAAAGAGAAACAGTTGCTTACAGACACTTGGGTGGCTCAGTCAGTTCAGTGTGTGACTCTTGATTTCAGCTCATGATCTCACAGTCATGAGATCAAGTACCATGTCGGGCTCTGTACTAAGCACTGAGCCTCCTTAAGTTTCTCTCTCTCTCTCTCTCTCTCTCTCTTTCTCTGTGCTCCTCTCCCCCATCTGTGGCCTCGCTCTCTACCCACCCCCGCCCCTCTCTCAAAAGAAAAGAAGATAAAGTGTCAGCAAAAGACTTGTCTCGCTTTAACAAAGCAAAAATAACTACACTTAAATAAAAAGGCATGGCTACTAGAAATTTAAGTCCATAGTTATCAGAGGGATGAAGCTCATGTTCTTGATTCAGATAACATGAAACTTCATCTGGGCATATTCATCTCAAATTCAAATTTGCTCTTGGCACATGGGAATTTTTGGTTAGTGGCTTTTATTGTTGTTGTCATTTGCGAAGACAGGAACTCTAACCAACTAAAGTAATGGAGGCTACATTTTCGGGGTTTTTTCAATTCATCCTCTCCTTAGGACATCAATGAACAGATACATACTAATAATACATGGAACAAGATACTAAAAACATATTACACTTAAAATCAACATAAGCCAACAATCTTTGCACTCAATCCATAGTCAAAACTCGTTTTCCAGGGAACGAGATCTCCAAAGGGCCAATTTTTCTTTGACCTCATTGTTGGTCAAAGACCTCACTGTTGGTAAAAGTTTATCAAACTCCACATTACACTACATACACAAAAACTGGCAATTACTTACATTTAGCGAGGGAAAAATGTGCATTCCTAACATTTGATACTAAAACCACCTCTTCATTTCAAGCTAAGTGTAAGTATTGCAGCATGGAAGTTGAACACACAAACCGTGAGCCAGGCCACTTGTGTTCAAATATCACTTCTGACTCCTAACTGTGGACCCTGGGCAGGTTACCTAATAGCTGTATGCCTCAGTTTCCTTATCTGTAAAATGGTACCACACATAGTTACTACCCCCTAGGGCTGGAATTAGGATTGAACAAACAATGCATGCTGAGGACGAAGACTATTACATGGTGAGTGTTCATTAAAAGTGTCATTATTAGTATTAAGCTAATTGCAATAAGCATACAGAATCTCCAATATGGAGATAAATTACTAAACACCTAGGTACAATGAAATATATCTACAACATCATATAGCTCATTTTTCCTCAAAACCTCTGAGGTAACAGCTCAGGGAGATATGTCAGTCACTGTTAATTGTCAATGTTCTGTCTAGTTCTCACTTGACACTTTTAACCCTGCCCTGCATTCAGTTGTCACACCAGGACGCTAACCTAGATAATGACATAGAAAGAGTAATTGTAGCAGACATGATTCATGTGATAGTTGGTACAAAGTTCAGGCTAGTTTAAAGATTCCCGCATGAAGGCAAAAAAATGATGGAAGCCATTAATCTTCAGTCATGGTACCCTAATGAGAAAAGATATGAAAGAAGGAAAAAACCAAGTTACCTATCATGAACATCTGTGCTGATTATCCAACTACATGAACCATGTCTAGAGTTCAGGCTGACTTCTCGGCTTAAATATGAGACAACACTGAAGCTAATTATCTCCTTTCCTCCATGTGATGGGGCATTTCTCAGAGGAGGAGGAAATTAACTGTGATTCCAACAGGCTCATTAAGAAGGTACAGAGCAGGGGTGCCTGGGTGGCTCAGTTAGTAAAGCGTCTGACTCTTGATTTCAGCTCAGATTATGATCTCACATTTCTTGAGTTCGAGCCCCTCAGCAGGCTCTGTGCTGATAGTGTGGAACCTGCTTGGAATTGTCTGTCTCCCTCTCTCTCTCTGAGCCTCCCCTGCTCATGCTCTCTTGCCCTCTCTCAAAATAAACAAACATTAAAGAAGAAGGAGGAGGAGGAGGGTGCAGAGGAAAAAAAGAACACGCTTGGTGAGGGAAGAGCCAAACTAGGGAAGGACTGTGTACTTCTACCCTCATGATTCATTCATTCATTCATTCATTCACTCATGAGCTGTCTTGCCCCTTATCCCCCCTCGCTGTCACATAACCGCAACTAACTGCTACTGTTTCTGAGGAAGCACATATTGTCTCACCCAGCTGTGCTGCTGCAGAGGCCTCCATCTGTCTGCCCTTTCTCAGTACCCTCAACTCCCTCCCAGTGAGCCTCTGCCTACCCACCTCCTGTCCATGGAAGGTGGTAACGGTCTTCTGAGGAAATCAATCAGTACCATTTATAACATGAATTGGCACTAAAGGATCAATAAGCCGTAGGAAAACTGGGAAACATTGTTAGTTTAGCAAAAAAAAATGCTTTAAAAATGAAATTTGGGGCACTTTATGCAAGATCCAAAACAAAATCAAGTATTAAGGCTTAACAGACCCACCCACAAACTCTTTGCTGAAGTTAGAGAATCATCTCTGGTCTTTCTCAACAAGTTGATAAAGGAACTCAAGGAAACCCACCAGGGTTGCTAGAAATGATTGCATATGTGAAAGTTTTTATGGAGGCTGGAAGGTAGTTGAGTGAGCTAAGCCTCAATTCTAATCAGCTGCTCCTGGCTGAGGGCTACAAAGGGGAGGAGGGCTCAGATGGGGGGGGTGGGGAATCACTTCCCCCTTTCCCCTATGCTGGTTCAGCTATAGTATCACTTGTGCCCTGAGGCCTTCTCATTTGTGGCATCCCTGCAGTCCAGGCCTGTGACTCAAGGGACAGTCACTTGCCACTGGACCGACGTTCAGCAAAGTAGAATGGGAGGGGCTACAGAATTTAGAACACGTGTGCTGGAGGGTAATCTTCAAGGTCATAACACAGGTCTGGTATGTTTTTAGGCCCTCTCCTACTTCACCTCTCTTCCCTCCTCCCCCTGTCCCCCAAAAATATTTTCCTAACATCCCCAGCTTCCTCCACCAAAGAGGCCCACAAAGGAGCCTGTCCTCCGCTTCCATTAAAAAAATAATTGTTTGGTGTGCCGTCCCCAGAGCAGCCAGATTAAAACAGCCTGTGCCGGTGTGATTAAATGTTTCTGTTATCTTTCAAGTGGCACTTTGTTTTAATAAGGGATCTCTGGAAATAAAGCTGAGAACCAAGAAACAACCACACAGAACATTTCAGGCCCCTTGGAGCATGAAGTAAAGACATGCAGAAGGCAGGCAGGGCTTTCTGGGCCCTGGGAATCATGCAGGCCCTCTCAAGAACAGGTCAGCCCTACAAATACAGGTCTGGTCCATGCAGGACCGCCACTCAGAGTGGGAGACCCTCCTCCAAGAGAGGTAAATAATTGGTGGCTCAAAAGCAGTTTGGCTATGGAGACACTTTTGTGATCACCAGCTACTAAAAGAGGCATAGACTGCTCCAAGTCTCACAGCCCATAGGGTTTCTTTCTTTCTTTTTTTTTTTTTTTTTGTGCCCTAAGAACTTAAACACAGACATCAGAGGAGTGAAAGGAGAGCAGATCCTGCTTGTGTCCCACGTGCATTATAAAATAATACAGTGGCTCTTGAATTTCATGCTTATCAGAATTATAGGTGTTAGTTCAACACGCAGACCCTGACTTCCACCACAAGATACTCATCCTGTAAGTCTAGCATGAGGTAGAAATCTGCATTTTTAGTGGCACACTTGATGCTTGCACCTGCTTGCAAAGCCGGGTGTTTATGGATTCCTCATTAAGAAACATCAAGATAGTGCATGCAAACCTCTTAACACAAAGCCTGGCACACTGCAAGAGCTCAACACTCACTACCTATAATTATTAATAATCATAATTGATCCCAACATTACATACTCAACTTGGACTTGACCTTTGCTAAATGAAATTTGTGCAGGGGCATGGCAGTGCAATAGCAAGCCAGGGCTGGTTTCACACAAGGAAAGAGAAATTTAAACAAAAATGGCCTAATGTGCATCCTTCTAATGATTCATCAGTCATTGATGAGACCTCTTGAGCCCCAGTTACCACCCCCCTCACCACATGTGGCAGAATCAATAGCTCTAAAAAGATACCATAAGAGAATCTGAGGCAATTGTCTATAGACCGGAAGTCCCCTAAGTTAAAACGGTCAAAATACCAGTACTTTCATTTTTCTGTGTCAGACACAGAAGGATCACAAGGTTATTTGTCTTGGAGGACAAAGCAGGCCCCAAGTAAACAGGAGTTCTGACATGGCTGAGTCCACCAACTTGAGCACAATATAAAAGTGAATCTCAAACCTGATTGGCTGGTGTGTTCTGTGAGTCTTGGCTCTTTTCCTCTGCTGTCCATGTGGGCCCTCCACAGGTGGCTGGAGACTAACTGTGTCTATTTACACTTGGAATCACTCCTCATAATAAATAAGACGGTCCTTCAGGAAATCTTCTGTTTAGTTTGCACACTCCCAAGGATAGGACAAAGCTCCGTTGTTTAAGAGCATTAATAACAAAAGCTTTGTTCTTCCAAAACCAGGAGGGAAACCAGATCTATCCAAAATCACTTGGTCTTAAACTGCATAAGGATGACAAGAATGAAATATTATTTTAGGCTGTCCAACAGCATCATTCCTTCTCCTGGCTTCAGAAAACAATGACTCAATAGGGGCCTTTTCCTGACAGACTGCAGCCCTAGGAAAATACCATTCCAGAGATTTGGAACGAGGGTTCTTCCTGCATTTAAACCAATGAAAGCTGTTCAAAGCCCACTTAGTTTTCTCACTTCGAATTGCAGGCAGAGGAACACATCTGTTTGTACTCATATAGTGAAAGTAAAATAGAAATGCTAAATGGAATAAAAAAATCCAAGTAGTTTCTTACCCCATCTCAGGTGCTTGACATGTGTCTTATTGCTTGATTCCCTCAACAACCTCTCAGAGGTTGGTATTATACCCATTTTTACCACGAGTAAAAAAGGTTAAATAAATTTCCCTAAGGACACAGAATTGATAAGTAGAGCTGGAAAGCAGAATTAAAAGCCTCAAGTCCTACCTGTCAAGGTTAAATGATAACCCCCCCGCCACGTTCCTGTTACTGTAATTTTATATAATCTAATTACTGTGTTTCATAACCTGCTTTGTATCACTAAACAATTTTCCACATCATATGGAAAGCTGTGTAATATTTTTATTGACTACATAGGATTTTCCAGAAGACCTTTACTCTAATTGATTTTACCAGTCCCCTACTAATGAACATTGAAGTTATTTCTACTTTTCTTTATAAATATGCTTTTGCACACCTATTGTTACATTCATGCAGTTATCCCCCTAAGTCAGTCCTCAACTGAGAATTGCTGGACAAAGAAAGGAAGTATGTTTTCTTTTTACATTTTCACTTCACATTGCAGTACACATCACTCAGGTGTCCTCCAAAAGGTATGGAATTTGGGCTCTTTCGGCTTTTAAACCTATGAAAGCTACAGGTAGATGCATGCGTATGCCCATTTCTTCACTCTCACAGACATACCAAATTCAACCAACTATTTCTATTTCTGCCAAAATGACAGGGGTCAACAATAGCATTGTTATTTTTATTTGCATTTATTTCATTATTAGGAAAACGAGACTTCCCCCCTCCCCCATGTATTGGTCATTTACAATTCTTTCAGAAATTAATTATCCCTATCCTTTTTCTACTTTTCTATTAGGGTCTGACTCCAAAATTCATCAGAAATGCTTTCTCCTGCCTCCTGCTTTCCCACTGTCCCTGCTGCTGTATCAGAAACTTTGATCTATAGCCAAGAAGACATCAGTAATACACTGCTGGGGTGACTGGTCAAGTTCCATAAAACATGTTCCAAGAAGAAAAACTGGTTAAGCCCAAAGAACAAAAAGCCATAAACTTCTCGGTTGTCTGCTTCAGAAATAGGTCGTCCCCTGACTTTATCAGCTTTCGTCTCTCTTTTAAAGAACAATGATTCATTTAAACTGAATCTTGCTCTTTTGCACAGAGAAATTTGAGGAGAGAGGCCAAGAACAGTTTTGAGGAACATCTCCAGAACCCGGAGCTGGAAGGGAACAAAGGGAACCCACACACAATCTGTACCCCAGGTAGGGGCAGATCACAGACTAATAGATTCTTTGCACTGAGGCTCATTACACATGTCCTCCCTTAAAGGAAACAGAGGCCCACAGGCAAAAAGTGACTTGTCCGAAATTGACTGGCAAATGCCAGTCCCTTGGCTCCCTGGGCAGAGCTCATTTCACTGGAGGATACTGGCCAGAAGTAGACCACAGCCCAAGTTGAGTGGCCAGAGCATAAAACACTGAATGTGCCTCCCATCGTGCCAAGAGCATCATCACCTTAGGATCAGGCAATTGTGCACAGGGGGCCTGCCTCACATGCTCAACCAGCCTTTTTTCTTTCTTTTTCTTTGTAGCTGCTAGGGCTGGGCAGAGTTCTGGCTGGCTGTGACTGGAGGACTACAGGGATAATGTTAGGCTTCCCCCTCCTTAAAAAAGAAGATGACCAAATCCAAAGAACAAATTAGGGCAGCTCTTAGAGTATCCAGCTTTTTCCATACAATATCACTCCTGGGGTGCCTGGGTGGCTCAGTTGGTTAAGCATCCAGCTCTTGACTTCGGCTCAGGTCATGATCTCAGGATTCATAACATCAAATCCCCGCGACAGGTTCTGTGCTGACAGTGCAGAGCCTGCTTGCGGTTTTCTCTCTCCCTCTGTCTGTCTGGCTCCTGCCCACTCATGCCCACAAGTGTACATGCATGCTTCCCCTCTCTCTCTCCCTCAAAAATAGACAAACATTAAAAAATACTTATTACTCATATAATTAGAGTAGTTTGATCAACTTCTTATGTTCAGATTCAACCAAACCCACGCTCTGAGTTAAAAGAAAATCTCGCCTGGTCATACGGTGGCCTTTTCCTTCCCAGAAGGGTTTCTGCCTTAGCCCAGCAGAGACCCAAATAGGACCAAAATGTCTCAAGAGAAAACAGGGCAAAGGCTACCCTCTCTCATCTCAGTCAAGGAAAATACACGGATCAGTAGCCCCGCATGCATTCCCCAGAGGGGACTGAAGATGAGCAGCCAGCAGCTAGCCAGTGCCATGAGCTCCTTCTGAATAGGACTCCTGCTGGCCCCATCTTGAAGCTCTTACTACTCAAACGAAGGCTATATTCCACTGAACATAGACCCGAGGGAGGCATAAGAGGCAGCCTTGTCCATCATTTCTCAGTTCAAAAGCATTTTCCCTAACTCTTTAGACATCCTGTGGCCTAAAAGAACAAATGGTTGACATTGAGAGTTAAGGAACTGAGTAAGCACATCTGGAAAACTGACCTAGGATTCAACATTGATGCCTATTTTGTGCCAGGAACTGCACATGCACTGTGCGATTTAATCCCCACCGGGACTTTACAAAGTGGGTGTTGGTATCTAAGAAGGCAGAGGAAACAATAATGAAGGGTTGATTTCTGGGCCCCAGTGATTCTTCTAGAAAATCTCATTAACTGTCATTGTAATTTTTTTTTCCACTGTGATTTCAAGCTGTTCTTCTAAAAGACCAAAAGGAAAGCATGGATGACTGTGTCTCAAATGTTAACCTGTCTTGAAATTTCATTCTTGGCCGCTGAACCATTGGCTCCCCTTAGCTTCCTCCCTGGAAAAAGAGTGATCTCACACTGGTGGCTCTCTTTGGGAATAGGACATTTCCCATAAGAGAAAATTCTTTCCAAAACTTAGTGCTTATTTTAGGAGAGTTGTGTAGATTCACAGGAAGGGTGATGCCCCTCAATCAAGGACAAACTCTGCAAGTAAATTTCAGCAACCTCCTGTGCATGAAAGTCTCAAAAAAATAAATAAACAAAGATCCAGACAGGAGAAGTTACGTTGGTCCAGAACCAACATTTGTGAACACATCAATTTTCATCTCAAGGGATTCCAGGAGTCTTCATTTGCTGGCTCTGCAGATTGGACTATATGCCATCAGTTTCTGTTTCTTGAAATATTAATTTAATTTAGGTTAGCCTACTTGCTTCTTTTTTCTCCAAAAAAGATCCAAAGTAACTAATATCTGATTCCAAGGATGGACATGATACCACTTAGAAATATATAAAATTTACTAATAACACACCTTATGCAAACCTACACTGTACAACACCCAATTCCAAAGGGTATCAAAAATGCCTTCTGACTTGGAGCTAAGTGCCTACAAAGAATTGAAAAAATACACATTTACTAATTTATATCTATCCAGAAAATAATGGTACTAATACCATGCATGTCTAAGGAAACTTGCCATTTTCAGAACACTTTTACAAATGCTATTTTTTTGGCAGAGAGAGAGAGAGAGAGACAACAAAAGCAAGAGAGAGCAAGTGAGCATGAGCAGGGCAGGAGCAGAGAGAGAAAGAGAGAGAATTCTAAGCAGGCTCCATGCCCAGCACATAGCCCAATGCAAGGCTGCATCTCACAATGGTGAGATCATGACCAGAGCTGAAATTAAGAGCCGGACACTCAACTCCCCGAGCCACTCAGACGCCGCCACCAATACCATTTTAAATGAACCCCAAAATCTCATGGAAGACTGAGAGGGGGTTTTGTTAACATATTTATGAGGGTTTATATGCTGGCATTGCCACTTTTTGGCTGTGTAACCTCAGTCAGGTTACCAAAAGGCTCTGAGTCTAGCCTTCTCAACTATAAAATATAAATGGTAACTTTTCCTTCCTTTCAGAGTTGATGTGAGACCCAAAGATAACATGTGCCAAAGACACATGATTATGATTATGACAAACCAGGACCCATGTAATCATCCCCTCTTACAGCTGAGGCAATGGAGGATAAAGGAGATGAATTTATTTGACCAGTGACTACAGCTACAAAGGGCCTGAGGTAGGACCAGCTCCCGGGTCTGCACCGTGCCAAACGAAAGGGTTCTCTGCTCTGTTTGAAAACCTGAGGTGTAAAAGTAAAATTATCACCAAACGAGGAGTTTTGATCTCTGAACCTTGAAAAAAGTTGATTCACTATTCCAGCAGCAAAGGAGGCAATTAAAATGAAAGTTTTCCGTGCTACTACTATCAACAGGAAGCAATTTTAATTCAGGAGCATCGCTCTTCTTATTTTGAGGTCATTTACCATGACCGTGATTTGTATCTTTCTTTCGATCGGCTTTCCAAAATTTACTAATTCAGGTATCTTGGTGTGGGTCATCTGCCCTTCAACTAAACTGAATATGGTTTCTGAACAAAACAGACCGAAATTAGGAGAAGCTTCCCACCTCCGGAAAGCTGCTAGGGGTCACTTTGTTTAAATATCACCTTGTTTAAATATCACCTTGCTTAAAATATGCAGCACATCCCTCCAACGCAGTAATAAAGGTCATTTTAGGACCTTTTGTGGCCTCTGACATGTGACAGGCAGAACTTTTTTATCTATACTTTTCCAGGTCTAGAACTGCTCAGTTCTAGAACATACTTGGGATGTCTTTTCTTGGAATTTTTTTTTTATTTCAAGTATAAGTAACATACAATGTCTTATTAGTTTCAGGTATACAATAGGATTCAATAATTCTTCACATTACTCAGTGCTCATCAGGATAAGTGTAATTTTAATCCCCGTCACCTATTTTACCAATCCTCCACCTACCTCCCCTGTTGCAAAAATATCCAATGAGAAAAAAATAATCTCTTCAACAAAGAGTGTTGGGAAAACTGGACAACAACATGCAATATTATGCAATATGCAATTATGCAATATGCCACAATTTTATGCAATTATGCAATATTGCAACAATATGCAATATGCAACAATATTACTCTCTTAATCATACACAAAAATACACTCAAAATCGATTAAAGACTTAAATGTGAAACATGAAACCCTAAAATTCCTAGAAGAAAACATAGGCAGGAACTTCTCTGACATTGACCATGGTAACATTTTTCTAGATAGGTCTTTGGTAAGGGAAACAAAATTAAACTATTGGTACTGCCCCAAAATAAAAACTTTTGCACAAAGAATGAAGCCATCAACAAAAGAAAAAGACAACTTACTGGGGACACACGGTGGCTCAGTTGGTTGAGCATCTGACTTTGGCTCAGGTCATGATCTCACGGGTCATGAGTTCAAGTCGGGCTCTGTGCTGACAGCTCAGGGCCTGGAGCCTGCTTCAGAGTCTGTGTCTCCCTCTCTCTCTGCCCCTCCCCTGCTCACACTCTGACTCTCTCTCTTTCTCAAAAATACACAAACATTAAAAAAATTAAAAAGACAACTTACTGAATGGGAGAAGGTATTTGCAAATGATATATTTGATAAGGGCTTAACCGAAATATATAAATAATTTACACAAATGCCAAACAAATAATCCAATTTGAAAATGGGCAGAGGACATGAATACACATTTTTCCAAAGAAGACATACAGATGGCCAATAGACGCATGAAAGGATATTCAATGTCACTCGTCATTTTGGAACTTCTTTATAATTACTTACTATATAGTCAGGGTTATTGACAATAATTTGACACCTGCTTCCTAAGATTAGGTAATGTTCAGAATCCTCCAACAGCAATGAAAATCTACCATGGTCTCTGCAGCAAGCCTAACTGAGCTTCTGTGAAATCAGAGAAATAATCTACTACAGGTGAGTATCCCTCACATTTCTGTGTCTTCATGAGGAGACAGGGAGAGTGGCTGGAATACATTTAACTGTACTGTATCAGTACAAATCCTAGTGAACAACAAATGGAGAAAGAGCAAGCTAGAGAATGCAGGACTCTCCCTCAGCCACTACCTGGTAGAAAACAAGGGAAAACATGCTTTATCTATACACAGCAGACTCAACATGTTATAAAAACCACCATTGTCGTAAATATTTATTTGACACACTGCCTACTGCGTGATTTAGCTAACAACTGTTCCAAGTTGTTAGTAAATCGTCCTACCATTTCCTTATTTTTTGCTTTATTTTCTTCACCTTTCTTTTGTCATTTTGCTTATTTATCTTGGCATTTCCTTAGTATTCCTTACATTTAGTTCTATTCCTTTATCCCTCTGTTCTTTATGATGTGCAAGTGCTTTCAGATAAATGTTACAGAAATGTCAAGCTGTATCATTATTACTCTTACCACCTTTATTATTTATGTCAAGACATTATTAAAAGTCTTTTGCATTCTCACTATTATACCTACATCTTGTTCGTCCAGCTTTTATCTTATCTGGTCTTCTACAGATTTTCCAGAATATGGCACATAAATATTAATAATAGCAAAGTTGAATATCTTTCCTTTAACTTTTTTTTTTTTTAACTCTGCAAGTATCCACTGAGCTAGGCAACATTCATCAAATGCGGTTCTCGAAGAACACAATTGTACTGAAACAATAGGGGGAACTCCAAAGATAGCAAAGACATGTTTCTTGACCTTAGTAAGTCTAGAGCATAGAGTGACAAGCCACACAATAAGCAACTGAAGGGGACATCTATAAGACACGCAGACGACTAGAGTTGAAAAAGGACCGAGTGTGAGTTGGCCAGGTAGAAGTAAACCATGTAAGATTTTCTGAAGGTGAATTTCAAAAGGGAAAACAAAGAGATGAGAAGTCTAGGGGAATAAAGGCATTCTGTCTGATCCACCAATGCTATAGCATTTTCTATAGCTTTTTGCAGTCTCCTAGGGACTCTCCAGTTTTTGGATGCCTTTCTTATTTCTGTTCTGACTATATTATCAAAAACTGCTTTGGAACTTAAAGCACTGATATGTTTTACTTTATACAATTTCTATTACTTCCGTAATCTTGCAAATTGCTTTTGTATAACCCAGCCTGCTTCGCTACTTCTTTCAAGTTTTTCAGGTCTTCTTAGGTATTTATTTTTAGCATAACATGTGAAAGGTAACACGTTTCAAAAAGCAATTCTGTGGCATCTGCTGTTTGAGGTATGTGGTAGCATAGCAGCCTTGAGACTTTATTTCAGCCCCCTCACAACGGTCTGTATTGTCCCTCAGGCCATTTAGTCCTCTCTGCAAAAATATCAGGTTACAAAACAGCCTCCTCCACACTGAAATGGGGACGCCAAAGCAAAATGATCTAAACAGAGTCTGAATCCATTAGAGAGTTTACCAACTTCACTAAACTAAGCCTGGAACATGATCATTTCCACCATCTTTTTCAACAAGCTATCCCTTCTTTTTCCAATTTATTTGACATTAAAGTTGATACAGTGACTTATGCTTTAAAGTTAAAATTCATCACGGTGAGAAAAAAGGGGGAATGCTTTTAAGTGAGAAGCCAGACTCGCGATACCACAAGACACAGTCTGTGTTTTTGTTTTTTGTTTTTTAATTTTTTTTTCTTTTCAACGTTTATTTATTTTTGGGACAGAGAGAGACAGAGCATGAACGGGGAGGGGCAGAGAGAGAGGGAAACACAGAATCGGAAACAGGCTCCAGGCTCTGAGCCATCAGCCCAGAGCCCGACGCGGGGCTCGAACTCATGGACCGCGAGATCGTGACCTGGCTGAAGTCGGACGCTTAACCGACTGCGCCACCCAGGCGCCCCCAGTCTGTGTTCTTAATAAAGGTAGGATTTGACACATAGGCTACAAACAGGATATCTCCCAAAACCAGTCCTCCACACACAAAGAAGCATAAAATGAGTCACCTGACTACTTGTAGGAAATGTGCATTTTGTTCTAAAATAAAGGATGCAATGTCAAATTCAAACATCTAAATGAATTCTTATAAATCTCGGGGCACCTGGGTGGCTCAGTTGGTTGAGCGTCCAACTTCAGCTCAGGTCATGATCTCACAGTCCGTGAGTTTGAGCCCCATGTTGGTCTCTGTGCTGGGATCTGTGCTGACAGCTCGGAGCCTGGAGCCTGCTTTGATTTTGTGTCTCCCTCTCTCTGACCCTTCCCCGTTCATGCTCTGTCTCAAAAATAAATAAACATCGAAAAAAATTTTCTAATAAAATAAATAAATCTTATATTCATACAAAGGTGTGCTTGACTGATCATTCCTGAAAGGTAACATTTCTTGTGGATATGTGCTTATCAGAAGGAGAAAGGGGGAGGAAGTACTCCAAGAGGACACATAAAGGGAAGACTAAGGCAGTGGGGAAATTAGATCAACTCTTTGACATTATTTTCCAAGGACAGTTATGGCAAGGGACACTTGTGGCATTAGCATTGTGCACAGCAGGGATCTCTCCCTCTGCTCTTCTGGCACATTTAGGAATCCTGTATCATCTGCCATGTTTGTTTCCCATCAGATAAATTTAATAAAGCCCAATTTTCACCCATGTGACTTTGGATTTTAAGAAAATAACTTGAGGGTAAAGGGCCTGTCTCACCAACTATCCCTTTCTCTACTCAGTTCTGTCTTTTGCTGTTTTACACACACACACACACACACACACACACACACATATATTTTTTTTTTTTTTGAGAAAGAGAGAGAGCATGTGAGAGCACACAGGAAAAAGGCAGAGAGAGATGGAGAGAGAATCCCAAACAGGCTCCATGTTGCCAGCACAGAGCCCAACATGGGGCCCCATCTCACAAACAATGAGATCACGACCTGAGTCGAAATCAAGAGTCCAGCACTCAACCGACTGAGCCACCCAGGCATCACCACCCCTGCTGTTCTGTCTTTTGAATGAAGAATGAAGAGCTCCAGGAAGCATACCAAGGTACATTTTTCTCCATGAGGAGACACTGAGCTGAACACTCTTGAATACAGCCATGGATGTTTGCAGACTGCAAGTCAGGGTCACACGTGCCTGGCTCTTTTTATCACAGGTATGATTTATCAGGAAAATTTTCAAGGCTCAGGGCTGATGGATCTACCCTGGAAACAACTTAAAAGCCAGACTTCAGATTTAAGGAAATAAACATAGTACACTACTTCAGTACCAGTATCTGCTCTCCATTCCAATTTACACATAAAAAATTTTCATCCTGTAATTCTTAGCCTTGATTTTTGACTCAGAATCTCCCAATCTGGTCCTTAGCTCCTTTCTCAAGTTGTCATTTTAATTCAGTCCTGAACCCACACATACATAAATCGAGTTCTGCCATCATATCTAATGTACGTACCTATTTGCTCATTAGCAGGCTTTGGGACAGATTACAAGCCATCCTCCGTTGCTCAGAACCAGCCTGGTTGCCACTGCAGAGCCTGCCTAAATTGCCCCCATCTTCATCAAGGCTCTCAAGTATGGCCACCAGCCTGCTCGTACCAGATGGATCAGGGCATCACCCTTCTGTGCATACAGGGTAAGTCCCAGGTATCCAACTCTGCTAGGTCACTAAGCTATGCCCAAACTGGCCAATAGGGAGTCAGCATCCCTGCAGGGTCCACTTCCACCGGGGAGAAAAGACACAGTTCCTGATCAGAAAGAGTATGTATACACACACACACACACACACACACACACACACACACACACACACACACTCTCTCTCTCTCTCTCTCTCTCTCTCCCTCTCTATCTCTCTCTCTTACATATGTGCACAGTCACACTCACCTGTACACACATATACACCCTTGTGGCTGATAGTGTGGGAAAACACTTGTATTCCTTTTGGGATTTCACAATTGAAAATTAACACAAAAGTACTACCAAGGCTCTGAGGTTTTTAAGAGACTATTCTGCAAACGCTTCTTCTATCTTCCAAAATAAAATGCCAGAACAAAGCAACCAGGGAAAGAGGGGGCAATGGGGTGAATAGCTGAAAGTGAGTATCTGAAGAGTACACATCATATCCCCAACAGGTAAGACAAAAAGGCTAATGCTTTTAAAGAAGAGTAGATGGAATTTAACTTTTTTAAAAAAGGGAAAGGGGTACCAGAACAAAAAGGGGAAGGAGAGGAGGGAGGCAAGAGTGGGAAAGGGGCCTGAGCACAAAGGTTTAACCTGGGATGAAACCATGTGAAGAAAAGGGGACTGTAAATGACCAAATGTGAACTGAGTTGCCATTTTAACTTTCATACAACTTAAGTTAAGGGACCTTTTGAAATGTGGAAACAAGAGAAAAGAACAGGACTTCCCTTACATGAAGCATAGTTCAAGTGGCACAAGATGTTATTTGACATTTTTTTCTGATTATCAAAAATAGGTAATCATTTTGAGAATTTGGAAGGAAAAAAGATTAAATAAGGAAAAGAAATACCTATAGTTCCATTAGCAAGAGACAACTTCTGTTAACATACACTTTCTGGTCACAGACATCCAAATTGTGATTATACTATATATGCTGTCTTTTTTTTTCACATGGTACCTTGTAATAAACAGTTCATTATATTACATCATCTTTTAATACAACTTTTAGACATTTTAGAATCATGAACCCCTTTCAGAACCAAATGAAATCCATGAAACCCTTTCTATAAAAATGCTCAAACACAAAATAGGCATTTTGGAGCTCATCCCAGAACTACCTCAAACTGACTTCTAAAAATCAGACCTAAGTGGAATTTCTGGAACATAAGCTCATTTGTAAGCCTAGACCTCGGTATTTAGTTTAACCACATAGCACATACAACACATACATGGTTTAGCAGGTAAATTCTTAATCTGAGCCATGGCCCTTAGTCTCTGGACTAGCTCTACATCTAGACATGGTTAGGACCTCACCACATGCTGGGTGTCTGGGAAACTTTCCATCTGTAAACCCTTGGAGCTCGAAGATAACATCAACCTTCACAGACATGTTGTAGGTATCTGCTCTGTGGGCATTCCCTGGTTGTTTTCTGTACCTAGGCTGGACCCTCTCTGACTCTATTTTACATCTGCCCCAGGAATACAAACAAATGTCAGTACTGTTGATTGCACCTCTTTGCCTTCCATGGTATGCTGGGAACCCCTTCAGAGCACAAACTGTGTAACTCAACTGCATCTGACTTACTTGACATATTGACCTGTAAATAACTGCTAAAGTAAACCAAGTATCTATCAAAATTAAATAAAAGTAGTTCCATGTTGTTAGGGTTGACTATAATTTAAAAAATGTCTAGACATGCATATTCATCAGCCATCTTTTCAGCTTAAATAAAATGTTTATACAGTTGATTCTCACTATCCATCTTAATTGTGTTCTAGTAAAAAACTGACAACACCAAATTAGTCAATACTGAACCTCTGTTCCTAAGGGAAATACAGGGCTGGGCTCCTGGGAGCCTCTGATCACATTTTCAACAACCAATCTATACATAACCTTGTTTTATGTGTGCTTCTGTTTCAAGATACGTTATTTAATATACGTTTAATTGATTCGTTAACATTAAACCCATGCCAACAGTGCTATAAATCAAGCCTAAACAAAGTTCATCTAACACATACATATTTAAGACATATTACAGCCTTCTTGTGCTTAACAACACTACACCACACTTCAGCATTATAATGGGGCCATTATACAAAATCCCAGCCAAAAGCACAGAAATACTAAAACTCAGCACTCAATATTCCAAGAAAACGACACTGGTTGACACTGTGAGAGCTGAAGTCAGAGGGCTGTAACAGTGCATTGTGAAAGACTCAATAAATGCTTATTGTGTTAGTCAGGATTCTTCAGAGAAACAGTACCAGTTGGAGATAGATATAGAGATATATACAGGCAGAGCCAGTGACCTAACTGTGAGAACTGGAGGGTTAATGGTTTTAAGTCCCAGTCAAGGGTAGAAGGCTCATGTTTTAGCTCAGCAGTCAGGCAGAGAGAATCAATTCTCCCTTACTCTATTTTTTGTTCTTTTCAAATCCTCAAAAGACTGGAGAATGCCTAACCACACTGTAGGCTAGGGGTAGCAGGACTCTGCTTAACTAAGTCTACCAGTTGCATGCTAGTCTTAACTAGAAACACCTTCACACACACACACACACACACACACACACACACACATCTACAAATAACATTTAACCAAGCATCTGGGCACCCCGTGATACAGTAAAGCTGATACATAAAATTAACCGTCACACTTGTTAAATTAAGAATACAGAATTTATTATATGCCCTTGGCTCAAAGACTCACCACATATCTATCTTCATAAACTCCAAAGAATAAAGTGGTAAGTTATTTTATTTCATAAGGAACCATTCTCATACCAAGTATAATCTGCCAATAAAACATCTTTACTTCCATGAAGAAATTTAGCAGGCAATACCATACTATACAAATTTTTAAAATTATTAACAATGGCTGCCATATGGAGCATGACAAGTAACTCATTTTCCATTTCATTTATTCTTTTTTTTTTTTTCAACGTCTTATTTTATTTTTGGGACAGAGAGAGACAGAGCATGAACGGGGGAGGGGCAGAGAGAGAGGGAGACACAGAATCGGAGCCATCAGCCCAGAGCCTGATGCGGGGCTCGAACTCCCGGACCGCGAGATCGTGACCTGGCTGAAGTCGGACGCTTAACCGACTGCGCCACCCAGGCGCCCCTTCATTTATTCTTAAAATAGCATTGTAAAGTAGAAATTACTGATCTCGTTTTACAGATAATAAAACTAAGGCTGCAGAGTTGGAGGCTTTTTCCAAGGATGCACAACTAGTAATTAACAGAGCTACTATCTGAATCCAGGTTTGTTTTACTATAAAACTCATACTCCTAACTGCTTATTATACACAATGTATTTTAGTAAAGGAAAAAAATATCTCAATGGTAAGAGTTTAGTTCACATTTCAAGGACTATATTAGGGCTGAAGAAAGAATACTGCAGCTTAATACTATTCTAGGTGAAAAAATAAGTAGTAAGTCAAACACACAATTACAGGCCCAATATGCCCACCAGAAAGGTATCACATGTAGTTATTTTTCCAACAACTGTTATCCAAAAACGAAAATATGCAATGAAACACAGCTAACCAACAACCGTGGAAAAATGAAGCTGTCAATGATGAGGAAAGCTACTAGAGAATATTTTGAGCTGACCTTATAAACAAAATGGATATGAAATAGTATTCTAAGTGTTTTTTAGAGAGTAAACTAGTCTGAGACTGTTAAAGTCAGTTTGGAGCAAGACATAGACCTGTGCACTCTTGCATTATCTTTGCATACTTTTACATATTTCATTTAACCTAGGTTTACATGATTCATGCTCCCTCTCTCTTTTTGAGAGTTGTAAAAACACTACCTAGTATGTTTCAATAATTCAGGACTGCCCTTTAGTTTCTACATAAAAAAGATCTTTATGTCAAGTAATCAAAATACTTGATTCCTTTAATCATCTGCAGTATCTTCAAAATGCTTCAAGAAAATAATTACCAACCTAGATTTCTATACCCAATGAAAATATCTTTCAAAAACAGAGGAAACAAAAAGAGAGAGACTCCTTAGCAGCAGACATATACTCAAAGAAAACACTAAAGTTACTCTTCAGGCAGAAATAAAAGGTCACAGCTAGATAACTGAGGTACATTAAGAAAAAAGAACCAAAAAAGGAGCTAAATATGTATTCTTATGAAGCATCCAGGAAATGGCAAAGTATTAATTTAACTTTAGGCTTTCTGAGTCAATAATGCATGTAACAATTTCTGTTAACCACTTAAACACATAGAAAAGGATGTATACCTACCAAGCTAACAGACAGGGAAAAGTAAATGATAGTAAAAGTAAGAGTAATTTTTTACACCCCAAACCAAAAGAAAGTGAAAAGGAAAAAAAAAGTCAACAGAAAAAATATGACAGGGAATAATAACATGATACATTTAAATGCAAATCTATACCAGTGATTGTGTAAGACATTAACAGATTAAATATTTCAATTAAAATACAAAAATTGCTGAGCTGGATTGAATAAAAAATATACATGCTTACAAGACACACTCCTCAAATATAAGGATTTCTAAAGACTAAAAGTGAAGGATGGGGAAAAGTCATTATGCAAACATCATCTACAAACATAGATGAGGCCATGATGTTCATATCAGACAAGGTGATTTTAAGACAAAAAGCATTAGGAGAAATAAAGAGGAATATTTCACAACAAAAAAAGGTTGAGTTTACCAGCAAGAAAACTATTCTAACAGTATATGTTGAGTATAGACTCAAGATCTTTAACATAAAAATTCACAGAATTAGAAAGAAAAAACATAAATCCACAAATCACGATGGGACATTTTACCATGTCTTTCTTGTAAGAGATGTAATACACATAAAAATAAGCAGTAATTACAGAAACAATATGAACAATAGGATTCAAAACTTTATTTAATGGATGGACACATCTAGAACACAGCCTTCATGACAGCAGAATATATTTTTTAAGTGACCACAGTAGAATTAACCTAGAAATTAATAAGGTAAATAATGTCCATATGTTTGGAAATTAAGTGACGCATGTATAAATAACACATGGATCAAAGAAGAATTCTCAATAGAAATCCCAAAACATTTTTAACTAAGTAAAAATTAAAATCCTGTGAAGGAAGTTTTGCGTGATATAACCAAATCTCATCTTTGAGAAATATGTATAGTCTTAAATATATACATTGGATGAGAAAAAAAGCCTGAAAATCAATTGTCATAGACAATTGTCCAGAAGTTATATAAGAACAGCAAATTAAAACCAAAGAAAACAGAAGGAAGGCAACACTAAAGAACGGAAACTAATGGAAAATTTTAAAACTACAACAGAGTATCAACAAAGCCAACAGATGATTATTTGAAAAGTCAAAATAAGTTTGATAAGGTAAACCAGGAAAGTTTGATAAGTGATCAAGAAAGAACTAAGGAAAGAAAAGCACAAATGTCCACTATCTACCCTTCAAATCATATTATGAGGCTAGCATTACCTTGATACCAAAACCTGAGAAAGTTACCTTAAAAAAATGAAATCTCGGGTCAGACTTTCTCATGTGATAAATGCAAAAATCTTAAAGAAAATATTAACAGGGGTGCCTGGGTGGCTCAGTCAGTTGAGCGTCCGACTTCGGCTCAGGTCATGATCTCACTGTCCCTGAGTTCAAGCCTTGCGTTGGGCTCTGTGCTGACAGCTCAGAGCCTGGAGCCTGCTTTGGATTCTGTGTCTCCCTCTCTCTGCCCCTCCCCCACTCATGCTCGCTCTCTCTCTCTCTCTGTCAAAAAAAATAATAAACTTCAAAATATATATATATATTTATATATAAACAAATATTAACAGTAATGTAATGTATGAGAGCTAAGTTCAGTTTATTCCAGGAACTCAAGTTCGTTTAATATTCAATCAGTTCAGTAAAGCCAACCACAATAATATAGTGAAAGAGACATCTCGATCATCTTGATTCAGAAAAAGCCATTGATAAAATTCAACTTCTAATAAAGAGTATTCACAAAAAGAAATTTTCAAACACCATAGTAAACTTCACACTTACTACAGTAATGGTGAAAACATTTCCTTTGACATCAGGAAGACACAAAAGGCTATTTGCCATCATCATTTCTATTCAACGATTTACTTACTGTAAGGACTATGCAAAGTATTAAGACAAAGGAAAAGCCAAACAAAGGGAATAGGACTGGAAGAGAATGAAAAAAATGTCAGTATTTTTGGGTACTGTGATTGTGTTATTCAAAAGAAGCTAAAGTATTTTAATCAATCAGAGAGTTTAGCAAGGTTGCTGGACCAAAAAATTAAATGTGTATCTGTTTTTAGCAACAATGATTGAAATTTACAAAATAATATAATTTGTAACAGCATCAAAAACATCAAATACACAGAAAATGCTTCTAACTAAGACCTAGAAGAGCACTACTGTAGGCTATTTTTCTGTTAATACCACACTGGTCTTATTGTATTTTATATCTGAGAAAGTAAATCTTCACTCCTTGTTCTTTTTCTTTAGAGCTGTAAGTTTATTTCCATATAAATTTTAAAATATTTGTGTTTGTAAAAAAAAAAGTAAAGATTTGGTATTTTTATTATGATAGCATTGACTTTATGGAAAACTGACATTATGATTGATATATATGCCTATGTACATACATGAGCGAGATACACATCTTCCTTTCTGAGTCAAAAAAATAGAAAATTCTTCAATATCTAACTGAGATGGTTACAACCCCTTTTCATGTATGGTATATAGACCATCTACATGAACTCAAACAACCATCATTGGATGGTACTCTAGATCAGGACTTTTCCAACCACATGTTACGTAGTTAGTGGGTTACAAACACCCTTTTATTCCATCAGATAGAATTACCAAAGTGCTTCTTGTGCAGTGAGATTAAGCAGTTTTTCATCAAACTTTAGCTTAGGGGCGCCTGGGCGGTTCAGTCAGTTAAGGGTACAACTTCAGTTCAGGTCGCGATCTCATGGTTTGTGGGTTCGAGCCCCACGTTGGGCTCTGTGCGGACAGCTCAGAGCCTGGAGCCTCCTTTGGATTCTTTGTCTCCCCCTCTCTCTGCCCCTCCAGTACTCATGCTCTGTAACTCTCTCTTTCAAGAGTAAATAAACATTTTAAAAAAAGAAAAAAAACCTTTTACTTAAGCAATATACACACAAATCCACACACAAATATCTATATAGATTATATAGAGACTATGATGTAAAAATGTGTTTCTTATTGGGGCACCTGGGTGACTCTGCTGGTTAAGTGTCCAACTGTTGATTTTGGCTCAAGTCCTGATCTCTCAGTTTGTAGGATCCAGCCCCGTGTGGGTTGCGCATTGACAGTGCAGAGGCTGCTTGGTATTCTCTCTCTCAGGCCTCTCTGCCCCTCTCCCACTCACACACTTGCTGTCTCTCTCATTTAATATAAATAAACTTTAAAAAAAAAAATCTGTTTCTTATTGTTGGTTGCAGTCCAAACATTTTTAAAAACCATGTTCTGGAAACTATTCTTAACATAATTCTAAGTGTCATTAATGTTCTAACACTTGGTTTTTACTATAGCACGCACTTTGTAGTAATATCGTTTTTGCTTTAGCTCAAATGTAAAAGTTAGATTTATGAATAAGTGTGTGATGGGGTAAAATTAAATTAGTTCATGGTGAAAACTGTAGGTCTTCAATGAGTCCATTAATTAGAGATGATGATAACAATCTCATGGAGGTCATGTCTGTGAAAGAGAATGTTCAAGAACAACTGAACTTGAGCTCAAGGAGGGTTCTAGAAGGGGCACAAAGTGTTTCAGAGGCAATGAGTGAAGATAAAGGACGGGTCAGAGGAGGCATTTCTCCAGCTCTCCTCTGGGTTCCCATCTACTGGTCTTTTGCTGAAAACAATCCCTGAGCTATACTCTTTATGCTTTTTACCTGCTTTAGTCTTCCAGACTTTTCCTCAGAGGCTAAATAATCATCCTGCCACCAGGTCTGGATCCCCACCTTTTCCCTCAAGAACTACCCTGGCAATTTGGCCTCCTAGCTCTCTGGCTAAGACCTCTGTCTCCTTTATGATATCTCCCAGGCCACCTCAGCTAGAGTTTAGGCAAAAAATATTGGGGTGATGAGATGAGAAGAAAACCATCTTTAATCTCAATTCCTGGGCTTGAACTTCTCCAAAAAGAAGAAATCTTATCAGTCAAACATCGGCATATGGTGTAGCAATTCACGAAAAACATTAAATTTACAGAATAATCATAATAATAATGAGTTAATATTTCTTGAGCATCTGTTTTTGTGCCAGGCATTGTTTCAAGCAGTGTACATGAATTAACTCATTTAATTTTGCCAGTAACACTGAGGAAGGTAATGTCATCCTGAGTCTACAAATGAGGCAAATGACACTCAGGAGTTTTTAAGGAACTAGCACACAGTCTCACAGTGAAAACTTGCAGACAATATAGGGGAAAAAAAAAAAAAAAAAAACTAAGTCTCTTTTCCCACCCACCTCCAAATACCAGCAGGGAACTCATTTCTCAAACTCCTCACCCACAAGAAAGACCTGAGAACTTTTTTTTTTTTTTTTAATTTAAGAACAAAAAGGTCAGAGAGTTAAAACACAGTATCAGTCTCTTCCGAGACTGTGGTTAAAATCCGCGATCATGAAAGAGTTAAAACTCTGCACTGTTTAAGAACAATCAGTTGACCTTTAAATATGCTGGTTTGAATCCAATCACCTTTCAACAAGCATGAAATCTGGCACAAAGTGTACTGACACACACCAATTATTTTCATAGTGTACATGACTGAGCTCACAATGTCCTGTTTAGAAAAAAGAATTAATGTTCGTTTTCCAAAAGCCAGACTTAGAGGCTGGGTGTCTCTGTTGGTAGGATTATCCTTTGGTAGCTATCTCCAAAGGTGCTATTAGAGAAGGCCTAACAGAAAAAGAACAGTTTTTTAAAGAAAATAACTTTTTCATCTTCTCTAAGTTCTATTCTATGAAATGATTTTGCCCCACTTTTTAACATCGAAAGTAAAAACTCCTGGGAAATAATTCATTTCTATGCCTAGTTAAGAACTTCACAGATCTGTTTAAGAGAAAAACTATCCCTCCCAGGCAAAGGGTGAAATGCCCAGTCCTACTCTGAGCAAATGGATTAACATGCAGAGATTCAAAAGCAATTGTTGAGTGCCTGCTCCTTAAAATCATTCTTTGCTTTTCAAAAGTGATTTCCCTGAGTTTCTTTTAAGTGGTGATATTTCCTCATGCCTTCGAAACAGAAGTGAGTTTATAAAAATTCTGTCTTGGGCTCTTTAAGAACATATTGCCTGGCTGTTTTGGGGCAACGTGCAGAGGTAGGAGCCCTCTGTGGAGGACTGTGCCTGGCAGTCAGGGAGGGAGCTTCCGGTCAATTCCAAGACTATGTTCTTTATCGCCTCCATTACTCTCTATCTCCAGATGCCCTTTGTGTCTCATGCCACCCCATTCCCATCAGACGGTTACATGTAATGCTAACCCCACACCTCAACCATATTCAAGACCAGATGTGTTTTTTCTTTGTTTAATCCTTTGCCTGAGGACCTACTCTTCTGAGGTTCCTTCCCAAATCTCGGCATCATCCTCTGTCAGCATTCCACTCCAGGGACAAACTTTTGCTGACCATGCCCATGTTTGCCAGGCCCTCCTTGCCACAATATTTGACTTCCCTCATTCACTCCCTGTCATCTGTGAGTCCAGAAAAAAAACCGTCAGGATCTCATAGCAACATGGGCAGTGGCCCCAGGCGGGTGTCCAGATCACCATCACCCACCAGGCACTTCTGCTTGGGGGTCAAGGGAGGGGCTTGGTTTAGGAGAGGGCACCCTACAGCTTGGGCACTACTCACAGACCACGTCAGAAAACACCCAGCAGGGGCGCCTGGGTGGCACAGTCGGTTAAGCGTCCGACTTCAGCCAGGTCACGATCTTGCGGTCCGGGAGTTCGAGCCCCGCGTCAGGCTCTGGGCTGATGGCTCAGAGCCTGGAGCCTGTTTCCGATTCTGTGTCTCCCTCTCTCTCTGCCCCTCCCCCGTTCATGCTTTGTCTCTCTCTGTCCCAAAAATAAATAAACGTTGAAAAAAAAAATTTCTTTTTTAAAAAAAGAGAAAACACCCAGCAGTCTGAGGCCCTGGCAGAGAAGGCCCCTTGCAGTCTCCTATCAGTACAAGTTGGTTACGGGGACAGTCATGGGGACTCCTCCAAAATGAAAGGACCCTTCGGAGCCCGGGATGAGTGGGATCATTCCACAGATTTGCCAGGCAAAACAGGCAACCAAGACTTCCACAGGCCTTACTCCCTGCCCCTGTCCTATTTCTTGTTTCTTCCTAAGAACCAGAGCTCTCTTGCTCACTTCTGCTAAGTAGCCACCAATTAATTCCCATCCCATTTTCCTACCTCCAGAACTAATTATGTGTTAAAGTCTAAATATAATCATCAACCCCAACTCACAACTGATTCCCCACCCCCCTTTGCCTTGCCAGGATCTGGAGGGCAGGGAAATGAGGGCTATTACCAGCTTAACAACTAACAGAGACACTCCTGTCACCTGAGTACAGGTGTGAATCACCATCAGGCCCACATTTGACTTTTGTAGTTTTACTCCTTGCAGCAGACAGGGACTCCCCTGGTCACATCACCCTAATATCTGTGACACCAAAAAAGACTCCAAGCCCTTTATGTGTAAAGAATTGCATGGCCATGTATCTACTTAACATTTTCTATTTCATTAAGCAGGGCACACGATTCTGTGGTGGATGAGAGCTGCTCAGGATTCCCAAGCCAGCCACCACTTCCTCTCCTTTGTCAGCACCGTGCACACCCCAACCCCCACCAGAAAAAGCAGTGTGGCCATGAGAAAAATCAAGCATGAGAGACCTGAAGACAGAAGACTGAGGATTCAGTCTCAGTGTTGTTTTTAACTGAGTAATTTTGGCCAAGTCACTACAAATCACTTAAACCTCTGAGATCTGCCTCCCCCACCCTTTCACACTAGCAGGTAAAATGTTCAGACAGAAAAACCTCAAGAAGATACATACACTAAAATAGAGTAACCTTAGGATCTGTCAAAGGGAGGAGCTGCTGTCATGTCCCAATGTGGTGAAGAGCTCCATCTGAGTGTCAAGTTTTGAGGCTCTGATGGGCCTGTAGCCCAAAGTTCTCAGCAATCCCATTTCACCCCCTGTGGTGTAAAGACCAGAGCAGCTGAAGGAGAGACTTCGAGAGTGGGGTGAGACAAACACCCCACCCCATGAACTTACTTTATTCCCATGGCACATCAACTTCAGCAGAAAATTCCAGCTTTGTGTTTGCCGCCTGGTCCCACTTGAATGGGAAGTTCTGCTGGGGCCCAAAATAGAAAACAGGAAGTCAGCAGAACTGATTTTCTTAAGTCTCAAATGCAAAGCAATGCACTCAGTATGGATGAGAATTACAGTGAGGCATAAAGTGCCTTTTTAAAAGGAGATCACATGGCTACTGTGTACAAAAGACATCTACTCCAGGGAAGAAAGGAGCCATGCCTCAACTTCCTTCTTTCAGAAAGGAGAGAAGCAGAGGTGGATTGACAGTGAGGTAAAGACTGCCCAGGGTGTTTTATGAGAACCAACTGCCACTGAAAATAACAAAGTGCCTACTTTGATGCTCAGACGCTATTCTGAGCTGGTTCCTCTGAAGACACTTTTCTACAATGGAGCAGTTACTGAAGTGGCTCCCCTCCCAACTTCCTGATCACTGTTCACTGTATCACTAATTTCTTAGGGCCCCACATTCGAAACTTACAAGCTGGCACTCCAAACTCATCCCCAAACATGCTCCTTCGGGGAGTTTCTGGCAAATATAGACAGCTCCATCTCGTTGCATCAGACACAAATAAGCCAGTTCCATTGCAGTTCGACTCTGATTTGCCACACCGGGCCATTCCCTGAGCCATCTCTGGTCTGAATCCTTTGTACCCCAGTCTTTCCACCTGCTCTCTTTTATAAGACTGCCAGGTGAATTTTGGCAACATTCGCTTTCCTCCCATTATGCCCCATCTCCCAGGTCTGCTTCCCCAGTGCCAAGTGATAAAATTTAACTTAGTCGTGAGTGTTCTCACCCTTTCAACCTGGCTCTGGTGGTGTGTTCGACGAGAGGTGCCCGAGCTGGCATCAAGTGGATTGGGTAAGGACCTATCTTCAGTAAGCTTCACCACAGTGATTCACTCTGAGAATGTGAGCAAAGTAGGAAACCTCTCTGCACCACAGTTTCCTCATTTGTGGAATGAAGATACTAGCCCCCGTCTAGTGATGAAGGATCAAGTGGGTTAACACATACAAAGTCACCAGAACAGGTTCTGGTAAGAAGAGTAATTAATGCTTATGGAGCGCTTCCCACATGCCAGGTTCTGTTCTGACTGCTGTGCATGTTTTTATGCAGGTATTATGTTATCCTCACTTTGCAGAAGAGGAAATTGAGGCAAGAGAAAGTGAAGTCACTAAAACCACATAATGAATCAGTAGGAGAGCCAGCGCTTGAATTCAAGCAGTCTGACTCCAGACGCTGAACACGGAATTCCTCGTTTTACTGCCTCTCCTGAGGCAACCTGTCCTTCCCTCCTGCTTCCACTGGCTAACACTGCCCACACATCCACCCTAGTCCTCCCCTCTGTCCAAGCTTTGTCCCACATTCCTGTTGCCCCAGAGGGACACCTGTTGCACTCTCTCTCCAGTCTCACCTGGTGTCTTCAAAGAAGTGACTCTATTTTCTCTACAATCAAGTAGACCACCCTCTCCTCTTTGTATCTTGCCCCCACTTATGCATCAGCTTGTAACTGCTATCCAGTTCTGTCATCTATTTCCAGAAACTCCATCAGAAAAAATGGACCACATCCCCAAATTCCAGCATGTCGCCCCAAGAAACATGTTATTTCCACTAACACCTAGCTGCTGTTACCAAGCCACGTCTCCCGACTTCCATTCATTTATCCAGCAAACATTTACCACACATCAGCCATGTCTGTTTCAGTACATGAACATTACATGGGCCCTGTCCTCTCGGATCTCACAGGCAAATGAGATCAATGTTTATATAGACAACTTGAACAAGTTGTGATAAGTTGGCAACACATGCTGTTAATGGGTCCTTGCTCATGCATCCTCTATGTCCAACACTCAGGCTACCACACTGCCCCTTCCTTTTCATCTCCACGGCCACCCTGTGGTTCACTGCTCCCTACCTTATTCCTCAACTACTGCAACCCCCTCCCAACTTACCTCCCTTATTCCTCAGAACCAGCCCACCCACCTCCTGCTGCCAAATAACCTATGTGGTCACGCTCATATTTAAGGAGTATACACATTGATAAACCGAGCGCAAGGCCCTGATCCTGGACAAGCAATGCTGCCTAGAAACTTCCCTGACTTTCTATCCTGGCTTTGCTCGGTTCCCTTCTGCATACATGCACTTTGCCTCACATACCACACCCAAGAGAGACTTCCTGCAGTTCTCCAAAAATCATTCACCTTCCTTTTTCCTTTTGTGCCCTTTGCCGACCATCTCAATCTGTGAGCTTATCTTTCTCTCTGAAATTCAGATGCTGCTACTAGATTCAGGAGAAGTCACCTCCTCCATGAAGCCTCCTCTGCTTCTCCCATAAGGTGTGATGGTTCCTGATTTGCTAAAGTCATGCATCTGGGTCTCCTTTATGGCACTTTACTTGTACCATGCACTAGAGTCACTGACACATTTTTCCTTATGGCCTCTTCAGAACAATGCTTTGTCCTTATGATCTTTGTCCATACAGCACCCAGCAGATTGTCTCAAACATAACAGGTGCTGAATAATTAATATGCTCTTTAGTGTTTTTATGTGATATTGTGAGAGAAGCATCTCATAAGGACAAAGGAAAAAACCTGTTTTTTTTCTTTTTATTGTTATCATCTAATCATTTATACAACAAATCTTTTTTTAAATTTTTGAATGTTTATTAATTTTGAGAGAGACAGAGCATGAGCGGGGAAGAAGCAAGGAGAGAGGAAGACCCCAAATCTGAAGCAGACTCCAGGCTCTGAGCTGTCAGCACAGAGCTCCACACGAGGCTCGAATTCACAAACCGTGACATCATGACCTGAGCCGAAGTTGCATGCTTAACTGACTGAGCCACCCAGGTGCCCCATCCAACAAATCTTTCACCCCTAGGCAATATGCCAGGTATAAGGAGTACAAAAAACAAACAACAAACAAACCCTGACACAAAGGCCTGCACTCAATAAACATACATTCTCTTTCAGGGCCATTGGCACCAATTACACATAAAATAATAAGATACATACAAAATAATATGAGCTCCCAAGTTATGGCAACTCTGCCACCAACTAGGTGGGTGACCTTAGGCAAGTCAGACTCAGTGAAGGAAGAGTTGGTAGGTGTTAAATGTAAACTGATAGGCTGTCCATTAATTGAGGATTTTAACTGTTGTATGGCATGCTTTGCTAAGAAGGGATGGTACTTCCTAGTAAGTGCCAGTATATTTGCAAAAATTATTATGCTAATTAATTCTATGGAAATAGAGTAGGCAGCAACTAAGGAAAGGTAAAAGCCAGCAGCTGTAATTGATAATGAGTGAGAAAAATAAATTATAAATGCTTCACCAGCACAACCACAGAAGTGAACCAGTGACATTCAAGGCCATGAAGTTTAAGGTGGTACCTGTGGCTGGGCTCCTGCACCAGCAGACATATGAACGCTACTGTGAGATGCCCCTCCTCCTCCAAAACCCCCAAAATGGATATTCAATTACCTTCCAAAGGTTCATGATTTCAACTATGTAAAAATTAATAACCAGAATGAAAATATATTTTGTCACCTTAAAGAGAGTCAATGGCTGCCAGATAAGCAGAACTTATCTTCTGGTACAATTGAAAACACATCTTCTTACAAAATGACTCAACACAGAACGGTTATCACTCACATTATCATAGGAAAGTAAGGCCACAGTGGCAAACGCAGGCAGTGGATAAAACATGCAGGTCATTTAAGAGACTCCTCTAGGCCCAATTCTGTGCTCATTAGGCCTGGTTACTGACGGATTTGCTATAAGGTCTATCAATAGAATCGGATGAACCAGCTGATGAGCATTTTGGTTTCTGGGACAGTTGTCTTTGTCACCAGAAATATGTTATTCTCCTTGACCACATGAGTCTCATTAGCTAATTAATGTGACTTCTCACCTAAGAAGCAGATGCACTCTCAGTAAACTCAAACCAAATCAAGTTTCTGAACCTGGTCTAAACCTTAGACCTTGGAAAATGCTGCTGCAAAGACACCTTGCTAAGGCTCCAGAAACACAGCCAGATGCCCTTGTGTTAGAGGTCTACTTTCCCCTCACACATAACATGTACCCTGTCTGTAAACTCTTCTAGCTGTTACTTAAACTAGGTATGGACCAGGTTTCCTTTTCCTTATGCATCATGGAGCTTAGTTTGGAGCAACCCTCTGGTAAGCTGGAGAGGTGCTCTCCCCAGGGCTCCCATATTCTACCACCAGTATTTCCCACATGGAATTGGAAACATGTGTGTGCAAGTCAGCCTCCCTCTGTGACATGGGCAAGGACTTCTTTTTGCTCATCTCTGTATCCCCACACTTGGTGCTTGGCACGTTCAAAGTATTCCGTCAATGGTTGAGAATCAAGCCATCACTCAGTATCATCAAGAACTTACTGAGGATTTATACGTTCAAAATTCTGAACTACAAATGGTATGGCTCCTATCCTCAAGCAAAATCAATGAAAAACTTAAACTCTGAACCATGATTTGGTCGTAGGTATGGGCCTTTATCAAAGAAAAACAACTCAGCAACCCAGAAGTAATTTCTACACAACATATTCTCTTTCTCCCTTTCTCAAACACTGTTGAAGGGACTCTTGCTTGGTGCACAGCAGCGATTCACGAAGACCCCTTCTTTTCACAGTCTTACTTCACCTCACACAAGCTCTTTCGTGCCCCTTTCTTCTTCTGATGCTCCCCACAAAACACCTGTTCTAGATCTTGTCCTCAGAGCTCACTCCTTCTATCCCTCCATCCTTCCCCTTAATTCTGCATCACAACGGCCCAAGAGAACTGGTTTCATAGTATCAACCTTGTTTGAAATGTAGAGAAGAAAAAGAAAATGAGTAAGCAAAACCAGAAGCATTCTTCATAGACAGTGAAAGAACACCTTGAAACTATCATACATTAAAAATGTTGGCCTGTTTAAATACAGATACAACCTACAGGTGCCAAAATGAACAAGCAACGGTCCAAAGAAAAGAGTTTACATTTTTTAAGCACCCACAGTGTTAAGAGACTTGTGAAACTTAATCACAAAGTATTTATTGAGTACCTACTCTAAGAACTGCTTTGGAAAAGGATGTGGTGTTGGGGTACCCAAGACTATCCCTACATTCAGACATGTACCACATGAACTCACAGAACTCGGCTTATTGTTATTACAGCTAAGGTTTTGTACAGCAATATACTAAGGATATACAGCCTATCATAGGGAGAAAAGACTTAGGGCAAGCCTGGAGGACTCCATATACAGACTTCCTTATGCTCTCTCCTTCCCATGAGAAGTCACAGATAGAATGCATCCTCCAGCAACAGAAATGCAGCAACATGTGTACAATGATTCAGCCTAGGGAAGCTCCTTAGAGACTTAGTGCCTGGGGTTTTTACTGAGGACTGGTCATGTAGGCACTCCCTGCCTAGCACATTATAATTTTTTTTAACATTTATTTTTGAGAGAGACAGAAAGAGAGAGACTGGGGAGGGGCAGAGAGAGAGAGAGACACACAGAGTCCAAAGCAGGCTCCAGGCTCTGAGCTGTCAGCACAGAGACCGACACGGGGTTCAAACTCACGAACCATGAGATCATGACCTGAGCCGAAGCTGGACGCTTAACCGAATGAGCCACTCAGGCACCCCTAGCACATTAAAAATTCCAGACTCCCAGAGGGAAGCAGTGTTCAAGCATAAATTGTATTTTTGCACAAAACTCCAGGCACAATGAGCCATAGCTGTGAACCAGCACAGTGAACCAGCACTCAGAAAAGCAGGTCCCTAGATACCAGCCAAGAGCCAACCTTGCCATCAGTCCTTTTTAAGGGTAGCAGTCTGAGGTCTCCTATGTTCACTCTTTTCTGCGGAGATACAAACACCAAGTTCGTGCCCTTGAGGCAAATAACATTTAGAGAACTAAGATGTATACCTTAAACAGGCAGAGCCCCACAGTAGATGTAGCATGCTAACACAAAAGCAACATTTCCCAAAATGTACTCGAGACCACCTTTATCACAATCACCAGGGTGTTGGTCAGCCTACTGGCTAGAGCTCAAAGCATCCAAAGCAGTTGAAGGATGGAACATGAGTCAGATCCAGGAGTTCTGGTGAGATTATAGAAAACCCTGGATACCACCATGAGAAATTTGAATTTGATTTCACAGCCATGGGACACCAGTGATTTTTATTTATTTTTTCTTCACCAACTAATTATAACATCAAAGTAACACTGTTTGAAGACGCATTATGTAGAAGAGAGTAAAAGGGGAGGAGACCGTAGGCCAAGAAATCAGAACTTCAAAGGAAAGAAAATGATCATAACTGATACCAGGGGCCATGTGCTAGGAGTTAAGACACTGGCCAGGTGCATCCATTCTCGTGTTGGCCTTCTATGGTAGGTACTACTATCCCCATTTCACACATAAGCTTTCCTGATGGCACACAGTGGATTTGAACCTGGATAGTGTGATTGCAGCACTCAGGTGCTTACTCAGTATCCAACAGAAGACATGCACCAACACAACGTCAGGATAACAGCAAAGTGGTCAGCCAGTGCCCATAGCGAGGAAGTGATCATGCAAACTTCTATTATCTCATCCTTTCCTCCCTTTGGATGCCTTCTTCTTTGATGATAGAGAGAAAGACATCTTCCAAAATTGGTAGAAGACAGAAAGAGAAAGGTAAAACCAGAGTGGTCACATTTTTCTGAATGGGAGGTGAAAAATCAGTAGGAGTCACAGCTGCTTCTTGACCCAGGTAGATAGTAAGAAATCAAGTGTCGGGGCTCCTAGGTGGCTCAGTCTGTTCAGCCTCCAACTTCAGCTCAAGTCATGGTCTCTCGGTTCATAGGTTCAAGCCCCACATTAGGCTCACTGCTAACAGCACAGAGGCTGCTTCAGATCCTCTGTACCCCCATCTCTCTCTGCCCCTCCCCCGCTTGCACTCTCTTTCTCAAAAATAAATAAAACAAAAAAGAAACCAAATGCCATGTCGCATCTTGATTTAAAGCAAGGAGTGGAGACTGTGACATTTTTTATCTTTAATATCTCAGAGATTTACACTATACAAATGCTCCTTCCTGTTTATTTCCTTCTGACATAATTCAACCCAAACATCACTTAATAACTGGACAATGCTCAAGACTTTGATTTTTAACACATCTAAAATTAACACTCCAGAATCATCACCAGCCTCATCGAGATTCATTTGTTGATCACTTGACTGCATAAAACGTTTTGCAGCTGCTAAAGCAAGACACCGACCCCAACGACTTCAGAGGACACAACACGGTAGTTTGCTTCATTGATAAATCTCTCTCTTGGTTCTTCATGAAACCCAGAATTAAGCAACAAGACATGACAAGCCACTGTTTATGGGGAATTAATCTGCTGCCTCAATTGACATTAAGCAGGAGGCCAAAGGCCATTAAAACAAGTTGAAATTAAAGCACCAAAATAAGTCAGTCTTAAGAACCAAACTTGTCATGTTGGAAATGACTCTAAAATCTCTATTAGCTATTAACACAACTTCTAAGCAAGCTGTCCACAACTTCCGCATTCTGATTCCCTATTAGCCCATTTCAACACTCAGAAGTACGGCTAAGAAATGACAAAGAGAAACAACTTGAACAAAACCCCCAACAGCTTTGACATCACCCCACAGGCCTGTGACATATATTGTGCTATTGGGGAAAATTCTCTTCCCCTAAGGAGTCGTGGCTGCAAGAAGCTACACGCTTCTTTACTGTTAAAACATGGCAACAGGGTACAAAAGAAGATACAACCTGCCCTCCAGGAGTCTCACAAGGAAGATAGGGCAGATACAGCTTAGAAAACAATTCAAACAGGCACAGGTAAATATGCATCAACAGCAGTAAAAGCATGGGCCATGGAAATCCAACGGCCTCAAGATGAAGCCTGGCTCCAGAAGTCACCGTCTTAATCAAGTTTAATAACCTCCCTGTGCCTCAGTCTCCCCTTCTGAAAAACTAGCTGAATAATAATAATACCCACCTCACGGATTCTTGTGAATCATGAATAAGAAAACATAGAATGCTCAGCACTTAAAAGGATATCAACAAATGTTAGCTGCTCTTATCACAGAATAGTTGTTTTTGTTTTTACTATTACTACTCCTCCTCCCACCATGGCTACTCCCATCCATGTTTTGCCCCATACCTTAAAGATAAGGAGGGTTCCAGGCTGCAGGAAGTGGTCCAGTTCTGAAGCAATCACTCATCTCAGGCAGGGAAGCTAGGAAGCTCATGGTTTGTGAGAAATGTCAAAGAAGGCTATTTCAGATGGAGGAGATGGCTGTAAAGAGGAGTAAGCATAGCCTGCATAAAAAGGATAAGTCTGCTTTAAATGGCTTCTTGAGCTGAGGAAAGGCACATGTTCACAGGTCATATGATTTTCCAAGCTGGAAAGTAACTTAGAAATCCTTAAGTCACTCAAAAAAAAAAAAAAAAAAAAAAGAAGAAGAAGAAGAAGAAGAAAGAAAGAAAAAAAGAAAAGGAAAAAAAGCAGCTCTTGGAAAGCCACAAAGATCTTATGCCCTCCTCTAGTGCTATTCGAAATTTTGGAATAAATTCAGTACAAAGAGGGGGGAAAAAAACGATGGATCCAAGGGTACCTTTGAGGGGAAAAAAATTGTTTCTATTTTGAAAGAACCATATTCCTTGGCTGGATCATGTGGCAACAATGTTAACACTGAATGGGCTCGTACACCACTAGCTTTCCTTCCTCATTTATGGGGGAAAAAACCCCCATAACTCTCATTGGCAAGCTCTTTTGCTGCTTTTTATTCAAATGCACCTCCACACTGCCTCTGACACCTCCACACTGCCTCTGACACACCCCAAGACAAAAAGACCCTGAGGGTCAAGTGACTGGCTCTTAGCCACACAGATAGTTGATGATGGAGAGAAACAGGGATCCTGCTAACAGAGAGGAAGGTTCAGAGGAAGAGAGGAAACAGAAATGACAGTAAGGGCTTAGAATAACTTGCTGTGGGAAATCAAACGGCGTGAGCAACTACGTAGATCTGAGCAAAAGCCAGACTGAAGCAAAATGATTTTTAAGGAAAAGCATTTTTGCTGCTGTATGAAGTACACAATAAATTAACCCTGTCCGATTCCTTAGCTTGGCACCATTTGCTATCAGAACACAAAGTGAGATAGCAACACAGTATATTTAAAGGTAAAAACCAGGTCTAATACTTCTCATTTGAGAAAGTGTCCTTTTATAATTGGTGCCTAACCCATTCCAGGAAAAAGTTGAAATGAGGGTTTTTGTTTTTGGTTTTTCCACACCTAGTTATAACAAACTTTGGCTCAGTGCATGATCTCACAGTTCGTGAGTTCGAGCCCCACATCATGCTCTGTGTTGACAGCTCAGAGCCTGGAGCCTGCTTCAGATTCTGTGTCTTCCTCTCTCTGTGCGCCTCTCCCCCTCTCATGTGTGCATACGTGCTCTCTCACTCTCTCTCAAAAATCAAAAAACATTAAAAAAAAAGTTACAAACTGAGTGCACAAGAGCTTGGACTTTTTTGGGTATTCCCCAAGTCCAAAGTTGAGTGAGTTCTGCTTCCCTTAGAAACGTCCTCTTGTTCCGGCAGCTTGAAAACATTTAGAATGCTCCTCACCTTATAGTTTTGTTTTAAGCAACTGGTGGTAGGGCATTTTCCAGGCAGAGTCCTCATTTTGGAGACCTTCCTTCCCAGTACAAGTGTGTGCGTACTGACCTAGACCTGTGCTTGTGACAGATTCTTAGCAAATGTTTGATGGTGACCCTGGCTTTCCAAGGTCAGTTGCTACCCTTAGCTACGTTTCATAGCCTTTTCTCAAAAGGGACAGGGTGAGAAAGGGACTTCAAGACCGGAATTTATTCTGCTTAGCCACTTCCCCTACTACTTATCAAAGGCTTGGCCGATGGGAATGTAGGGCAAGATGCACACACCCATTTTTCAGTTACCATCTAAAATCAAAGTTAAACACACTTGTAGCATTCTTCCTGCTGACCAATAAATCATAGTGTTTTCTCGAAAGACAACTTTTTTCCTGGAGACTGGCCAACAGAAAGATGTGGGCAGCTCCATAGTTTCTATACAGGAAGAGACTGGGAAGGAATCTATCAAGAGGAACGAACATAGGGGACTTTGCTTAAAGCTGTGTTTGCAAACATGCTTCTGTTACACTCATTGCAGGTTTATGGGGCCACTACTTGGGTTTTATCAGGACAGCAGTACCAGATTCAGTTGAGTGGAGTTCACGGAGATAATGGTAAAGCCCCCACAAACAAGGTACCCTCTGGCCTCCAACTGGAGAATGAAGGAAGAGATGAAGGGCCGGAGCGGGACGAACTTGGAAAATGATGAAAATCTAATGTCAGTGTGTCCACTCCAGTATAAATCTGTGTTTGGGGCTGGGAGGCTCCCAGACACAGGCAGTTAAATAGTTCAAAGGCCTTGTTGGAGGGATGCAAGCACATCATTCTCTACCCATCCTCAATATTTTTTACCTTATTCATATTCTATGTAGGTTGGGGGGGAAATATAACAACATCTGTGAAGAGATACCACCACAAATGGTAGAGAATTCAAAAGTTACACTAGAAAATATGATGAAATGTAACACCCTTCCCACCTCTATCTCCCAGCCACTCAACAACTGTTACAGTTTCTTGAATATACTTCCAAAGCTGTTCTATGCACATACAAGTACATAGGTACGTGTACTTTTATGAACATTTATAGAAGACACATGGAGGAGTAATTTTCAAAATTTTTTTTTGGTGATCCACAAAAAGCAAAGAACCTTCTCTTCCATTCCATTGACGTTACTATGTATGCCCAGTATCAGGGTGCTGTCATCATTTTAGCTTGGTACTCTATGTTCCTCAGAGCATTTGTGTCCTCTCATTATTGTTTGGATTCAATAATTTCCCTGTGTATTCTTCCCCTTTTATTTATCCATATAAACTTCACAGCTTGTCTAGACATGTGGTCCTATCCTGCATTATATCCTGATACCAAATGTTTTTGTTTCTATGGGTAAGGACTACTGACTTTTTTTTTTTTAATCAAGCTACAGTACTCACTTCTCTTATTATTGCTGGCAGTGATCCTTCAGTTATTTTTGTTTCCTAGGCACAATCGTATTATTTCCAAATATGATTATTTTACCTCCTCCTCTCCAACTTATACATATTTCTCTTCTCTAAAATGTTGGCTAGTACCTCAAGACTGGCATTCAACTATGTGAGGACTGTGACATCCTTGCCCTGATTTAATGTGAATACTTCTATTGTTCGTACATTAAGCATGAGCTGACTTTTGCAATAAGATAAATGTTATATTAAAGCAGCATGAATTTAGTTATACTTCATGAGGTGTTTTTCCATAATCAATAATGGACTCTCATAAAATTTTCAGCCACCATGGGTGGGAGCACATGGCTTGCTGTTTTAATACAGTACTACAGTGAATTACATTAGTAGGTTTCCTAACACTAAGCTAACCTGCCTTTGCTCAAATAAACCTCACTTAGTCATATTTTACTCTTTTTTTATTGTCATTCTGGATCCTGTTAATATTTCACTCAACACCTTTGCACCGATACTCACAAGGGACATTGGTTTTTGGTTTTCTTTCTTTTCATTGCTGTTCCATAGCAGATTTTTGTGCTTATATATCCTTTACTCTGTAACCAGAAACCAGGGGCTTGGCTTTATCTGGAAAAGTGTGAAATCAATTGAGTAATCAATTAAGGTTTGAAGAGTTGATCTGGGAAAACATTTGCACCTCATAGTTGGGGAGAGAGGCAGCCTCCACACAACTTTTCTCTTTTTTTATAGTATAATTCATCTCTTTAGGTTTTCAGATTTTCTGGGGTCAGCCTTGGAATGTTATCTTTTCTATACATTAAATGTTTTATCCAAGTTTTTAAAAATGTATTTGAACATGATTGACCAAATAAGTCTCCTATAATCTCCTTTAACTTTTTGACATTATTTCTCTATTCCTGTTTACTTATTTCATCCATTCCTGCTTTTTTCCTTTGCAAAAATAAATGAGTGCTGCAATATTATTCACAGTAGCCAAAAGGTGGAAGCAATCCACCTGAAAATAATTCAGACATAGAAAAGGAGAAATGACATATGCTAAATGGATGAACCTTAAGGGCATTGTGCTAAATGAAATGAGCCAGACATTACAATGGAGACAAAAAGACATTGGAATTTACCATAATGTGGGGGGATGGAGAATGTGGAACTATTGCTTAACAGGCACAGAGTTTCTGTTTAGGGGGATTAAAAACATTTGAACATAAGTAATGACGATGGTTGTACAAAATTGTGAATATACTCAATGCCACTAAACTGTATGCTCTAAAATGGCAAATTCTCATTAAATATATTACAGAAACACTAATTCCAAAGGATATATGCACCCCTTCTTACTGTATTTACAATAGTCAAATTATGGAAGCAATCCAAATGTCCATCAATTGATAAATGGATAAAGAAGATGTCGTATATATAATAGAGTATTATTTAGCCATTAAAAAGAATGAAATCTTGCTATTTGCAACAACATGATTATGGACCTTATGATTTCACTCACATATGCAATTTAAGAAACCGAAGGGGAAGAAGAACAGATCAGGAAAAAAACAGACTCATAGAGAGAACAGTTACCAGAGGTCAAGTGGATGGAGGGGGACTGGTGAAACAGATGCAGATTAAAAGTACACTCATTTTTTTAAGTAACTTATTGAGAGAGAGAAGGCACACGGGAGCACGCGCGGGCAGGGGGGGGGCGGCGCAGAGAGAGAAAGAGACACTCAGGCAGCCTCCATGCTATAAGCATGGAACCAGATGCAAGGTTCAATCTGACAAACCATGAGATCATGACCTGAACCAAAATCAAGAGTTGGACACTTGACTGAGTCATACAGGCATCACAGAAGTATACTCATCTTGATGAGCACAGACATGGAATTACTGAATCTCTATATTGTACACTTGAAACTAATATAATACTGTATGGTACCTATACTGTAATTAAAATTTTTTAATTTTTCAAATAAAATTGAGTGTAGCCAACAATTTTAATATTTTTTTCCAGACCCAACTAATAGACTTAGTTTCACCATTTTAAAAATTTCTACAATTCATTTGCTTTTGCTTTTATCTTTATTAGTGTCTTACTCTGTTTTCTCTAATTCACATTTCATAAATTCTGCTTTTGGGTATTTAAAATTCACTAAATTCTTAATTTTAAGTATTTAATGCTATGAATTTTCCTCTGCAATTTGGCATTGCTTTACCAAGATCTCAGTCTCCAATATGGTGTTTTAATTTTTGTTAATACAGAGTTAATTTTTCTGACTGCTCAATCAAAGGACAGTATAATGTTTTCTGAGTATATAGTTTAATGTGTATCCATTAGAGCTATCCTACTCAGGTCATTCAGAGTCCATATTCTTTCTTTCTTTTAGCTTTATAACTATTGGCCGTAGTTAATAGGTAAGATTTAAGTTTTCTGTTATTTGAACATTTCTATCTATTCCTATATTTTCTGTAACTTTGGCACTGGTTTTCATGACAAAATTTTTAACACATTAAGTTATATCACGAGTTACATCTTTTACTATAATCAAATGTCCTTTGTATCTAATTTAATGCTTTTTATTTAGAACACAACCATATAGTTATGATTGTTGCTTTCTCTCTCCCTCGCTCTCTTGGCATTTTCTTTGTTGTCTGTTTTGTTGGCTTGGGCCGCCCTAAAAAAATACCATAGACTGGGTGACTCTAAAAACAAAAATTTACTTTCTCACAGTTTTGGAGGCTACAAAGTCCAAAATGGGGGTGCCAGCATAGTCACATTCTGGTAAAACCTTCCTGGCTTGGAGACTGCCACCTTCTGCATCTTCCCATGGCAAAGACTACATTCTAGTGTCTCTCTTTTTGCCAGGGCACCAGCTCTATCAGATCAGGGCCCCACCCTTTCAACCTCATATAACCTCAACCACTCTTTAAAAACTATCTTCAATATATAATCTCATAAAGGGGTTAGGACTTCAACATATAAACTGGGGGGTGGGGCAGGTTGGGACATGACTCACGCTAAAGCAATCTCTGCCCAACTCTCTACACCTTCAGCCTTTCTGGGCTTCACTGTTCTACACGTCTCCTATATTGCATAGAACTGAACTCCACATTCTTTGTAAATACGAGTCTCTTAACAGGTGAGTGGGACAATTTACATTTATTGTTAAGGTTATATGTTTGGTCAAATTTGGGGACTCATTTTGTTGTTTTCTAAGCCTTTGCTTTGGGACATGATGGGAAAATCTTACAGGTACACATGGCAGAGTAAGACGTGATCAGTTGAAAGTGAAGACAATCTAATCAGAAAGCTTTAATATTTGTCAGCTAACATTGAGGCTCAAGTCATGAGTGGGACATGCAGGAAGGCTGAAAGGGATGGTAATTAGTATTCCTCTCCTTGTTTATCCTCTCCTACTGAAGAATCCACACCAACCTCCTCATAACCCTACTCAAAAGCAACCATGTCTGCACAGGCCTCAGAAAACTCCCCTTCCCCCATGCTATCACCCACCTACTAGTGAACCAAGGGACACTTGGCATTCACCAGGTCATACTTGTGGTCCAGGCGAGCCCAGGCCTCAGCAATGGCTGTGGTGTTGCTCAGCATACACACAGCTCACTGTACTTGGGCCACATCTCCACCAGGTACCACAGTGGGGAGGCAGGTAATTAGCACCAACTTTGAAGCCAGTGGAGCAGCAGTCCACAGACTTGATGCTGCACAGGTCTTGATGGGGGCATGGCAGCAATGACACCTTTAGGAACATGATGCCACAGCATGACAGGCAGCAAGCCATGTATTTACCATGGTGGAGGTTACATTTCACCCCCTGGTTGGCTGGCTCAAAGCATGCATTGGTGACCTGTTCTATAGAAAGCTGTTCATGGTAGGCTTTATCAGCAGAGATTACAGGGCATATGCAGCCAGAGCAAAGTCGATGCAGGGTTAGGGCACCAGGTTGGTCTGAAATTTTGTCAGATCAACATTCAGGGCTTCATCAAATCAGGGAGAAGCAGTGATTTAGGAATTCAATAGCAAGGTTTCTAGAACAGACACCACAGATGGACTCATTGCCATGAAGGCAAAATCAGACTGCTCCATGGTGGGATGGGTAGTGAAGATGGAGTTGTAGAGCACAACTACATCTGTGGACATCTGGGGGGCTGGGTAAATGGAGAACTCCAGCTTGGACTTCTTCCCATATCAACAGAGAGAGGGAAGTGGACCCAGAACCAGCTCCCCCTTCAAAGCTGTGGAAACCAAGAAACTGTGAAGACATGTGCACTCATCAGCCAGTTTCCAAAATCGGCCCAAAACAAGGTCAATGATCTCCTTGCCAGCAGTGTAGTGCCCTAGGGAGTTGTTATTAGCAGCCTGTGAGGACCTGCTCAGGGTGAAAGAGCTGATGGTAGGTGCCAGTGCAAAATTCATCAATGATGGTGGGTTCTGGATTTACAAACACTGCCCTGGACACACGTTTGCCAGCACCCATCTCACTGAAGAAGATGCAAGAGCCATCCCCTCCCCCAGTGGTCTTCTCACTTGGCATCTGACCATCAGGCTGGATGCCATGTTCCAAGTAATATGGCTCCCAGCAGGCACTGCCCATCTGACCACCAGCCTGGCCAACAGGAATGAAGATGCCCTCATACATGGTGGCTACAGCTTAGCAGGCACCGGCTACAGAAGCAGACACTGGGTCCTGGTTACTGTTGCCAACAAACTAAGAGTCAATGTAAGTCGCACACTCGGGCACTCATATTTTATGTTCTTATTCCCTTCTCTTGATATTACACTGTGTAATCTGTTTTGCTATAATGCCACCTTGATTTTTCCTCCTTTTAATAGGTTTTTTTGTTTGTTTGTTTCTTTGGTTTTTGGTTTGTTTGGTTGGGTTTTTTTTTTGTTTTTTGTTTTTTGGTTTTTTTTGCCTAAATGAAAGACTTTGTCTTCAAGGGCCAGTAAATGTTCTTGGATACATGTCAATGCTAATCATTCTGTATCAGTTTTCTCTGGGCCACAGTGCAGCCTTTTCATTTGGAGATTCAAGTCTTATTTAATTTTCCAAAGCATTTTACTGAGTATCATCTCCAGGCTTCTTCTTAAAGGATACCAATAATGCATACACTGCAATTCTTTTGCCTTCCAGATCTTTCGGATTCTCTTTCATCTGTTCTATGTTTGTTCATTTCTAGTCTATTTTTGCTTGCTTTTCTTAATCCTGTTCCCCTCTTCATCACGGATGTCAGTAGTGCCTGTTCTTCTTTGCGTTTATTCCAAGGTGCTTGCATTTCAATGGCGGCTCTATTTTTCTCTTCTGCTTCCTTCCTGAGCTCTAGAAGTTCTTGTTTCATCTCCATCTGTGATGTCCCTATTATTTTCCCCAAGCTCTCACTTGCTCTGCTTACACCTGTTTTGTTAACTTGCCTTAATTCATAGCCATTTACTTACTCATCATTTTCAATATCTTGGTGGCCACTTATTATTGTGAAGAACCCTTTCTGCCATACATACATCTGTCCCTCCCCCATGCCTTTTGTCTTATACCATCTTTACATGGAATCTGTTCTGGTTGCCTTTGTGCACTCACCTGTCAATTACATACACTCTTCTGGGACTTTGGAACTAGTTCATGTTGGGAAGGGGCAGGGCAGTACTTCCAGGCTAGCAGAAATTCTCCCTGGTTCAGGGAGAAATGCATCATGACAAGGTTGTATATGCAATTAACTTTAGCTTTTCCCTCTCTCCAGCCAACAAACACAGGCAGCTACAGCGCAAGGCATAACTTGGCTTCTCTTCCACCCACCTCACCAGGAGACAGACAAAAATGGCATTTCTACAGTTTTTTTTTAATTCAATTCTGCCTTTCCCATTTCTGTGTGATGAAGTAAGGTCTAGGGATCTAGGTTCCCTACCACCACAAGTAGATGCCATTCCTATGATTCCAAAGAAGAAGAAATTGGTTTTGCCCCCTTAGAACGCCATCTGTGTAAGAAAATGTTTTCCTTCCAACTGTGTCTGAAATCTACACCTACAAACACCCCTTCCGGGAGCCTTCCTGGAGCTGTACTTGATCTTTACTGCATTGGCAGCTCTCCACATGTATTATCTTTTGCAGGTTAGTCTTTAGTTTTATCAAAGGTGACATTCTTATTTCTGCCCTCCGTTTTTCTTTCTGGAAAATTCTAAAGTATAGAAAAATATCTTTAGTATGTCTTGTTAAATCAAAGCCCCAGTATTTATAAAAGGTATAGATTAAAGTGAACACAAAGATTAACTTTAGGGGGAAAATGTGCTGGCATGTAGACACATATCCTGAGAACTGATCGTGGAAGGGAGGGAACAATTACTTTATCAGTACCTCAGCTGAGGATAAAAGAACCCATGTTCGGACTATGTATATGCTAGTCCCTCCCTGTAAACTCATTTCCCCCTAGCACCAGTGTTTTGTCTTATACCACCCCTTCGAAACTTTGGTACTCAAAAGGTGGTCCGTGGACCAGCAACATCAGCCTCAGATGGGAGCTTGTTAGAGATGCAAAATCTTAGGCCCTAATAGCTCAAATAGCTCAAAATAGGAATCTGCATTATAAAAGATTCCCAGGTGACTCACATACACAGTAAGTTTGGGTAGCAGCATCTGGTCTCAGCTCTAGTATCCCTTCCCTCTGCTGACCCAGTCATCTGAGGCTCCTTTGTTGCACACTCCAAAGACATTTCTTCTGAGCTCTCACTCTGTAATTATCCATTTACTAGAATATGTTTAGAAAAACATATTCATCTGTATGTCCCCCACTAAGGTAGTGCCAAGCTCCCTAACTATCCCACAACCAATAAATATTTGCTGAATGAGTAAGTGCATGTCTACCATATTCTATTTATGTCTCAAACCATCTTCAGTGCCCATTGGCCCTTGCTCATTCTCCCTTCAGTGGCCTCCATGCATCAACTCATCCATGTCTATATCCACCTGCTAGAACTGAGCAAGGAAACAAAGGAATGAATGGTATCTCAGAAAATCCAAGAAATCTCATCATTCAGTGCCATTTTCCAACATCTTACGTACTTGTAAACAGCACAAAGAGATCCTGTTACCTGAGTGTTATTTTGGAAAATCTAATCATTATTCCTGTGTGGGAAGGGAAGACATTTCCCTGGCACTGGAGCAGACACCCAGCGCCCACAGCCCCAGCTCAGAGAGAATGTGCTGCAGCAGGAAGGTCCCAGTGACAGAGGAGGGGCCAGACGGGGTGGGAGACACTGAGAGGAGCTTCCCCTGCTGCTGTGCTCACACTCAGCTCCAGTAGTGCAATTGTTCCTGTCTACTGCCCTCACCAGGTGTAGGGGAAAGTGCCATTCTCAGCTGCAGGGGGCTGTTTTGATGAGCAAGGAATGAAAAGTGACAGCTTGAAACTAGTTTCCCTACGTGGATAATTAAACCTTTACTAAATATAGTAAGTTTAAAATGAATGTTCACAACACTGAAACAGAACATGCTAATTCTAAAAATACAGACTCCCTTGCTGTGGAAGTCCTCTCAGGAAAAGGGGACAGTGAAGTGCAACGATGATTTCATCCCTCCTGACCTCCACCCCCTACCCAGTGAGCCAATGTGTTCCAAGAGGAGGGTCACCACATGGCAGGGGGAGAAGCCAGAGCTGTTAGCAGACACTCCATGAAACTCTGAGGAAACTAATGGTAGAAAATCAAGGAAGGAGAAGTGATAAGGCAGAAGTGCTCTCTGTGGGATCCTGCCTGGCACCAAATTAAGCCAACAAGCTCTTGTTTTTTTAATCAATAAATGCAAATCTCGAGTTCGTATGGGAAAGAAATTTCATTAGCTTTGCATTGGAGTCCATGATGCATTTTGTTAGAAAGGACATTCCAGTAAGAAAAACTTTCTTTGAGGAAAGTAAACTTTCTAGGGAGGAACTTTCCTGAACAATTTAATCACAGATGACCTTGACTCTCTATGACCTCAAAAGCGATTACACCCAGATCTCGAAGAAAGCTGTTCTTTGATCATAAAATTCTCCTTTGCAATTTACGTGGTGTAATAACCTGTCAACAAAGCTTCAAAGAGTTGTCTTCACTTGGTATTCTTGTCTTCCCAACCTGCTCTCTCTGGAGCCCACTGTGACCAGAGTCAAAGTGTGCATCATGGGCATAATGTCCCCATGTTGTTCCTTCCAGTGGTCAGCCCCTAGTTGTGCCAGGAGCACGTGGCAGGGCTGGTCACCCCCTTCCTGAAAATCCTCACCTTTCACTCATCTGGTTCTCGATCCACCATTCCCTCTGATTCTCCTCTGACCTCAATAGGGACAACTTCACTGACACAGAAAGTTGCATTTTGTTGATATGTGACCTCATCTTCAGTGACCATCCTTTCTATTTTTGGAAGGCTTGAGTTTTCTTCACAGCAAAACCAAGTATGTGAATATGATACTTTGCTCTTCCAAAACGTAATGTGTCACAGAAAGTCACAGTGTCTCTTCAGAAGGCACCATCCTCAGGGGTCTCAGCACTGCTACATCCTCTGTGGTTCAACCTCAACCCTTCAACTTTCCAGTCTTCCCTCAGCACCAGTCCAGTGCAGTAGCTCAGGGGCACAGGTCTACACAACAATAGCCAGTTAATTCTCTCCTGGAGAGAGGGGAACTCAGACATCCACATAAAACTCTGGCTACCCTCAGCCCAAAGGGTACAAAGCCGAAAATTTATTTCCTCCATAAATTTCTGCCATGAAGTTATTTGTACTGCTTATCACATCTATACTTATAGATGTGACAACTAAGAAATTATTCCAGAAGAGAAGACAGCAAGAGTTTTGGTGTGTTTTTGTTTGTTTTTGTTTTTGAAGAATTGGGGGCAGGGAATGAGGAGGATTTGGGGCCAGGAAAACTCTTTTTCAGGTGTATAAGGGGCTACTGTGCTCCTCCCACTCTGTAATTCTCAATATAACAATCTGCCATCCTTCAAGGAAAAAGGCCATGTTCACAGTAAGCTCACTTCACTTACTCCTGTTTTAGCACTTGTGACATTCCTGACCTGTCCTCCAACTCCACAGGCAATAATCAAACCAGATCAATTGCAAGAAATTACAACAATTTTACACATTCTGAAACTAGCTGCATGACATTTCAGTTGTTTTTTTGTTTTCCAAATATATCAATCAATAAATTAGACTTTAAAGGAAATCCTGGTTGTTTCAAGAAGTCTTTTACCTCTGTGTGAAAATTACTTCATCTGACAAATGCTCAGCCATCTTCTGTAAATGGTAACTCATTTGTTATCTACAAGTTTATAGAGCTAAAGAATTCTTTTAGCATAACTTACATAAAAGACATTCTTAACCTCTAAAATTTAATGGGTGTTTTATATTGTGTTTACTTTTTCCATGGGAGCCAAGAAAGAAATCTAGCATGTCTGACACTTTTAAGAGATGTGCTTGTTCTGTATTCTTAATCCAATTCAAAATGTTCAAAGTTCAAGAGAAAGTTCTTAAAAGGAAGTAATTTCAATGTATATTTATGCCACAATGACATTTGTAACATATGTATTATATAATGTATAATTTATAATTTCTAGAATTTACTTTGTAAAATTTTCAAATAGGCTCTATCAATATTTATGAAAGGGTGGAAGGAGTTGAGATATTATCTACTTTTTTTTTAAATACTCCCCTTTTACAAGCATATGGTCAGTTCTTTGTCCATTGTCTTAGCAAAGTGATAAACTGAGGCAGAAAGCAGACAAGGCCTCTGAAATTTCCTAGCATTGATTTCTGAGTATGTGTGTGACAATAAACACTCAAGGCAAAGAAAATGAACTGAGGTCTTTACAAAGTGTCTGAGGCAAACTAAAAAGGAAAAGAAAAGAATTTCTCACCTCACCCTACCACCACTCCAGAAGAAAATAAAAAGGCTTCTCTACAAAGGAGAGCAGAGCCTAGGGGCCAGGGTGTCCTAAGAAAAGGGTCCCCCAGAAAGACAGTGGCTGCAGCCAGCCTCCATGCAGGGATTCCGGATTCTCAGCCCTTCAGAAAAGTAAGAAACTGTATTGACACAGCCCTCCAAGTAGAGGATGACTGTAATAAGACAAGACACCACAGTAAAAATGCCATGCAGACAGGCACGGAGAGTGACTGGGCAGGCTTCTGCGAGGCCCAGGGACTCAGGACCAGGACCACATGTGTAGACAGTCATTCCCCCCAACAAGTGCTTAGGACCAAGTCATCGTCAACATTATCCACATTTCCTAGAATCTGGGCTCCAAGTGTGAAATGAGAGAAAAGGTCGACCCAGCCCTGACTGCCATTGTCAGACACAAGCAGAATGGGGGGTGAGAAAAGAAATTATGATGGATTATAGGGAGAACACCAGCATATGTGGACGGAAACTCATACCCACTATCAAGGAAATAATCTTCATAATTTGTTTTTCAACTAAGCAGACAGACAGTGACCTTATTTATTTCATTGACCTTATCCACTTTTATTGCATTATGAAACTGGTACACTGCGAGAAAACCTAAAATCTACAAATGTTTATGTTTATGCAGTATTCTCACTACTTGAAGGTCAGGAGTCAAAGTTTATGATCCCACAGATAAAAACATTAAGACATAAAAAGCAAACAAAGCAGGTGAGTGACAGAACTGAACGTAGTTCTGTTTTATTTTTGATATATCGTGTCGTCCTCAGACAGTATTCCAACCACTGTATCATGAGACATCCTAATGGCCAATATAAGTATTGTTTAACTAACTGTCTGGCATCACTAAGTCTAGAGACATTTGCTTTCTCTTGCTGAACGTAGCCACAGGGGGAAACCCTGCTAAAAATCAAACATAAAATTTAAATGTAGGTTGTTGAATTTTCAACTTCAGCAGAAGTCACAATCTTGCCCAGGCTCTTATGTGAAAATGACAGCACGGATTTGGAAAGAATGAAGTCCTAGAATGTGGAAAGACCACAGCTAGTTATACTGAAATGAAACTTACAAACCTGAAGGGCCAGGTCCCCCTGAGTCCTCCCTATCAATGGAAGTAGCCTGCCCTCTTTTGTCTGGGGACATCAGCCTCTTGTAGCCACTCTCTTCTCCAAAAGCATAATTCTCATCAGGCTTCAGGGTATCAGGCACACAATGTAACATGGGAGCAAAGAGCTCACTCTCCAAAAGAACTCAAAGATTTTGCTAAATTATTGGCATAAATCTAAGAAATACACGTGGAAGTAGATTCTAAGAGTGTTAGAACAGGAGGACCAAACAATGTTAGATTGGGCTACATTCATTGATAGGAGTGTATTTACTAGAGATTCTGAATTTAATGTGTTAGCTCATGTAAAGAGAAATGGCTATAACAACTGATGTGGCTGGTTGACTGAAACTTGGTCTCAAAAGTGGTCTACATTTAATGAGGTTGAAATATCAGGGAATACAAAAGCTTAGGTAGACAGGGACGTTCAAGCAGATTTATCATGTGTTACCTGCAGAGTCCCAATTATATTCCCCAAGGCCCAGAATATACTCACTTCATTAAACATTGATAAGTATATAATTGGGTAGAGCACCTGTATCCTCAAAAAGGATTGCTCACCTTGCAGACCAAGAATGACCATGAAGAGTTTCATTGATGGGAGACCCCTGATGTCAATGGGAGGATAGGATTCCAGAGGAAGAGAAGGCATGAGGCGGCAGTTTACCACCAAAGACCAGGAGAACACACTCACAATGAAGGGAACCAGGGACGTAATGGTGATCTGTTAACAGGATTTAGCAAGAAAAAACTCTAGGTCTGGTGGCCAAATACCTGGCTTGAGTTGAAAGGGAAAAGGTATGGGGAAGACTTCTCAAAGAGGGCATAGTGGGAAGAAATTTGTCTTGTATGTGAATTCCTACCCAAGGGCATCCGCTATGGAAGTTCTTTTAAAAATTTTTTTTAATGTTTATTTTTTAGGGAGAAAGAGAGATAGAGCATGAGCATGGAAGGGGCAGAAAGAGAGGGAGACACAGAATCTGAAGCAGGCTCCAGACTCTGAGCTGTCAGCATGAAGCCCTACATGGGACGTGAACTCACAAACTGCAAGATCATGACCTGAGCTGAGATTGGATGTTCAAGTGACTGAGCCACGCAGGCACCCCATCTATGGAAGTTCTTTAAAACCATGCTGGCTGACACCAGTCACATTCTTTCCCAAGATATTCCAGTGTTACTCAAAGGCCCCCTGAGCTTAGTGGCCAGAGTATCAGGGTTGGAGGCTCTGAAAAAACAAACTAGATCTCTCCTTAGTAAGGCTGACCTGGCTACAATTACTGCCTATTTTCTCATCAGCCAATAGCAGAGATCAACACTGAGCCCCTGAGGTGGTACCATTTACCAGGGGAACCAGCCAGCCACCTGGTAACAGCTTCATTACCTTGGACTTATTTCCTTTAAGGAGAGGATGGGGATTAATCCTCACTGTACTAAACGCATACGCTGGATGGGGGTTGGTCTTTCTGCCCGTAACACCCCTGTAAAAACCACCCATGTACTCAAAAAATGTCTCATCCACCATCATCGTATTCCACACAACACTGCTTCTGATCGACTTATTTCATAGCAAATTAAGTACAACAGTGGACTTATGCCCAACTAATCCTATGTTATTTCCATCACATACACCATTGCCCAGAAGCAACTGGGCTGATTCAAACCCTGGATGGCTTACTGACCACTCAGTTATAGCTGTTTGGGACAAAACACTGTGAAAGACTAAAGCTCATGCCTTGACTCAGACTTCATATGGTGCTCTCTCCCTCATAACCAGAATACATGGAACTGGAACTTAAAGGGTGGAAATAAAAGCAGCTCTTGTCACTAAATACCTAACAATCCTTTTGCAGAATTTTTGCTTCCCTTCCCAGCCACTCTGAGCACTGCTGACTTGGAGGTCTAAGTTCTCAAGGAGGCAGCACTTCTACCAAGGGACCTAACAATGGTTCCATTAAACTGTGGGGGGAAACGGCCACTTTGAACTCCTTATGCCACTCAGTCAACAGAGAAAAAAAGAAGTACCTCTATTGGCTGAAATGATTCTGTTTACCAAGAGAACTGGGGATGCTACTAAACACTGGAAGCAATGAGGACTATATCTGACATACAAGGGACTCTCTGGAAGCAGCAGCAAAGTTAATGTTAAACTATAGGAATCAACTTTTTCAAAACTGCTATTATTGAGAACTCAGACCCTTACAATGAAGGTTTGGGTCACTCAGCCAGGTAGAGAACCCTGATCTAAAGGCAATGAGAAAAAGGGCAGGCAGTAAAAGAGACCAACCACAGATAGTAATGACAGCCTCTTAATTACTGAAATAAGAACTGTATAGTTTGTATTTTCTCTTTGTATGCTGTTTGTAGGATTTTATATTAACCATTTTTCTTTTTTCTTCCTTTCTTCCCTTCACTATTTTATATATAAGTTGTTTAACTTAGCCTGTAGATAAGAGAACACCCAATGGGATTGTGACTGAATTTGGAAAATAATACAGGCAGCTAAGGATACAAATGGTTGTTGAGATTTTATGTCTCCTCATTCAGAGGAAGGAGTGAGAACTTCTGCACTTCTCTGAAGAACAGAGCTGGCTTTGTGATGTACAAAAGTTCCAATGTGGGGGTGCCTGGGTGGCTCAGTAGGTTGGGCATTAGACTTCAGCTCAGGTCATGATCTCACGGTCTGGGAGTTTGAGCCCCGCATCAGGATCTGTAGAGACAAGAACCTGGTTTGGATTCTGTGACTCCCTCCCTCCCCCACTTGTACTCTCTCTCTAAAACAATAAACATTAAAAAAAATTTTTTAAAGGGGCACCTGGGTGGCTCAGTTGGTTAAGTGTCCGACTTGGGCTCAGGTCACATTCTCACTCTTTGTGGGTTTAAGCCCCGCATCGGGCTCGGGGCTGAGAGCTCAGAACCTGCAGCCTGCTTCAGATTCTGTGTCTTCCTCTCTCTCTGCCCCTCCCCCACTTGTACTCTCTCTCTCTTTCTCTCAAAAATAAACACTAAAAAACACTAAAATTGTTTTTTTTTAACATTTACTTATTTTTGAGACAGAGAGAGACAGAGCATGAACAGGGGAGGGGCGGAGAGAGAGGGAGACACAGAATCTGAAACAGGCTCCAGGCTCCGAGCTGTCAGCACAGAGCCCAACGCAGGGCTCCTACTCACAGACTGTGAGATCATGACCTGAGCCGAAGTCGGACGCTTAACCAACCGAACCACCCAGGCGCCCTGAAAAAAAAAAAAAAAAAAACACTAAAATTGTTTTTTAAAAAGTTCAAATATTTATCAAAGGATGTGTGTGGAGACTAAGGTGCCATAGGAGTTCACTGCCAGTTATTGATTTATTACCTCCCAACTCCAGATCCACCCTTCCCTGCTCTACTCTACACCCTGGGAACACCTCTCCCTGGACAGCCGGTGCCATATTCTGTTTAGTTGGTACAATTCAAGGGGAGAAACAGCAAGGTACAGCAGAATGAACATTCTTCCATTCTTCCTGGGTCTTCTGTCACCAGCTGCATGTAGGAGACCCAGTGGCACCTGCCCTCAGGCAAATTTCATCAGCTCCCAATGAGAGCTTCCAAATGAGTTTCACTTCCATCCCAGGAGACCTCTTTCTTGCCAGCAATATGTAGAACATCCAGTGGTACCCCTCTTCCAGCAGATTTGCCAAACCATAGTAGGCACTTTCCTGCTCATAGTACTAGACCGCTGGCACCCCAAAAGACAGCTGACTGTTCAGCAGCCTTGGCCGCTGACACTTGAAAGAATTGCACTAGGCAGCGGGCTACACACAGCCTGTCCTTCTCCAGTAACATCTGGATCTCAGCCTTGGGATGAGGGTGAGTGAACCATCTCCAAATGAATTCCTTCCTTGAGGATTGACTGTCAGCTCTACATGGAGTAGCCACAGATACTTTATTATGTGGTAGTTATCGTAGCTACTTCCTAACTTGGTATTCGTGTTTTTTAGAGTGTAATCTACCCCTTTTGTAATTAAACAGGTTTTTCTAACTAATAATTCGCCATATTAAATTTTCCCTATTCAAATTACTGGTGTGATTTTGGTCTCTTCTCTGGACACTGAGTGATACAGTTCCCTTGAAGAAAGAATCCCCTTTAGAAAAGTTCTAATTTTTCTAATTTTTCCCCCCACAAATGAGTATCATCAAAACATTACAGCACTTTGAACAGTATGTTTCACAGTTGGGATTATAATATTTGCCTTTAAAAAAAAATGTAGTGTTTATTTTTGAGAGAGGGAGACAGATCGAGTGCAAGCGGGGGAAGGACAGAGAAAGAGGGAGACATTGAATCCGAATCAGGCTCCGGGCTCTGAGGTGTCAGCTGACTGAGCCACCCAGGCACCCCTAAAATTCAGAAAACAGTCTGACAGTTGCTCAAAATGTTAAACATCCAGTTCCCATATAATCCAAAAATTCCACTTCTAGGCAACACATGCAAGAGAAATGAAAGCATACACCACACAACTTGTCCATGAATGTTCATAGTAGCATGATTCATAACAGCCAAAAAGTAGAAACCATCCAAATATCCATCAACTGGTGAAAAAAATGTGGTATACACATAAAATAGATTATTTAGCCATGAAAGGCATGAACATAGGGCACCTGGATGGCTCAGTCGGTTGAGCATCTGACCTCACCTCAGGACAGCACAGAACCTGTTTTGGATCCTCTGTCCCTTTCTCTCTCAAAAATAAAAATAATTTTAAAAAATCAACATTAAAAAAGAGGGAAGAATAGATTTACATGTTTTAACATGGATGCATCTTTAAAGTTTCATGCTAACTCAAAGAAATCAGAGCCAGTTATCAGAGACCATACATTGTAGGATTCCATTTGAATGACACTTCAAGGACAGAGTGATCTATACAGACAGAAAGTTAATTAGCGTTGCCTAAAGCTGGGGCAAGAGGAATGAGCAGGAATGGGGACAGACAGCTAATGGATATGGGATTTCTCATGGAAAAGTTCTCAGATGGTGGTAATCTGTACAACTCTGAAAAATATGCTCAAAACAGTGAACTGTACACTTTGAATACATCAATTTAAATATATGTGAGTTATGTCTTAATACAGCAGTTTTGAAACTCTGCCTTCTAAAAGTGGCTTTCGCTCTGCCAGCGTAGCTCCTGAAATGTATCCAAGGGAAGCGAAAATAAAACCAAGAACTAAACACAATAAATCACAAAAACTTTTAACATTTTATCTATTCCTTGGTTTCATTTGATGTGCTTTTAATAAAAACTGTTTTTGAAAAACATCTGAGAGGAGAGTGGATGACTTTTCTCAGAGGTTTTGTAATAGGCTGTTTCATCCAATTGCCTGAAGGGTATGCTTTGTGAATGTGATTTAATGATTCTAAATCAATGGTAAAGATCACCTCAAAAGAGATAATAACCAGGAAAGTGTGATGGAAAATGCCACAGGGTGTCCCTCTGGTTCCAGCTCTTTGAAGAGAGACTAGAGCTTTGGAAGGCACCTTCACCACCCTGGACCTCTCTGCTCATCTGTACTATCAGCATGTTGAGAGAAATGGTCTCTGAACATCTGTGTCCCCAACATTCTGGGAGAATGAGATTTTGTTCTGGGGTGGGGGGGGGGGGTGTGGGGAATGTAAGCAAATTTTGCAAATGAAAGTAGACTTCTGTTGAATACTTTGGTGTGATGGCCTACAGGAGTATCAGATATGCCCAAGGCCATGGTCCCTCCAGGGTCACCATAGAGGCTCTTCTTTAGGAAACCAGACAAACATCAAGGACAGGCTAGATGGCAATCAAAAAGTAAACTGGACTCTTCAGATTGAGGACCTTTGAATGAGGTTACAAAACTTGCTGTACTTGTTGCCAGTTTTCCTAAGTAGCTAATTCCTTTTTTTTTTTTTTTAATAAAAGCTTCTGTAGTTATTCCTGGTTTTAAAAAAATGGGCAATTTTGAAATAATTAAATCCTTTATATAGTTTTCTTTCACATTACTCATCTATTCTTTTGCTCCCTGAGGATCTTGCAAAGCAATGAACCTCAGGAAAAGTACAGGAAAATACAGTTACTTCCTTTCTCCTATTTCTTCTTTGTGTGCAATGAAAGATTCCCCCTAAGAGCTCTCCATCTTAACTCCAAATGGACAAGCTAAATCTAATTCTAATTGCTACTCATATTAACTAATCTCACATTTAAATCATGCTGATGCCATTTTATCAAGGCTTTGAAAATGGCTTAAGCAATTTGTTTACTTCAGTGAACGGTAAGCTAGCTGTTGCTCAAGGATTCTTCAATTTTAATTTTATTGCTTCAAATTTCACCTCCCTTATTTTCCTAGGTATGCACAATGGTCAGATGCTCATTGAATGAAAACCTTCAACCCAGAAGACAGAAAGGGGACTAGACAACCTTTATCGGATATAAAATAAAAAAATAAATATCCATTATTAATATGCTTTCATATGTACAATATAGGTAGAATTTATATGTAGAATATAAAAGTATATCAAGACATGTATAGGATATTTGATACAGATATACATTAATGCCGTAAGATACAGACATACAATAAAAAGTAAATACTTCTTTTAAATGAAAAAAATACAACAAAGTACAAATGTGTAAAAAGTGATAAAAATAACAAGTATTAGAAAATTTGGGGAAAAAAATGTATTTTTATTAGTTGCCTGATACATTTCTAGAATACTTTTATTCCTACGGTTTTAGCTGAATACTTGCTGGGTGCCTTGTCCTAGGACAACATTTTACAAAACATTAAGAACCATCTCTTTTGTCCATTGTACGTTCTGTTGGGTTCTCTGTCAGTATGACGGGATCATGATTCTGGAAAAAGTCATTAAACATTGTTGAATGAAATATTGCTCACCCTAACAAGTCTCAACAAAAAAGGGCAGGTTGTATCAAAATCAATAACCTGGTCATAATGCAGTCTTGACATTCACACCCTTCTGTTGACTATAAAACTTGGCTGTATCTACAGTGTCATATTCATTTTCCATCTGCTTTTTCACTTTCTGCTTGAGGAGGTCCTGGTTCTCCTAAACATCTGGATGGCTTGCCTTCAGTTTTTTTAACTGTAATTTTTGGTTATCTTGTTTCTTTGCCCTATCTTCATGATTTTGAGCATCAGAGCTTTTAGTTTATATAGTGACATGGTTTTTTAATTGTGAAGCTTATGCTACCTTCTTTCATCCAATTTTTGTTTTTTCTCTCCCTCTAGGGAGACTTCTTTCATATCAATAGTGTCATAAATTATTTAATAACTTAAATAATATCAAGTATAAAATATCTAACTTCTACAACATAATTCATCTGTCATCAGAACCTAACAAAAACAAGAGCTGGCAAACTCTTTAGTTAATAAAGGGTCACATAGTATATACTTTTCAGCACTGAGGGCCTTACAGTCCATCTTAACGACACAACTCTACTTTCACAACACTAAAATAGCCACAGACATTATGTAAATATATGGCCATGACTTTGTTCCAGCAGTAACCTGGATTTGGTCCCCAGTCCATAGTTTGTCAAACCTTACCCAAGAGCAATTTTAATGTTTGTTTATTTTTGAGCGAGAAAGACAGAGCACGAGCAGGGGAGGGGCAGAGACAGAGGGAGACACAGAATCCAAACCAGGCTCCAGGCTCAGAGTTTTTAGCACAGAGCCCAACGTGGGACTCATATTCATGAACCCCCTCAAACCCACTAACTCCAAGATCATGACCTGAGCCAAAGTTGGACACTTAACCAGTTGAGCCATTCCGGCGCCCCTCAAATCAGTTTTCAAACTGCTGCTACATTCTATTGACCTACACAATTACTCCTGCTACCAATCTCCTCTAACAATTCTTAGATTGCATACACTGACTTATTGGTGAATATTAGGAGTTTGGTCCCTTCGACACTTCTTTCTTCTGTTTTCCTTCATTGTTGGCAATAGGGTGAGCCATTTCCTCTGGAACCATGCAATTTCAGCAGCATAGGATACATGGCAAGTGCTGAAACAATCCAATACACTAGGAAGCTTAAAACACGTGAGCTCACATACATACTATTTGCAGTATAGCAACAGGTTTGGATCTTAATCAGAAATTCTGATAAACTCTATTTTGTACATTTCCTCTCAAAAAATCTATGTATGGTGCACTGGTAACTGATATGCAGTAAATGTATTGTTTACAGGAGACAATTACCATTTGACTGGAAATTAATGAAAACAAACTTAGCAGTGTACAAATTGGAATAGTTTCCCCAGACTAACTTCTGGTTCTCTACCTTTTTAAAAAATATTTATTTTAGGGGCACCTGGGTGGCACAGTCGGTTAAGCGTCCGACTTCAGCCAGGTCACGATCTCGCGGTCTGGGAGTTCGAGCCCCGCGTCGGGCTCTGGGCTGATGGCTCAGAGCCTGGAGCCTGTTTCCGTTTCTGTGTCTCCCTCTCTCTCTGCCCCTCCCCCGTTCATGCTCTGTCTCTCTTTGTCCCAAAAATAAATAAACGTTGAAAAAAAAATTTTTTTTAAATGCTTATTTTGAGAGAGAGGCTACTTGGGATTCCTTCTCTCTGCCCCTCTGCCCCTCCCCAATTTGTGTGCATGCACTCTCTGTAAAAATAAACTTAGAAAAAAAAAACAGAAAATAAACCGGTTTACTCTACCAAACATCTCCCCCAAAATGTTTAAGTGAATAAAGCTGCACCCAAGTTCACATAGTTGGTGGTATAGGACATAATTCTGCCCTATCCTCTGTGTAGTATATCTTCCAGTTTTATGAAGACTGTACATGAGACAGTCCAAAAGAAGAGTTTTTGAAACCACTCAAAAACCTTTGAGTGGCTCACACTCAACCATGGTGGCTCACAGAACCCTGTAATGTAACCTGCCAGCCCCCAGAAATAAATTACGATACATGTAAGTCAGCATTTTCCAAGCTATGGAAGCAACAATTCTTAAAATACAATTGTGAGTAAAAGTTTTATGTTCATTAAATACACACAAACAAGATGCATAGATTGCTTTAAAGCAAAAATCTATTTTTTTTTTTACACTCTAGGATACAAAGTCCCCGAAATAAAGACTAGAATCAGACTTTCTCATACTCATTATTATGCAATAAAATCAGGAGAGTCAGCTCTGAAAAATAGGTAGATCCATCAGTCAGAAATTTTCCACAGGGTAAATTTGTCAAGTACAAATACTGTGGGTGCTTCATATATGTTATGGATAGAAAATAGGGACTTTTCCAACCCAAACTATTGTATAAGAAGGAAAGCTATGTAAATTTCTTCCTTGGACTGCTGAAGCACAGCAGGGGGTGGGAAGCGGTGGGGAACAGTAGCCACCATTCACTGTGAATGGACTTTTGCCAGACATGGTGCAGGGCATTCTAGTGATATTAGCTCACTTAATCCTCCTCACAACTCCATTATATAGGCAAAGAATGTTAAATAACTCCCATAGGTTCACAAGTTAAGATATATACTTCTACAGAACTCACAGACTCAAATCACAATAGAAATTAGAAGACATTTCAAACTGACTTACAATAAAAATAAGACCTATTAAAACTCAACTGAAGCTACTAAAGCCGTGCTTACAGGAAAATTTATAGCCTTATAGGCATTTATTAGAAAAGATGAAATCTGGCTGCAGGCTAAGTGTTTATCTCACACAACTGAAACAAGAGCAAATTAACACAAGGAAACCAAGTGAAGACAATAAAGATAGGACATAGAAAACAAATATACAATACAGAGGTCAAAAAAGCCTAAAAACATGTTACTGATAAATAATTCACTTAAAAAACCTAGGTGAAAACGAGCCCACAACCAAGCTCCTGGGCCATGGTCTGCTCATAATCTCCATGGGGTTCAGGGAATCATGAAGTACATCATTTTTTAAAAAGCAACTCTGACCATTTGTTAAAGATAGGACCAAAACGGTAAGTCAAGTCTGCTTTTACAAGTGGATTTTGACAGTGAAATCACTGTTATTGCAACACATTTGCAGAGAATTTTTTGAAGCCCACACCTTTTCTATGTTAAAGTAGCTCTCAAGTGTTTTATAGGGTAAGAGCCCTTAAAAAGTCAATTGTAGCTTATGTGAAATAATATATTTCTTATACTGAACAGAAAACAATTAGGTTACTGTTTTAATGCAAAAGAGAAGAAATTCATTAAATAACATTATGGGATCAATAAATTTAGAAAACTGAAACGCCATTTCACTGTTAAAAGCCTAGGTGAAAGGAATTGTATGTGCTTACCTGAAATGTTCCCCCAAGTCCTCACAGAATACTCCGAACTCTCCCATATGTGGCAAAAACTAATTCTACGACTCACTGCACTGGTTTCTCCCTTTTATTTAGGGGGTTTACAAGCCCATTGGAGCATAAACTCCCGTGGGTCTCGGGGTGTGGTCTCGCGACAACACCATCTCTATCACCTGGGACTTGTTAGACATGCAAATTATCAGGCCGCATCTACAGAACCAACCTTAGCTACAGAACCAACCTTAGCAATCTGGGCTCTAACAAGCCCTCCAGGTGATTCTAATCCACACTGAAGTTTGAGAACCCCTGCTCTAAGGTAAATTGAGAAAGACTTCCAGAAGCATCTCAAAATAGCATCTCCACCTGAAGCTAAAGGAAACGCACAGGGCTCTGCCCATCCACAGGTGTGGGCAGTTTATACAGAGCTCTTAATGGCTCTGACTAAAGCAGGAGCCTAATTACCAAAGCAGAAGCTTCCACAGCGTCTCACATAAGATGGGTTCTACCTTGCAAAAATGTGCTGTAAATAGCACTTCCCTGCATACTAGAAGAAATGACAAGAAATTTAATGAGCTTATAACAAGATATACTTGCCTGAATAGTTGATCATTCGCCAGAGTAGAGCTGTCCTACCCCTAAAAAAGGACATTCATAGGAAAATAGAAGCAAAGGAGAAAGCTGAGAAAACCACCATTCCAAGGACAGCCAATTAGTAAATGGCTTGATTGAATGAAAATAAGATCCACCAGCACTTTATCACCAATTATCCTAAGGCGACAATGGCTATATTTACTCCTTTATATTTTCCTCTGCCTTATTCCTGCCTCTATTTTGAGAAGAAAATGAAGAAAAATGTTTCCCCTGAGTTTCCCTAAGCTCACATTTCTCCAACTAACAATGGTCACAACAGCCACGAGGGGTCCCTGGGGGGTTTAGACACATGGGTCTCTTAACAAAGAAAAGCAAAACACTTGCCTTTCCAGCATGGTGTTCTTGTTGTCCTGTTTTTATTTATTTATTTTTTTAAAATACTTTGTCCTTTCCAAATCAGACGATAGATTAAACTGAAGTTCTGAGTGGAGCTCACTGATGATTAGGGGGGAAAGGGATGTGTGCACATTTTACTACTATTTCTTTCTCTGCCTGATGTCTCCCACCATGCACACTGCCTGTAAGTAATTGCACCACTCAGTGGAATTTTCTAAAGGTCAAACCTCTCTCCTTCCTTCAGAGAGCCTGTGGAACAGTGAGCTAGGGAGGTAACAGCCCAACATCACAGCCCAGGTTCTAATTCTGTGCCTAGACCCTGAAAGAAAAACATCTCTTTTTAGTAACTATTTTGTATTCCACTTTTTTAATTGCAAAACTAATACATGCACATTTTAACTGATAAAATAATCCAAAGATGCATCTGTGGTATAAACAATATTTAACATAAACACATTTGTAAGGGACATTGGTGGGGAAATCTTTCATTGTGTGAATTTGGGTGTGAACATGTTAAAGGGGGAAACAGTATTCTCTTTCCAAAGGATTCACACATCCCCACCAACTGGTGTCTGGTGCAGGGCACACACTCAGCTTGCACCAACACCCCTAGCTGGACTAATGCATTCAACGGAATTGAGAAAAGACTCCATGGCCAATTGGTACCAGTAGGGGTAAAAGTCTAATGGTGTCCATGCTATTATGGACATTCTAAACCACACTGCTCTGTGACATGACCTCTGTTGTGTCCTCCATGGCCAAGGTCCCTGCCAAATTCCTGAGCCTAGTTCTTCTATATTAATCTTCCAACTACTTCTGTGAGCCCCATTTAGCACATAATTTGGAATATTCTCAATACTGGCAAATTTTTTTGCCTTTAAGGGTAGATTTGAGTTTTGAAACAGCCAAAAGGCATTTGGAAAGAAGTGATGATACTAATGAATACTATGAATACTATATATGGACATACACACTCATACACACATGAATGAGACATGATTATTGTGAAGTTAAAGAAAATGGTGCCAAAAATGTCTTGAACAATGGAAACATTGTTAAAATGAGTGCATTTTAACATTAAGAGCTCACTCTTTAAAAGGATGAAATTAATGTCAATGTTTATTTCTATTTTTGTAAATTAAAATCAGTCTTACTACTACCTATCTGGTATGCATTTTATATGAGCCCAGGCATAATGGGACCTCATGAGGAGCCTAGAAATTCTTTATTTATTTATTTAAAAAAATTTTTTTAATGTTTGTTTATTTCTGAGACAGAGAGAGACAGAGCATGAGTGGGGGAGGGGCAGAGAGAGAAGGAGACAGAATCAGATGCTTCCAGGCTCTGAGCTGTCAGCACAGAGCCTGACGAAGGGCTCGAACTCACAAACCATGAGATCGTGACCTGAGTCAAAGTCGGTCGCTCAACCGAGCGAGCCACCCAGGCACCCCGAAATTCTTTATTTTAATAAGAAAAAGACAGGCTTCCAGATCCATAATTTAATTACTTTAAACCTAGAAACTACAATTCAGTTTTGGTCTGCCCAATATTATATTTTTTACACTATGATAATAAAAACAAAATAGCTTTCTCCTGACAGTACACCTACATAAATAAAACCACTATTTGGAATAGCATTTTTATGACCTTGAACAGAAGCAAATGTTTGGATTATCTTAAGTTGCCGTGCACTTTTGATACTCATATCCATCCATGTATAATTGTCTAACATTTAGTGGATGCTGGAATACATTTTTATTTTCAAATCTACTCCATGACCTGGGCACGAAGTTTTTTATTTTCTCCAATGATTGTTTTTGTACCAGTTTTATTTATATGTTTCACATACCATACAATTCACCCATTTAAAAGAGCAATTCAATGATTTTTAGTATATTCACAGACTTGTTCAACCATCACAGCTGTGATTTGTTTCAAGAGGCAGTAGCCAAAGCAATAAGGGACAGAAAAGGAGCTCCCTTTCAAGTTTCAAGCCGAACTCAACACCAAAAAAACAAACAATCTGATTTAAAAATAGGCAGAGAAGAGGTGACTGGATGGCTCAGTCAGCTAAGCATCCAACTCTTGTTTTTGGCTCAGGACATGATCTCACAGTTTGTGTGTTCAAGCCCTGCATAGGGCTCTGCACCTGGCAGCACGGAGCCTGGGTGCAATTCTCTCCCTCTCTCTTTCTCTCTCTCTCTGCACCTCCCCCACCCTGTTTGCACTCTGTTGCTAAATAAATAAATACATACATAAATAAATAAATGTTTAAAAATGGGCAGAGGACCTGAAAAGACATTTCTCCAAAGATGATATACAGATGGCCAACAGACATATACACAAGCCCACATTGTGGCTATTTTGTCTGATGAATCGTATATAGCTGTGGAGTGGAAAATTCATTCTCCCTACATGGAGATGGCATGAGGAGGGAGAGAAGCGAAGGCAAATCAAAGCAGTTTATTTATGGTTGCTAGTCTCATCTTCCTAACTAGACTATCCTGCTGGGCAGTAAGAAACTCAGGATTTAAATTAACTAAATTTAAATATATCGGATAACTTCTTATCTGATGCAAACAAGATTAATATTTGATTTAAAAGTTAAAATGAGAAACTATAAAATATATAACAAATACTATAATCATTTTCATTTAAATCATAAATACATACATTTAATAAAGTGAGTCCATTTAACTTGTCAAGATGATACATGATTTTTCACAACATAGTTGTTCCACTTTTTAATTATACAACTATTTTTAACTCTTGATTCAATCTGGTACTTAATAAATGGTAACATTTAGGGCTTTATTGACCTATACTAGTTCTGGATTTGATTCTCTGCTTCTCCTCTTTTTCAAATTGAGATCAATTAATTTAAGATCGATTAATTTAATTAAGATTTTATATGATTTATACATTATTCATGCTATGGCCTTAGTGTTTATGTCCCCCAGTAAAATTCATATGCTGAAACCTTAATCTCAATGCAACTGTATTATGAGGCAGGACCTTTGGGAGGGTTCTAACCTCAGAAATGGCATTAGGGCCCATATAAGAAAAAGTTAGAGGTGGACCTGGGTGGCTCAGTCAGTTAAACATCTGACTTCAGCTCAGGTCATGATCTCACAGTTAGTAAGTTTGAGCCCCAGGTCTGGCTCTGTGCAGACAGCTCAGAGCCTGAAGCCTGCTTCAGATTCTGTCTCCCTCTCTCTCTGCTCCTCCCTGCTCATTCTCATTCTCATTCTCTCTCTCTCAAAAATAAATAAAACATTTTTAAAAATTTTTAAAAAAGAAATTTAGAAACTCCTTCCTTCTCTTGACAAAGTCAAACTTTCCATGCTGCCCACACTATTTTAAAAAATACAACCACCCTATGATCCAGAAATTGCACTACTATTTACCCACAGAATACAAAATTCAAAGGGATACATGAACCCCAATGTTTATTGCAGCATTATCTATAAGTGCCAAATTATGGAAACAGCACACACAATGGAATATTACTCAGCCGTAAAAAAGAATGATATCTTGCCACTTGCAATGATGTGGTTGGAGCTAAAGAATCTAATTCTAAGCAAAATACGTCATTCAGAGAAAGACAAGTACCATATGATTTCACTCCTATGTGGAATTTAAGAAACAAAACAAAGGAGCAAAGGGAAAAAAGAGTGAGGCAAACCAAGGAACAGACTCTTCACTATAGAGAACAAACGGATGGTCATTAGAAGGGAGGTGGGGGGAGGTTGGGGGAAATAGGTGATGGGGATTAAGGAGTGCACTTGTGATGGAAGTGTTGAATCACTGTATTGTACACCTGAAACTAATATTACAGTGTATGCTAACTAAAATTTAAATAAAAACTTTAACAAAATTCTATCATAGTTAAAAGCTGAACACTGAATCTTTGCATTCTTATTATAAAAGTCTTAATCTCACTCCTAGTCCCATAGTTTCTCACACTCCTACCCTCACTGTAGAAAGATGCCTTCGCCTGACCAGGAATAAAGTCATATACACAGAAATTCAGGACAGGAGAGTACATAACACATTTCAAAAAAAAATTACCCTCTGTTAAATACTTCACTTCTACTAAGTGAAGAGAATGAATAAATAAGTGAACAAGGGCAAGATAAACTTGCATAAGAAATAACAGGACAGAAAAGAAGCAAGCTCACAGAACACTCAGGAATGTTTGCTTGATACATAAACAAAGTCACTGAGACCATGAACCGCTCCCCGTTATTTGTCATTACGAAATAAAAATACATCAAAAAGAATTGAAATCAGGATCTCAAAGAGATATCTGTACCCCCACATTCACCACAGAATTATTCACAATAGCCAAGATATGGAAACAACCTAAACGTCCATTGACAGATGAATGAATGCATGAAGAAGATGTGGTGTATATATACAATGGAATATTATTCAGCCTTAAGAAATGAAGGAAATCCTGTCATTTGTAACAACAGAGATAAACCTGGAGAACTCGATGCTAAATGAAATAAGGCAGACCACAGAAGGACAAATACGATGTGATACCATTATATGAGAAATCTAAAGTAGCCAAACTCCTAGAACCAGGGAGTAGAAGGATGGTTACCAGGGACTGCGAAGAGGGGAAATAGGAAGGTATTAGTCAAAGTGTACAAAGTTCGATCATGCAAGAAGAATAAGCCCTAGAGACCTACTGAACAGCACAGTGCCTGTAACAATACTGTGGTATGTACTTAAATACTTGCTAAGAGGGTAGATCTTACGTTACGTGTTCTTATCATACACTACACACACACAAAATAAAGAAGGTAGAAGAAAACTTTTGGAGGTGAAAGATGTTTATGGCATAGATGTGGTGCTGATTTTCATGAATATATATTTATCTCCAAACCCATAAAACTGTATACATTAGAAACGTACATCTTTTTGTAGGTCAATAAAAACTTAATAAAGTGGTTTAGAAAGGAGATAGAAATAAAATGCCACATTTTATAAAATCTGGGACACCATTAATTTTTCCACCACTAAAAAAATTTTTAGATGCTGCCAATTAAACAATGACTCACCACCAACTGAGACATGCATCCGAGTTTCAGAGATGCTAAAATGTGGAGAAAAAAATGTCTTAGGTGGAATAAAATATGGCAGCAGAGATGAATGAATCCTAAAAACAAAAATTAACTGATCACTTTCAGTTACGTTAGAGATACAAAAAAAGATTGCTACCAAAATAAAAAAAAAATGAAATAAGAACTAGAATAATCAAAAATATTTTCGCCATTTCTTTTTTAATTTTTTTTTCAATGTTTATTTTTATTTTTGGGACAGAGAGAGACAGAGCATGCATGGGGGAGGGGCAGAGAGAGAGGGAGACACAGAATCGGAAACAGGCTCCAGGCTCTGAGCCATCAGCCCAGAGCCTGACGCGGGGCTCGAACTCCCGGACCGCGAGATCGTGACCTGGCTGAAGTCGGACACTTACCCACTGCGCCACCCAGGCGCCCCAATTTTCACCATTTCTATGACACACAGAATACTACAGAAAAATGTAACAAGGATGCAGGGTTTTGAAACAGGTATTTAAGGTCTTCCAAAATGCAATTAAAAAATGAAAAGGAATATAACAAAGTAGAATCATGGAAATGTCACTTCTTCCTGGAAAAGCTGCTGAGCGGTCAAAATCGTCATAGGAAAGCACGGGACTCTGTCTTCCCGTGGAATGGCTGGTTCAGGAGGTTTGCAAGGTCTGCGAAAGCACCCAGGGCTACTCTGAAAGATGTTTTTTCTCTTTCTTTTTCTTTCTTTCTTTCTTTCTTTCTTTCTTTCTTTCTTTCTTTCTTTCTTTCTTTCTTTCTTTCTTTCTTTCTTTCTTTTCTTTTCTTTTCTTTTCTTTCTCTCTCTCTCTCTCTTTCTTCTTTCTTCCTTCCTTTCTTTTCTTTTCTTTCTTTCTTTCTTTCTTTCTTTCTTTCTTTCTTTCTCTCTCTCTTTCTTCTTTCTTCCTTCCTTCCTTTCTTTCTTTCTTTCTTTCTTTTTTAAGTGTATTTATTTTGAGAGAGAGAGAGAGAAAGAGTACGAATGGGGGAGGCGCAGAAAGAGAGGGAGAGAGAGAATCCCAAGCAGGCTCTGCACTGCCACACACACCTCGATGTGGGGCTCAAACTCACAAACCATGAGATCACGACCGGAGCCAAAGTCAGACAGACATTCCATCAACTGAGCCACCCAGATGTCCCTCTGAAAGATGTCCTCTGAGACAACTGCACAAGCTGTAAGGCGTTTGATGATCTCTAGATACATCTTTTTGCCTAAAGAACAGCAATACAAGTCCTGCTGATTACATCCTTCCTTACCGGCTACAAACTGATAACATGCATAGTGATGGGAAAAGAGTTTCCTTACATTAGTATATAAATGAAGCTTCCAAATGAGTTTTCAAACTATACTATACTATACTCCATTAAAAAAAAACTGAACTACAGAAAGGCATAGCATCTAAGTATGACCAATGTTAACTGCTTCTAACTCAGTGCCCTGCTTATATCTACGAGGGCTATAAAAGTTTATAAAATTGGGCTTTTGATTATGAAAATATTCAACCCTGGTAATGGGAATATTCACATCTTTTCACACATAAAAAGGCTATCAAGTCAAGAACATTTTAATGAAATGAGGAATAATTTAGAGATGCTTATTTAATACTCTTATTTTATATTGAGTCAATTAAAAAAAAACTACATAACTTTGGTTTTGACTTAATGATAAAATTTGAAACTAGGCATTATGACATGAGTCATTTGATCTAACAGGACACTTGAAGCTCCGTGCTCACTCTATTACCCATGTGGCCAAGCTACTGAAAATTGCCAGGAATGTTAATAATGATATGAAAAGGGAGTCTGGTTTATATAAATGCAAGTCAATACATATGGGGAAAGGACCATTTATTGTGATGGATGTGTTCACTGAATGTAAAAAGAATATTATTGAAGAGAGAGTGAAAGGAAGAAATCTATAAATATCCAGACTCCCTGCAGTCGAAGGGAATTAACTACATGGAAATGAAAGAAAAGCTAAAGGAAAACACGGAGTTCGCATGTGGAGAAAATATTAAAAGCATCCCACTGCGGGCAACAAGATTAAGGCGATGCATTTGTGGAGCCAGTTCTAACATTCATTAAATGTTATGAAACGGAACAGTACAGACCCAGAGGCATGGAATATATCAGGCTGTTGAGGGTAAAATAGAAACGGGCAAATAAAAGGATCACTCTTTTAAATAAAGCACAAGGAAGGTTCATCAATACCAGTGATTTTTTGCAACCTTCGTAAATACACCAGTATAAATGAACACAGGCATGCCTTGTGAAAACTTGGAAAGAGAAACCATGATGAAGCCCCAGCCTAAGCAGGATTCCAAAGCAAAGTCCAGAGAGCACGGTGTCTGGATGTACTGGGCCGGAATAAAGTAGAAGAGGAAGTCACCTTGGAGATGTTACTTGAGAGATGCGGTAAAGCTCCTCACTTAAAATAATTCCCTGCCTGCTCTACCACAGGTCATGAGATCCCCTTATCAACCACTCCTTTAGATAAAGTCATTTAAGACTTTTTATTAAAATACTAGTATTATACTGACAACATGGAATGACAAATGACTTCTGACTGCCACTAGCGCCTTATTTTGCACCAGACCCACCTAGGAAATGTCTTTTTGCCCTGCCTTCGTCCTGGTGGACACGTTTTTCAGGGCTCAGCTTAAATATTAGCTCCTCAGGGACATCTTCCCTATGCCTCCAACTGCCCTGGAAAAATTGCCTTTCTCTTCTCTGTGTCCCTGCACGCTACAGGGCTCTGTGGCTCCAAGGTCATCACCTACAGTTACGTGGAGGCATGTGCATTTTCCTCACTGCTACATGCCTTCAGAGTTAGACCTTTCTTCCTGCATCATTGCTGAGGGTCTGCATATTAAGGGTCTAAAAACCAAACCAAAACAAAACAAAGAATAACTGCAACAGCTCTAATTATTTGGATAGCTAATAGTCTTTCAGAAGAAACGAAGTGCAGCCTGGATTAGTTATGCTGAGGGCAAAGGTCGGCATGATAGTGGAGACTCTGAAGTGAGAGGGCAGCACCATGCAGACACTGGGCCCTTCTGACAGCTCGTAAATGGCGTCTCATATAAACACCAATGCTCAGTACATACATGAGCATGGCTGACGTGGGGGGTGGGGGTGAAGAGAAAAGAACCCAAAATGAAGGGGCACAGATGGAGGATAGAGGGAAGCCCCCCAGAAGTGCCCTCTTTCGGAGATCTGCTTGGATCAAGCCCACATACCTCACCTGACAGCAACAGGATTAGTGTGGTAAAATGCAAGAGTATTGCATCATCAAAGAGAAGAGCACACCTGAAGTTGTGCATTAGTGTCCGAGCACTTCTCTGAACCTGCCTCCTCATCTGCATCTGTTTGCCCGCTGGGATTTGAAAAGAGTTTGTCAGAAAATACAGGTGAAATCACTGCACCAAGGGCTCCAGAAATGAAAAGTACTGGGTTTCTTTTTGTTTGGTTTTTGTTTTTTGTTCTTGTTTGTTTGTTTTTTGGTCTAACCAACAAGACAATGTAGGTAATGACAACATAAAAGCCACCTGTTAGCGAAAATAAACATATGCACAGAGACTGAAGGCTGGCTCTGGCAATTCGGTTGGCACAATCAGTACCGAAAATTTGTGACTATTTTATCAACAACTGTGATGACAGGTGCAAACGTATAACACAAGTATTGACACTGATGAAGAAAAATGTTCTGGTAGCTTTTGGGGATTAAACCAACCAGCCTAATCATCTAAACAGAGACAAACAGCAGTTCAAGTTAAGTTAGGCACATTCTTTTTTTTTTTTTAATGTTTTTATTTTTTTATTTTTTCTTATTGTTGAAGGAGAGAAATACAGAGTGTGAGCAGGGAGGGGCAGAGAGAGAGGGAGACGCAGAATCCAAAGTTGGCTCCAGGCTCCAAGCTGTCAGCACAGAGCCCGACGCAGGGCTCGAACTCACAAACCACGAGAACACGTCCTAAGGTGAAGTCAGATGCTCAACTGACTGAACTACCCAGATGCCCCAGGTTAGGCACATTCTAACAAGCCTAAGGATGAAGATAAAATTTCTTTTGGAAAAAGGCGATTCATGATGCATTAGCATTCACTTTAAACTTACCCTGACAGGCTTTCTTCTATTTTCATATAGAACTGAGTGTGCTGACATGTGTTTTACTCAAAACAAAAGCAGAAGAGCTCAAGAGACAGAAATAGGAAAATAAGCATAAAGCAATAAGGGGCCAAGTGTGGGAAAAGGTTTTAAAAAAAATCACGAAACACCAGAACCAAAAGAGACCTCACAACTCACCTAATGCAAATTTTGTCATCTCTGCCCATATTATTTTTTTGGCCAACACTGGCATTAGGCATTTTGTTTTTGTTTCAAATACTTTGGCGTAGGACTTGAATGTTCCATCTTCTACTGGCCCTTCCACTACTCACAACCTCTACTATCTTCCTGTCCCCAGAAGACAATGGAGTTTGTGACCTCTGAAATCCAATCCCTTCAGTTTACTGAGGAAACCAAAGCCCAGAGAGGCTGTGATTCACTCAAGTTAGTGTGACTCACTAACCAAGATTGGTGCTACAAATTCTAGTGGGAAGGACCTTTCGGTAACAATTCAGATGGAAAGAAGGGACTAAGAGTCTTGCCTTAAGGTTGACATTTGCACAGCAAATATACCATTTCCTTAGTTCTGTTTCTTTCAGGTGTGGAAGATGAAAGTCTCCCCAAGCTATGCCCTGGTACCACTGCCACTGCTCACAGTGTTCTCTCCACTCACCTGTATATCTCTGGTAAAGTCACTTAATCTTCTCAGTGACCTCTAAGGTGTTTTCTGGGCTACGCTTGTTGGACTCCTTGCAGTAGGTTGGTGTCGTCAACTCCAAAAGCATCGCGTGCAAACACATGTTTTATCTCAGATTCTACTTCTGCACTTATTATAAGGTGCTTGGTAAAGAGATGAAAAATGAGTCTGAGGAATAAGAGGTAACCAAGATTTATTCTAAGGAAAGAGAGCCGGCAGTTACTCCCACGTTGTAGAAAAGACAGCCGACTTGCACAAAATTATCCTACCTCTGTTGTTTTTTCTCAAACTCAATTTTGTAGACAATTTTTTTCACTTTAAAATCTAGCAATCTGACATTTAACCCAAATTATCCGCTGCTGCATTGAGATAACTGTTTATTCTCACCATGTAGATAGCCCACTTTTGGAGAGTGTTTAGCAAGCAATAGAGCCCTGTGAGGTTTTGGAGAAAAATATGGTGATACAGGAGTCAAAACAGTACCCATAGTTACTTATGTTACAATAAAGATTATCAGTTTTTAAGTTTCTTCTTTCCACAACTAATGGATTACAAATTATGTAAAATATACATAACTTTTAAATAAAATCCCTAGCTTTTCCTTTATGGTACAATCATTACCAACACAAGACTGTTCCCACTGGGTCCATCTGTCCTCACTGGATGGTCAGGACTTGTGAAGAGTCTTCCTAAACCAGACACCTCCAACAGCTTTTAAAAGATCAGTGAATTCCATTCTCTGTGAAGAGAAGAGTGAGGAACTTTCTGAAATCAAAGCCTTTATGGTCTTTAACCAATAATGGTGGTTAATCATACTTGGCATTTGGATGAGTAGAAAGTTCAAAGAAATTTACAAATGATGTCAGTGTATGTTTCAAATGTTAATTATTGCTTCAGGTAATTATTAAGAGGTAAACAGTGAAAGCAGTATTATCCAATCAGATTTTACCACCCTCAACATGCCATTTAGAAAAGTCTTAAATTTTTTCTAAGTATCAGAAAGCTTTTTTTTTTTTTTTAATAAGATTGGAATCTTTAAGACAAACTTGCATATGGGCAAAATCCCAGGTTTGATTAAAAAAAAAAAAGGCAGAATCAGTAGATAAAAAGGCTCATTTCTGCTGTTATTGTCCTCTATGCCTCGTATTACGGTCTGTTTTAAGATCTCATGTGAAGAAACTTTCAGCCACATGATTCTAATCTTCAAAACATCGTTCGCATGGTATGACTTTGCTTTTTTTAATAACTGAGTCTAAAACACACCTGATTTTTTAAAAATATACTTACATATATATATATATATATATATAGAAATAAACTGGAATCAAAGGCTCTTAAAATCACAGATTGCATTTTATCCTAACATAACTGTTTTTCACAGGAAATTGTTCTGCTACTTTAGTAAATTATCACTGAAATGTTTGTTGCAAAGAGTCTTCCAAAGGGCACAAGTTCTTAGTTGCAAACAGTGAGCAAAAGACCTCTTCATTCCCATGTCGGATAACCCTACACTGATTAAAAGTACTTCTATTTTAAATATCAATTATAGTTTCCTAGTTCTTATGAAAATAAAATAATCTTCAGTCCTCTGGTGTTTTCTTTGTTTTACTACAATGCTCAAGAAGACTACCTTGTTATTACTATGAGAGAGAGGCTGGCAGCTATAAGGAAAATTTGTGGAGGCTGGAAAAGGGGAGAACACCTTCTGTTATACGCTCTAGAAAAGTATCTGGAATCTGTTCTCGGTTTTGACAGAAGAGGCCCAACAGAGATATTATATAATGAATACACCCAGCCAAACACATATATTATTTTTTGCTTTGAGACAGGTATGTTTTATGGGAAATAGAATTTATTCTAGGTCCTCAAATGAGGCAAACAATTCACTTAACAATTCTCCAAGATGGAATTTGCAAAAACTATAGTTTTTTAACTAAATCTTAGATTCACTGAATTATGAAGCTTACAGAGCAACACAAACCTACAGTGAACAAGCAACAACTTTCATTTTTTAATGGGCTAGTACCTTATTATCTCATTGTTGTTCCCATTTCATTTCCTCAAATGGAAAGTTGAAACACTGAAGTTATACAGACACTAAAACACACAAAAAATCCACGAGAAGTTACTCATTATATTCTTAAATTAGTGAATATACCCTCCAGTTATCCCAGGGAGTATATTTCTTCTACAAAATTAACTAACAAATGCATTTTCAAGTTGATAAAAAGAAGCAAATTCTCTGTTTATTAATGCTGTACCAGATCCCAACTTACAAATTACTTGCATACCCAGGAGCAAATATTTTCTTTAAGTCCTAATAATCATAGTTTGTTTTACAGTAATTTGTTCGCCTGGGAGACCCAACATGTAGTGATTCAAGGTAGTATACTTTTTTGCAGGTTATGTTGTCTTAGGCAAGAAAATGCAAGTGCAAAATGATTCCAAATGCCACAAAATTAGAATTTCCAATGCTTCATTTTGAAGTAAACACTTCAAATTTGGGCCAATGCTATAATGATGGAGAGACATACAGTTGAATTGCCTCTTGCTACTGATTGTAGTAAATAATAATTATTTCGTAAATAAATATTTATTTAGTAACAATATTGGTTTTAGTCAATTACTCCAGGACTTTAATGTCCGTTTTTGTTCTTCAAGGCAAAAGGAAAGATGTTAAAGATTCAGCCACCCCATATAGTAAAGAGGCATTTTAATTGATTCCTTTCTCAATCATGCGAAAAGATTTTGTGCTCTTCTAAACATAGAAATATTCAGTTACCTATTCTTATACATTAACAGTTCACAAATACTGGCTCTTTTTAAGTTACATTTCCTATAAAAATGTATAGACATGCTCTTCTGGCTGTGGGAATCCAAACAGAGCTCCTGGAGGACACAAATACTAAGTCATGACTGATACATCTGCTGCATTTGCTAGAGCCCAAATATGACTTCCCTGAAGGTAGATGCAGGAACACAATGATGTATGAGAAATGAGAATGAAGAATGGCTGAATTCCATTACTTGGGATATACTCAATCTTGAAATGTGCCTTAGAACCCCCAAATTTTCTGTATGGAACACTCGTTTGATAAATTCCTGATCGCAGTCTCTCAGATCAATGATAATCCCTATGACATTTTCTACTCATCCTGCCTATCACAATACCTTAAAAGGCATACCTACAAAGCCGATACATGACTGCACCAGAGAGCTTCTACAAAACACTCTAGTTTCATCACTGTTGCAATTTTTTTTATAGGGATATGTAGGAAATTCAGTGAAAAATCTGTAGTAGATATTCATAGAAAGTGACCAGAAAAAGAGTGGAAATGAATTTGGCAAGGTAGGTTAGGCCACTGAAAACACTGCCAATAAAAAAGAAATTTGAGTTCTTAAGTTTTACATAGCATAGGCCAAAAAAATAACGTCTGAGCTTATACACAAATATCAAACGGTGCTCATAAAAACCATGAAACAATGCTCAATGGGAGACAATAAGACATCGGAGTCAGGAGCCTGGACAATGCAGTCACAGCTGGTCGTGACCGCTTACTATGCTGTTCACAAGATGGGTGATCTTAGGGCAGTTACCCAACCTTACTGAGTCTTGTTTCCTGAGCTGTAAACTGGATATAAATTCGAAAGTAGCAAATATAAGAATTTAATAGTAGACTAAACATACCTGAAGAGAAATGTGCTGGAATGGAAGAAAGAGTAAAGAAATTATCCAGAATGCAGCACAGAAAGGCAAAAATATGGAAGGTACATGAGAGATTAAGAAACAGAGAATAGTATGAAAAGATCTAAAATATGTTTAAAGAATCAAAAGCAGAGGAGAGATTGTGAGAAAGGGAATATTTAAGAGAGTAAAAGACCTTGATCCTCTTATTTAAGAAGCCCCACAAATAACCAATCAGAATAATCACCGAAAGAGTACATTATATAAACCAGAAATGTCACTGTAAACTGCAGACCACCAAAGATAAAGAGAAAATCATAAACAGCAGCTGCCAAAACATGACACACTATCTATAAAGAGTGTCAACAGACTTCTCATCAGTAACATCAGTAACAATGGAACTAAAACGTACTGAGATACAAAAACCTTCAACCTAGAATTCTATAAGCAGCAGAAATATTTGTAAAGAATGATGGCATTCTTTATACAGAATTGTATGCTTAAAAATGATTAAAATGGCAAGTTTTGATATAAGAAAAACATAAAACGTAAAATACTAAAAACCACTGAATTATACACTTTAAAAGGGTTAATTACATGACATGTGAATTACATCTCAATAAAGTTATTTATTTAAAAAAGGAATGAGGACAAAATGAAAAAGACAAAAACCAGCAAATACTAAGTTCTGAAGAATGTACTCTAAGGAGAAATGTGGTAAAACATGGGTAAGTCTAATAAACAAATACTATATATAAAAACAATATAGTATGAGGTTTAAAAATAATAAAGTTAAAATATATCTGAAGAATAATACCTCATTTGGGAGGGTGTTGTTAGTGCTTTAAGGTCCCTGAACAGCCTCCGTGGAGGGTAAAAGGTATTTACTGACTTTAAACTTTGATAAATTAGTATGTAAAATGTAATTTCCAGGGACCCAATAAGAAAATTAGAAACAGAATATTGAGTTTCAAATTAGAAGAAAACATGAAATTAGGTGTAAGATTCAAAAAAAGTCAAGAAAGTAGAGACAAAGAGGTGTAAAACATCAATAAATGTTTATACCCAAATATAGAATTTTATTAAATATAATTTGTTACAAAATTTTGACTAGAAACAAAAATTGTCAAGTTGGCATCTTAAAAAATAATCTATATGATGGTTATAAGGGACACAACTAAAATATAATATGGAAAGACTGAAAACAAGTACATTGCTAAACATAAAGAGTGACAGTTTATAATACTTCTCAAAAATGAAGGAGGGAAGGAAGAAAGGAGGGATGGAGGGAGGGAGGGAGGGAGAAAAGGAGGGAAAACGTATTGGAAGGTGTATTGTATCTATCACTTCAAAACAAATTAGCCCCAGATTAAGTGACTGGAAAACCCAAATATTTATTATCTCACAGTTTCTGTGGGTCTGGAATCCAGGCACAATGAAGCTGAGTCCTCTGGCTCAGGACCTCAGGCTTCAGTCAAAACGTCAGCTAAGGCTGCCTTCACCTCAAGGTTTAAGAGAGAGTGTGCTTGCAGGATCACTCACGTGACTGCTGGCAGGCTTCAGAACAGCCACTTCCAAGATTGCTCACACAGCTGTTGGCAGGCCGCACGTCCTCGCTCACTAGAAGGCAGAGACAGGAGTTCCTGGCCTGAGGGGCCTCTCCATAGGGCAGCTCACGCAGGTCAGCTGGCTTTCCCCTCAGAGCAGGCCTGGGAAAGAGAGAGGGAGGGCAAGCAAGACGGAAACTGGGTCTTTATGTACTCTAATCTCAAGAGATATCCTATCACTTTTGTCATATTCTATTCGTTACAAATGTGTCACTACACCCAACTTAACATTCAAGGAAAGATTACACAGATACCAACAGGCAGGGGTCACTGGGGACATTTTAAATGTCATAGACTGCAGAAATGAAAAACAAAAACTGTCATTGTTTGCTTATTATGTAGTGAATATGTAGGAAATAAAAAAAAATCACACTAGATGTTTAGAATTAATAGAAAAGACTAGGGGCACCTGGGTGGCTCAGTCAGTTGAGTCCAACTTCAGCTCAAATCGTGATCTCACGTTTCTTGAGTTCAAGCCTCACATCAGGCTCTGTGCTGACAGCTCAGAGCCTGGAACCTGCTTCAGATTTTGTGTCTCCCTCTCTCTATGCCTTCCTCTCTCTCTCAAAAATAAATACACATTTAAAAAAACAGGAAAGCCTAGCAGGGAGTTTGGATACAAATATCAGTACACAAAAATCAGTTTTATACTATATATAAGCAAGAAGCTGAAAGTGGAAATTTTAAAAATAACCCCCTTCACAATAGGATCAAACAAGAGGTATTTTTCAGTTCAATAATAACTAGTGAAGTTAGGGATGGATACTATTTACTTTTGCATATACTTGAAATTTTTGATACTAACATATTTTTTAAAAGTATCAAATACCTAGGAACACATCTAACAAACGATTTGCAAACCTTTGCAGAGATTTTTTTTTTTCTCATTTGTTCTAAATAAATGGAAAGATAAACTATGTTCATCCACTGGAAGACTTAATATTGTGAATATAGCAATTATCTCCAAATTGATTTATAAATTCAATACAATCCAAATCAAAATCTCAGAGGTGTGTATGTGTGTGTGTGTGTGTGTGTGTGTGTGCGCGCACATGTGTAAAGCTTGCAGGCTGATACTAAAATCTGAATAAAAATGGAAAAAGTAAAAAAAAAACATATACAGTAGAAGTCTTTGGCTAAACCATATCCATAACACAAAGTAAAACCATAATGAGATACCATTATACACCCACCACATTGACAACAATTCAAACTCTGACAATAGCAAGTCTTGGTGAGGACATTAAGCAAAAAGAACTCTTAGACACTGTCAATGGGAAGGTTTACCGGAGCGCAAAGAAAGCAGAAGTAGATTTATTCTTTGCTCTAAACATCATTCTAAGATCTGAAAACAAATCCTGAAATACTAAAAATCTCCCATTCCTTTACCGATTCGGAGGGAAAGGTGGTATCCAAACCAAGAGGAATACTTTTATCCAATTGTAAGTAAACAAAATCTGAGAACAGGGCCAGAGGGCAAAGGCAAGGAAATTCAGTCCAAAGCCAACTAGTGACTGTTACTCTTAAAATTTAGGGTAATTACTTACAGAAGAAGGTTTCCAGATGCTCCATACTCTAAGTGTACCATTATTTGCAAAAGGGCAAAGCAAACTGGGTCTTTATGTACTCTAATCTCAAGAGATATCCTATCACTTAGCCACAACGGACAAAGGCTCCTGAAGGCTCATAAAAAGCCTAAACATCACTCATTTTATCATAGAAATAAATGAATGATGTGAGGACACTGGCCAAGATGATGAACTTCAGCATCTGAAGATGTTTTCTAACTGAACTAAATAAATACCAAAAAAGAAACACCACAGAGCATAAAAAAACAAAAACCAGTATTTATTTACATTCCATTTACTTTCCAAAGGACGAGGAAGGTGGGAGAAATACAAAGGAAGTAGTCTTGTTTTACTTAACCTATTTGTGCTTTTCACGAAACAACAAAGACCTGACTCACAATCACAGGAACAAGGGGACCCAAAAAGATTACTCAGTTCAATTTTCCATCTCCAGCCAAGACTGAAATTATACCACTGCAGGCAAATGAAAATCAACCCCACATATAGGTGAACACCAGTTAATATATGTTCTAAAAGAACCAGCTTTAGTTAAAGCTGTCATAACATCCAACGAATCTGCAATAAAAGACACAGTCATAATGTGCAGCCTTAAGACTCTCTGTACAACAATGAAAACCAAATTTTACACAAAGAGAAGTCACAACTATTAAGCTGTGAAGTCAAGAGCATCACAGTAGCAGTACCCAGTGTCTCTCTTATTCAAGTACATACACTATTTTTAAAACTTGGTTATAACAAAGACATCAGTAACTGAAATGTACAATTATTTTATTAACACCATGAAAGATAACAAATAAAAAAATAAAACTACCCACAAATTTTGTAACAATTACAGACACGCATATTAACCATACCACTATACATTTGTCTCAACTTTTAACTGACTTGTACACTTTAAAAATAGCATTGGGTTTTACAAAAATACTGATAATGGCTCAACATTTTAGGAAGTCCGGTAACTTTATATTTTCTGTAGCCTCTATTTTCTGCTCTTCTTTCTTCCATCGCCATAATCCTCCTATAACCACCAATTTGCTCGAGGCAACAGCAACAGAGATCTCTAAGAGCAATGTAAGTACTACATCCGAAAACTTCTAGTTCTTTGAAATGGTTGGAAAGGGTTTTTTAGTGCCCACATCAGGAGCTGTGGTTTCGGTTTCGGTTTTTCAGGAAACAGAAGTGCTTCACTTTCTGGTGTAGGAAATCGTTCTTGGTAGACTTCAGGATAGGATTTTTGAAACTAAAAAAAAAAAAAAAAAAAAAAGATTCAAGATGAGTCAAAAAAAACCCACATAAGAGCCAATAAAATTAGGCAATCTAATTTTAAAATTAAAGACTTTCTGATCTGATTCCATACAAGCTGTTTTTGTTTTGTTTCAATGTTTATTGTTCTCTATCAGAAAAGAGAATAACAAGACAACTAATCGTAATCAAATTCACTCCAACACAAATCCATTTCTTTTGGTAAGATCATTTGATTCCACTTGCTATAGATCTAATTCAATTTAAATTTGATCAAAGCTTCAAATACACTTCTCATTTTGGTCTTATTTCTTAAAATTTCCCCCACTGCTAACTATAAATAGACTTCACTTTAAAAATATTCACAAGTAATCCTGACTTGAAAATAACTTATGTTCTACACAGTTAAAGAAAATTTTGGCCCAACTACATTTCACGATCTCCCAGCTTCTCCAACTCAGTCCCACCTGCTTCTGCTCAAATGGAAGGGAAAACATTCCAGTATATATGACTTTATGAAAAGCTTAAAGAGAGGCATTATGCTTCTCCTTCATCCTCAACACTGAACTCTTCTCCAAAATTACTGAGAAAAATACGATTGGGAGTCTAGAACTCTGGTGATCTGTGTATAATCCTATATGCATGATGTGATCAGGGATCAAGCTTGCAGGAGTCAGACTTCAAAAATAAAAACAATTCACTTAATCTGGAATCAATACTTTAAGAATGGTCGAAGTAAATCTAGTGTGAGTTAAACACTATTCAATGAAACCCTAAACCTTGTTCCTAGCAGGAACTAAAAACTTTTAGTGCTGCCCGAGGCAAAAAAACAATTTGATACTGGTGATCTAAAACCAAAGCCTTTCCAGTTTTACACATTTTCTATTTGCAAATTCAGTATAATTTGCCTTTCAAAAAAAAATCAAAAGGAACCTGTCCTCATTTGATAGTTTCTCTGAATTTAAAGTAATTACTCCACTAACACATCAAGCCACATACCAAAACAAAGGACAAATAATAGAGAAGAGCTCCACAAATGAAGAGTTCAACAATGGTAAAATATCTACACTGGAAAATAAAGACGTGGAAAACAGACCACAATTGTGTAAAACAATGAGACTGCCGGAATGTATAAACTGAGTAATATACTTTCAAAACTGCTATGTCATAGAAGATGAGATTTATATGAAACTTAGTAAAACAGAGAATAAAAAGAAAAAATATAAGAACAGCAGGCAGAAGAAGAAATGACTTCTAAAGAATATTCTTCTTTTACCTGCTTCAGTTTTTTCTTCTTCTCTTTGCTGGAGAGTTTGGCATCTGTTATGACTTCTTCCAGCAAGGCTGCCAGAGGTTCCTGAGAGCCGTATGCTCTCTGGTATTCAAACTCCCCTGGACTGATCTGACGGCAAAATGAGGGAGCAGATAGAGTGATATCCATATCAGCTCCTGGGTATTTTATCTAAGGCAAAAGGATTAATAGTGAATGGAATAAGTATATTTTCACATAAACTGCAAAAATTAGTTCAGATCAAATACAGCATATCTCCTACTAAGGGTACCACATCATTCTTCAATTTGGGGAAAACTCTTTGGTAAAAGGTAACAGTGTTTCTATAACTTCAAAAAAAAATATCACAGTCACAGTTTTAAGTAAGAGATGTTTACCTTTTTAAACCCAAGATCTATTTTAATAAATAAAAAACCTGCGTGTTCTTTTAAATAAAATCTTAAGTTGAAACATAAACTAAACATGTTGACAAAAATGATTCAAAACAATTATAATATTGACCACACTTTGTAGATCCCTTCCCACATCTGGAGAATCTGATCCTCTCTTTCTTGGAGATGGACAGAGAAACACATATAGCTTGGCTGTTATGTAGAGAGAAATTCTACAACCATCTCCAAATATGTTAACACTGAAAATCAAGAAAATAAATATTCAGACATTGTATAGGGCAAAAGGGAGAAGGAAGAAAAAAGAGGAAACATAATACCAAGACCTATAAATAAACGAGCATCCATTAAAAATATTTAATTTCAGGGGCATTTGGGTGGCCCAGTTGAGTAAGCATTGGACCTTGCTCAGGTCATGATCCCATGGTTTGTGAGTTCTAGCCCCACATCAGGCTCTATGCTGTCAGCACAGAGCCTGCTTCAGATTCTCTGTCCCCCTCTCTCTCTGGCCCTCCCTGCTCATTCTCTCTCTCTCTCTCTCTCTCTCTCTCTCTCTCTCTCTCTCTCTCTCACAAATAAGTACGTAAAAACTTTAAAAATATATATATTTAATTTACATAAAGCAAATATCAACAGGTATAAAGGGAGAAACTGACAGTAATACAATCATAATAGGAGACTTTAACACCCCACTTACATCAATGGAGAAGTCATCCAGACAGAAAATCAACAAGGTTAGATAGACGTAACAAATATATACAGAATATTTCATTCAAATACAGCAGAATACACATTCTTTTCAAATGTACATGGAACACTCTCCATCATAGATCACATCTTAGGCCACAAAACAAGACTCAGTAAATTTAAGAAGACTGAAATCATATCAAGCATCTTTTCCAATCACAACAGTGTAAAAGTAGAAATCAGTTATCAAAAGCAAACAAAAAACAAAAAACCTGAAATAAACAAAAACATGTGCAACTAAATAATCAATGGATCAATGAAGAAATCAAAGAAGAAATTAAAAAAAAAATACATGAAGACAAATGAAAATGAAAACACAATGGTCCGGGGCACCTGGGTAGCTTAGTCAGTTGAGACCCAAAATCTTAAAACTCCCAAAAGAAAACATAGGCTATAATCTCTTGGACATTACCCTAAACAACATATTCATGGATATGTCTCCTCAGGCAAGGCAAACAAAAGTAAAAATAAGCTCCTGGGACTACACTAAAATAAAGAGATTTTGTATAGCAAACAAACAAACCAAATCAAAACAAACCAAACCAAACAAAAACAAAAAACCCCTCAACAAAACAAAAACACAACACAGTGAATGGGAGAAAATATCTGCATATGATATATCCAATAAGGTTATACTATCCAAAATATAGAACTTATATAACTCAACATCAAAAAAACAAATAATCTGATTTAAAAATGGGCAGAGGACCGGAAAAGACATTTTTCCAAAGACATACAGATGGCCAATAGAAACATGCAAAGATGCTCAACATCACTAATCATCTAGGAAACAGAAATCAAAACCACAATTAGATACCACCTCATACTAGTCACAATGGCTAGAATCAAAAAGACAGGAAATAACAACTGCTGGCAAGGATGTGGAGAAAAGGAACCCTCGTGCACTGTTAGTGGAATGTAAATTGGTGCAACCATTTTGGAAAATAGTATGAAAGTTCCTCAAAAAATTAAAAACAGAACTACCATATGACCCAGTAATTCCTCTTCTGGATGTTTACCCAAACAGAATGAAAATACTAATTTGAAAATAAATATGCACACACCTACGTTTATCACACACGAAGAACAAAACCTTGCCATTTGCAACAATTAAGGATAGAGCTAGAGAGTATAATGCTAACAGAAATAAGTTACTTAGAGAAAAAAATGACCATATAATTTCACTCATATGTGGAATTTAAGAAACAAACCAAAAATAAATAAATAAATAAATAAATAAATAAATAAATAAATAAATAAATAAATAAATAAAAAAGCAAGCAAAGGGATAAAGAGAAAGACAAACCAAGAAACAGGCACTTAGCTATAGAGAACAAACTGATGGTTACCACAGGACAGATGGTGGGGGATGGGTAAAAAAAGTTATGGGTTAAACAGTGCACTTGTCATGATGAACACTGGGTGATGTACGGAACTGTTGAATCACTATATTACACTCTTGAAACTAATATAGCACTGTATGTTAGCTATACTGCAACTTCAAAAAAAAAAGTGGTATGTACATGGAACATTACTCAGCCATAAAAAGAATGATATCTTGCCATTTGTGACAACATAGATGGACCTATAAGATATTTTGCTAAGTGAAGTCAGATAGAGAAAGTCAAACACCATATGATTTCACTTACATCTGGAATATAAAAAAAACAAACAAATTAAAAAAAAAACAAATTTACTCTCATATACAGAAGAAGGGGCACAGGGATGGGGGGAGATAGGCAAATAGATGAAGGGAATTAAGAGGTAAAAACTTCCAGTTAGAAAATATAAATAAGTCACAGACATGAAAAGTACAACATAGAGAATACAGTCAATAATGTAATAATGTTGTATAGTTACCATACTCATTGTGAGGAGCACTGAGTAATGTACAGAACTATGGAATGGCTATGTTATACACCTGAAACTAATGTAACACTATGGCAATTATACTTCAATTAGAAAGAAATTAAAGTGTTTTTTTAGGTAATAATTTTTTTCTGTACATGTTCCTTAAAATGTTTTATTAACTGTTAGATATTAACAAATATTATCTTATCCATTTCCTGATAGGATATATTAAAATGTCCCATTGCAATTGTAGATTTTCAAGTCAACTTGTAATTTTGTTATTATACATTCTGAGGATCATAATGTGCATACAAGTTCAAATATTTTTTCCTCCAATTTTATTTTTTATTAAATTTTATTAAATTTCTCATTATTCTTAATCCCAAAAATTTACATCACGGTTTTGCCAGTGCCTTCTTGCCAAAGATTACCAGGATGACATCTGTGGTCAAAAAGAGAGAGGTAGAATGAATTGTACTGCTAAAGATGACCACAAACCATAAATAACAATGGGATTGTATTGGGGTACCTGGCTGGTTCAGTCGGAGGAGCACGTGACTCTTGATCTCAGGGTTGTGAGCTCAAGCCTCACGTTAGGTGTAGAGATTACTTTAAAAAAATTAAATCTTTTAAAAAACAAGAACAGTGGAGTCTGTCAATGCGAAGGTGGTCAAATGGTCTAGGATTTGGACTTGTGAAACTCTTATAGAAATTAATACATTTAAAAAGCAGACATTTTTACAGGGGGTTGGGTACAAAGCACACCCACAGACCCAGGGAAGACCCATGCCCAATAAGGGCCTTCATGCTAGGCTGAAGGGGAAGACTTTTCTTTGCATGGAGCCAGTCTGCAAAGAGGTGATGTGGGTGTTTTATCAAATGCCCAAGTTTCAACAAAAGATCATAAGGCATACAAAGAAACTTGGAAACATGGCCCACTAAAATCAAATCCTAAATCTCCAGAAAGCAAGCCTAACAAAACAAAGGCCTCAGACTTTAGTAGACAATGATTTTTTTTTTTTTTTTTTATTTTTTTTTTTTTACTTCACACCCAAGTTAGTGAGCATGTAGTGCAACAATGATTTCAGGAGTAGATTCCTGAACGCCCTTAGGTCAATAAATTTTTTTTTTTTAATATTTATTTATTTTTGAGACAGAGAGAGACAGAGCATGAATGGGGGAGGGGCAGAGAGAGAGAGAGACACAGAATCGGAAACAGGCTCCAGGCTCTCAGCCATCAGCCCAGAGCCTGACGCGGGGCTCGAACTCACGGACCGTGAGATCGTGACCTGGCTGAAGTCGGACGCTTAACTGACTGCGCCACCCAGGCGCCCCAATAAATTTTTAATTAAAGAATTTTACATGTGATTCTTTGCACTGCCAATCACCAGTTTCTCCAAAATCAGAATCATAATCTTCAAAATAGCCCTTTTGAAAAGCACTTTGGTTCAATCCACAGTTGTCACTGTCGCTCCAGAGTTCTTTTCAGTTGGACTTCTTTGATCTCCACTTGAATATAGACAGACTTCAAAAATTCCCCACACATTTAGGGTCAGAGTAGATGGATCTGATCTTCCTGGTGCTGAATTTCAGACAACCTCTAAATGTGAATGAGTGCAAATCATAATCACCCCTAAACTATCCCACCCTAAAACTGTATAGATTGTTGGGATATGCCAATACCTAAGACTTAAAAAATTTGACTATTACATCTGTCACATAGTTTTAGCAGAAAGACGTCTTGCAGTTCTTCCTACAGATCTAAACACATAGTTCTGTGAATACAGAAAACCACACATATACTCTATGAGGAGTTTCCAATGATGTAGGTCTAGAGACAAAGCCCCATCAGGATAGACCTCAGTTAAAGTGTTCCATCTTCCCAAAAATATAACACCTTTTGTTCTTCTGCAGCCAGAAGCCTAGTAAGGAAAATTCTAGATATCTATGATTAAAGATAGCAAAGGAAGAAGAGGACTGTAGTCAAGGCTGATAAAAGGTTGGTGTCAAAAACAACACCTACCTCACAATTTATCTATCCCAGGATCAGCTGTGCAATTTCCCCAGAACAATCCAAGTAACATTGTTCATTTTCAGAGAAGCACTTCCCTAAATCTCACATGCTGTAGGGGCTGAGTAGTCCACATGAGAGAACAGAAATCTCTGAATACTGAAACAACTGGTCAGCAATTCTACTGAGTACTTCCAACAGAGAAAATGTAATTGGAGAAATGAGTGCTTACTGGTTTTATGTAGTGCCAGAGCAGTGCCCTCAAGATCATGATAATGTGCAGTTAAATGAATCAGCACAGCTCAGCCTTCTGATCCTCAACTGAGAGCAAAGGGCTCAGTTATAAGCTGCTGCAGCATATGCCTGTGCTATGGGACACACAAACCCAGCAAGCATATAGAGGAACATAGCTACTGCTATCAATTCTCCCTGCAGAAATTCAGTAAAGTATTTCTTCTTTACCTTTTTTATAGGTTAGGGTCATAGAAATATTGGGCGGAGGGAAGATTTAACTAAAACAGCACTAAGGTTATACTTTTTACCCATTAAAACGGCAAAGGTATATGTGTTAATGATAATACCCAAAGTAGCACAAGGGTGCAAAGAAATGAACACTTTCTTAGACAATTCATGGGAATATACATTGGCATAATCATTCTAAAGGGAAATTTGGCAATATGCAATCAATACTTAAAATACACCCACGGCCTTTGACCATGCAATATCACTCGTAAAAATTTATTCTTATAGGGACACCTGGGTGGCTCAGTCCGTTGAGTGTCTGACTCTTGATTTCAGCTCAGGTTGTGATCTCATGGTTGTGCTATGGAGCCTTGCATCAGGCTCTGTGCTGATGGCATGGACCCTGCTTGGGATTCTCTCTCTTTCTCTCTCAAAATAAATAAAAACAAATTATTTTTAGAAAATAATCAAGGATTACCACCACACCCCCACCCCCCAAAAAAAAATCTAGCTACAAAAATATTTACTGGTAGGTTGTTTGCAAAATAGAGGGGGAAATGGAAACAATCTAACCAAAGAAACCCATTTAAATAAATTATGGTATATATCCATATTACCGAACACTATACTATCAATAATAACAATACTGTGGAATGACATAACACTAATGATGATGATAATATTAACAGCAGCTACCAACTGAGGGCCTAGTATGTGATAAATATTATTCTAAGCACTTTACACATCTTAAGCCATTCAATCCCTAAAACAACCCCAGGAGGTAGGTATTGACTATTATTATCCCACTCTACAGATAAGAAAAGAGGGATGTCAGGTAGAGGCTGAAGCAGAGACATTTTATAAAATGTGCCCAAGGTCACAGGGTCAATAAAGGGTATATCAAGAACACAAGTACCACTTAGCTCCAGGGTCTGAGCTCTCAACAACCCTGGTGTCAGTCAAGAATATTTAGTGATATGGGAAATATTTCTTGTTGTACTATCAAAAGAAAATAAGGTATAAAAGAAAAGAGCAAGAGTGAGAGAGAGTGAGGAAAGGGGAGGGGAGAAGGGAAGGGGAAGGGGAAGGGGAAGGGGAAGGGGAAGGGGAAGGGGAGGGAATGGAAGGGAAGGGAAGGGAAGGGAAGGGAAGGGAAGGGAAGGGAAGGGAAGGGAAGGGAAGGGAAGGGAGAAGAAGGGGGGAGGCAAGGCAAGACAAGACAAGACAGGACACAGAAAAACATCTGAAAGACGATAATACTAACTGAATAGGTAGTGTTACTCTTTGAGTTTATGGTGTACATTTTCTATAGTTTCCAAATTCTTTCAATAGATTAGGTTGACAATTACCCAAAATTTTTTATTTTAATTTTTAAATTGCACACTGAAACAGGTGAACAGTTATTCACCCTGAAAATACTTTGGGAGGTAGCAGCTCACTGGTCCTTAATCAGGGAACCTCAAAAAGTGCTTAAGCAGAAAGAGGGCCAATCATTCCAAAGGAGCTAAGCAGACCTTTTGCTTGCATTTATCAAGTTTCTGCTCCCACAGGCTGACATACAAACCCCACTTGGGACCCACATAATAGTTATGCATTACATTTCTTTTGCATCATTTTAACAGAATAGTAAAAGCTACCTTTCAACGAGTACCTGCTAGAAGTCAGACATTTATGCTAGGGGTTTTACAATACAGTATTCTACTCTTAGCAACAATTTTATAGAGCAGGTATGGCCCATTTTAACACTTGCAGAAACTAAAATTCAGAGAGGTTAAGAGACTTGCCCAAGGCCACAAAACCAGGAAAAGGGAAAACCAGGAACTGGCCCAGCCAGGACTTTACGGCTCTAAGGCCATTCTTCTACCACACCACGTTTTATGGAGGCAGTGTGGTATGACAGACCACGGATTCCGGAAATTGAGTTTATGTGTGTGAATCCTGGCTCTGTGACTTAAATTCTCCGTGCCTTAGCTCACTCATTGAAAAAATGCAAATATCAATAGTATGTCGGTCACAGGGCGATTATGATCAAGACATGTATTACACATAAATCATTTCCATCAAGAAGTATATGCAGATTCTAAACAAATTCATTTAAGGAAGTTGCAGTCAGAAGTATGCAGCATTGATTAACATAACCAAACCAAGTAAGCATTCTGTAAGTTTTCAATAATACCAAACACATACAGAGCTTACCATGCAGCAAGCCCTGTTGGAAGCACTTTGTACAGATTTATTCACTTACTTCTTCCCAAAAAGAGGTTCCAAGAAACCTAGCAAGTTTACATGACTTTCTGCTGGCAATTTTAAAGGACTGGTAACATCCCTTTCTTTACCTGGACTCTTCGTAGATGAGCCACACGCTCCTCTATGGAGGTCTGCAAGGCCAAAGGGACTTTCAAAATCTCTTGGTAATTGTCCATTAGAAACGTCACCAACCTCACAGCTAATAACTCATCCAAGTCTACTTCATCCTTGGAACACAAGATGCAACGGGAAAATGTCTGAACCATCTGAAACAAGAAGGGGAGGTATTTTTTCATGAAACACAGATGAAGTCTTCTTTCCCTACAATGAACTGAGTTCAATCTAATTTGCAAAAAACAAATGTGACTAGTCAGGGAGAAATGGCCCACAGGACAGGGTACACATCTAATCTGGCACCTGGCCATACCTGGTCATCTGAGATGGGCTGATTTTTATCAACCAGCAAAACAGAAGGTGTGTCTCAACTCACAGAGACTCAGCAAACATGCTTGTCTGAGCAGTTTTTAAAGCACACCCCTTTACAGACAGTTTTAAACATATATAAACGAATTCTGAAAATTATTATCACTACCATTACTTGAATCATGTAGCATTTCAAAGTTCAAAGTACTTTAAAGCCATTTAGTTTACTAATATCCTTATTTCACTATTGATTTTTTTAAAAATCTGCTAGCACAACATATATGCCTCAACAGTTATGTTTTTTCCCAGTTAACTGTAATTTTCTCTAGGATTTTGGGTGTACATTTGACAATCACATTTGAACAAAATCATTAGACTTTGTAACAAGTTCATTAAATGATGAGACTTTACAAAAAGCAGAAATATAAAAAATATTATGTAGCTGCTTTCATAGAAGGCATATTAACTATTTCCTTCTTCAATACCATCCTTTGGATAGATACTTTTTCCTTTTCCTACTAATTTTACTGCTGACAATCTTATTTTGAAACCTACAAGCATGAAATCATGTAATTCTGCTTAATTAGACTTTATTTCATCAACTTACTGCAGAGGATCCTTTATTTTTCATTCACATGTACGTGTAAAGAGAGACATGCAGACAGACATTTTTTACCTGGAGACTATGGACCTTAGGGAATCTGAATGCCTTGAAATTGTATGCAAAATTTTACATGTGTATCCTTCTGGGGAACAGTGCAAAGTTTTCTTCAGCCTTTCATAAAGGCCCATTAGCCCCATTACCTATCTACCCAACAAAAACCAAGGTCAAGAATCTCTCTACTGGGCTCTGAGTGCTCCTCTGATCTTACCCCACGCCACACTTCTAAAACTGGACCAGAGGACCCCCAGAGATACACCATGGTTCACCTGGACGTGAAAAGGACATACACCTCAAAGAAGCATCAAATTTGCTCCAAGGCCTCCAATTTTGAGGAAAATTAAAAGTTTTTGTAATAAGAAATTCTAAACATAAACCCTATTTTAAAAGACATGCTAACATTAGCAAAGTAGAATTTAAAATTAGCATATGTGGCACACATGGGTGGCTCAATGACTTAAGCGTCTGACGTTGGCTCAGGTCACGATTTCACGGTTCGTGAGTTTGAGCCCCACATCAGGTTCTGTGCTGACAGAGCACAGCCTGCTTGGGATTCTCTTTCCCTCCCTCCCTCTCTGCCCCTCCCCTGCTTGCTCTTTCTCTCCTTCAAAAATAGATAGATAGATAGATAGATAGATAGATAGATAGATAGATAGATAGAGGCACCTGGGTGGCTCAGTCAGTTGGTTGGGCGTCCAACCTTGGCTCAGGTCACGATCTCACAGCCCGTGAGTTCGAGCCCCGCATCGGGTTCTGTGCTGACAGCTCAGAGCCTGGAGCCTGCTTCGGATTCTGTGTCTCCCTCTCTCTCTGCCCCTAGCTCACTCGCATCCTGTCTCTGTCTCTCTCAAAAATCAATAAACATTAAAAAAATAATAATAAAATAAATAAAAACTTCAAAAAATAATAAAATAAAATTAGCATACATTGGTAAGCAAAACTGAGAATATTTTATGGACCCTAAGATCATAACCTGAGTGAACAAGTTCTCAATCTCCCTGCCAGGCTATCTGATACAACTCTGTATTTTACTTCTTTCCTCTTTACCCCATTATACAGGCTGCGTCCACTTGTTATAGTGACAAATGCTTCACAACCCTTTTTGTCGTGGAGGAAAGAATACTGTTTTCTTGAGAGACCACTTATCCTCACTGTCCACCCTTCCTTCTCTTTATGTTGACAGTAGGCCCTAGGCAGCAGACGCCTTTAAACTCAGAGCCTATCCCTACTCACTCTCCACTTTGCATTATGTTATTTAAGACAGTAACACCCAAAGTGTTTAGTGTCGGGGTGGTTTCCAAGCGATGGCTCTACAAGCAAGCCTGCCTTGCACCTTCCTCTGGCTGCCAAGCTAGTAAACTCTACTCAGGTGGATTTTATTGCCAAAACTGAAGTCAGGTTAGATGGTAGAGATCAACCTACCAGTGTTCGGGTACCAAGGCCATCACACAGGGGTGGCATCTCCTTATTTAGGCAGATTCTTGCCATCATCCTCATCAACAGCTGTAACTTTCTCCTATTTTCTGGTGGCAGGAGGAGGCAGCAAATCTGAAATGCTTCAATAGCCATTTTCTCTTTCTGTAACAAACCTGATTTAGAAAGAAGTTTTTAATCTTTTAAAACCAATAGCCAACTTGACTCCATTATGTTTACATTTTTCAAATTATGTACTATTAAAATTATATAGAACATGTACACATATCCAACTACGCTGGGCCAAATGATTATAGATCTAATGCACTGGCACCGAAAATACAAACCATCAACTAAGGATGACAAATATATAAACCAAATACAGCCATTTCCCTCTCTCAGATTTTTTGTAGTATTCTTTCCCAGCAAACCAAGAGCAGTCAGGTTAAGTCTAACCTAACACTCAACACTCACAGTTACTATAGGATGAAGACAGCATGAGCAAAGATATGAATGTGCCACTGCTGCCCTGAATTGCCCCCTTGTATTATGTCCCTGGGATGAGCAGGGTCACCATCTAACAGGATTCTCACGGACTGAAAACAGGTCCGATTGGCCTACAGTCAGACCACTGCCAGATGGCTGCACTTCTTTCCAAACAACACACATCAAATAACCCTTCCTCACACATAAGCTGTTCTTCCTAGCTAAGTGTACCGATTCAATCATGTTATATGCCAGCCCTCCTCAACCAAACTACAGTCTTCTAATACTGTGCTACAAATCACGGTTCTCTAATACTGTGCTCTCTTCAACCACATTTGTCCCCAGACACATCCACATCCAAACCCTCTAATGAGAAGAAACTGCTTTCATCAATTTATTTGTTCCATGTCCAACCTCTTCAAGTTCCCAATGGTTTCTCTTAGAGGCAAAACCATCTTTGGCACCCAGTAAGTATTTCTGACCATCTATGATATGCCAGGAACTGTGCCAAGTCCTGGAAATATGAAAATATGCCAGGTCCCTCACTCTGAAGAGCTGATGTGCTATGAGGAGACACCCATTAAAAAATTGTAAATGGCAAAATGTGAGAGGTGCTACAAGAGACATCTGCAAGGGCAACATTAGGGAAATTATAAGTCATTCCTTAGGACACAGCACAGGCTTGGCATAGAAGTAAAGCTGGAAAGGTCAACAGAGATGAGATCCGAAAAGGCCTTGAACGCCAGACTAAGGAGCCTGGGTTTGGCCCTGACGGCAGTGGGTGGGCATGGGAGAGAAAAGGAGGCAGAAGGGGAGCTTTAATACACCAAGTTCGGGGCGCCTGTGTGGTGCAGTCGGTTAGGCGTCCGACTGCAGCCAGGTCACGATCTCGCGGTCCGTGAGTTCGAGCCCCGCGTCGGGCTCTGGGCTGATGGCTCCGAGCCTGGAGCCTGTTTCCGATTCTGTGTCTCCCTCTCTCTCTGCCCCTCCCCCGTTCATGCTCTGTCTCTCTCTGTCCCAAAAATAAATAAACGTTGAAAAAAAAAATTTTTTTTAAATAAAAAAAATAAAAATTAAAAAAAATACACCAAGTTCAATCCTAGATGTTCACTGAAAATACTGCTGCTGATTCTCATCACTAGACCTTCTTTCAACTCTATATAATCAGGTCTATGAAAAGAAAAAAGGTTTATGATCAAATATTAATTCTTTCTTTCACTTATCCAACAAATATTTATTAAGCCTTGCCTGTATTCCAGGAACTATTTTAGAAGAGGACATACAGTAGGGAATAAAAACAAAATCCTCGCCTGATGTCATGGAGCTTACTTTCCAGCAGATAATAAGCAAAGAGGTACAAACATATGGCACGTGGAAAAATGCTATGGAGAAAAAAGAAAGGAGCAGGGGAGTGATGGGATATGCTCAGAAAAACATTTCTGGTTTTTTGGGAAAAGTCTCTAAGGAGGTGAAATTTGAGCAGAGATCTGAAGGAAATGAGAGTAAGCCAGGGAAGTTATCTGAGAGACAAATTTCCAAGGTGGAGGAAAGAGCAATGACAGAGATTGTGACACGAGAGTATGTTTGGAGTGTGTGAGGAAAAGCAGTGAGGCCAGCGTGAAGACAGAGGAGTGTATAAGAGCATTCAAACAGGAAAGGAGGTTAGAGTGGAAGGTAAGAGCCACAGCAGGCAGAACCCTGTAGGCTACCATTGAGAATTTTGAGTTTTATTATGAGTGACCTCAGAAAACACTGGAGGGTTCTGGGCAGGGGAATCATTAACCTGAATTACTTTTTACTCTGGCAGCTCTAGAGAGAAGAGATTGTAAGGGGGGGTAACACAGAAGGAGGAAGATGAGAAGCATGATGACAGTCTGGATAAGATAGAAGAAGTGGAACTAGTAAGAACTAATTAAATTCTAAATCTCTTTCTCCACAAAGCCTTCTACTTTTTCCATAAAGCTTTCTATCACATTAGCCCACAAATCCCTTCTTTTTCCAAATTATAAACACCTTTTGACAGACTTTACCTTATTTTATTATGATTCATGTATATATACAATATGTATATTGTATATATGTATTGTTTTACCAAAGAGAGAGCAAGCTAATTGAAAGCATAATCCATTTCCTTTGGCAAGCCTTACTTCCTGATAAAGTACAGGTGAACATTCAAATACCTATTTGTCAACAGAGTATTACATGGCTATTAAAAATGGTAAATTTTGAAGTTATGGAACAATATTTCCAATACAATATTTATGAAGAAAATCACAATAATAAACCTTATAAAAATAAGGTAGTAAAAAGGAAAAGATCAAGACTACATCAATTTTCTTTTAATTTTCAGATTTCTTTGTTGGGACACTGTTAACCTAACACATAAAAGTTACATTCATCAAATCTTTTAAAAAGTCTAAATTCTAAACTTTCAGTTGCTTAAATCCCAAACTTGGAGTTGGTCATGATTCTGGGTTTTATGAAAATTAGGGTGAGAATGTATCAGTAAATCCATCTCAGGAACTAATCTACACAAACCTACACAAATAGGAGACAAAGTCCACCCTTGACTCGCATACATCCCAATAACTCACTGGGCCCCCTGTGAAGCTAGGGACTCCCTTCCTTCTGCCAAGGATCCCAAGTGAGAACTCCCTGCAATTCGTTCCAATTGCCAACTTCCCACCTCCTGTAAAAAGAGAATGCTACTGATACCTTCCTCCATTAAATTCCTAATCTCCCCCAAACAATGCCGCAGCCTCTGGCTGTGGAGGAGCCACCATCAATAGTTTGAATGAGGGAAGCTCCTGCTGAACAACACTCCAGAATGTGGAAGGAAGGAGAGTTGCTTATGCCCAAAGCTTGAAGAGTAACACGAAACTATGAGGCTCCTAATACTCCCTCCTGGAGCCTGGAATGCATTTTACCAGAGGAAGGAAAAACAAAACACTGTAGGGACTGATTAGGCCTAAAGTACTATTAGATTTTAACTACAGCTAAAATTCATAATGAATTAAGTATATTCTGTAAATTGATCTTATAACTTAGCTGTCCTTTACAGCACTGCTTCTTGGGGAGGGAGGCAAGGAGCAGAACATTGTTCTAAACAACATACTCTGAAAGGTTTACAACAAAATCTGTCATTTTGACATAATTTAATAATTTATCAGATAAAATTAAAAAACTAAGGTGTTCCTACCTCCCAAAAGGTATAAAAATTGGTACTCCTAATCCCCGCTACTTGTTTTTTTTTTTTTTTAGAGAGAGAGAGTGTGCATGAGTGGGAGGGTAGGGGTGTCAGAGAAAGAGAGAAAGAGAGAAAGAGAATGAATCTCAAGCAGGCTCCACGCTTAGCGTGAGGCAGGGCTCAATCACATGACCCTGGGATCATGACCTGAACCCAAATTCAAGAGCCAGATGCTTAACCGACTGAGCCACGCAGGCACCTCTATTTTTTCTAATTATACATTATCACCTCCTAAGATACTACAGAATTTACTTTTTTGTTATCTACCATTGTTTCCCCTCTGCCTTACTAAAATGTAAGCTCTACATGGGCAGGGATTCCTTTCAGTTTTGTTTACTGATACCTCCAACAGGTAGAACACTACCTGGTAGATCACAGGTGCTTACTAAATATTTTCTGTGGTGAACATGTGAATGAATGACTATATGAATGAAGGAATAACAATGAGTCCTCCCTTGCTAGGATTGGAACTAGAATATCTGGCTTAAGTCCCCGGTCCCATTGATTGTATATGCTTGGACAAGTCACTTAACCTCCATGAATCCCAATTAACCCAGCAGTAAATTGTGGTGGACGGCCATAAAACCGAATCATTGTACTGAACTGAGGGCCCATAGGCTATAAAAGAAAGCCTACGTGAACTGAAACTTTTAATAGCATTGATGATAGGTGCTGCTGCTGCTACTACTACAATTACTACTACAAATTAAAACATTAAGACTAATACCAGGGTGGAAAATAGGATGCAAATCAGATGCAACTTTGGCTAGATTTTCGTAAAAAGTCAGTTAAGAAATGTACTGTGCACTAGTACACAGACATGAATTTGGCTCTGGATCTCTGCGATGAGAGAATAAATAAAGTCCCACAATGCCCCAGCAGAACTGTATTACTGAGTAACAAATCATCTAAGAATGCCCTCCTCAAGCCTATATGCCTCAGCAGTTGCATAACCCTATGACAGAGGATGGAAAAAAATATAAACATATGTAAACATCATCTCATGCAATGGTTATGTCAACTTGACCATGCGTAATTCAGAAAGACTCACAGTTATGACTTTTTGGGTCACTAGAACAATCTCATGTCCACATTATTATTAGGTAAAAACAGCTATGTCTGACTTACTGATGTTAGAAGGATCTATGACAACCCTTAAATTTTTCTTGACTTTTTAGCTGAAAGAATGTGGATGCCTGTGTTGCCATCAATGACAGAACTATCACAATATTTGGTAGTTGGCCCCTTGTTAACCTAAAGATTATAGAAGTCTTTGTTAGAATTAACTACTAATGTATAATGTACAACGCTACAGTCTTAAAATTTAGGTGAAAGTTGTTCTTTAGGCAAAAGGCTTACCTTTCAACAGCGTTTAATTTGCTAACTGATATAGCAACTGTGTGGCTGAACACAAGATTTCAAGGATGAACTACAATAGCTGACCTGCTTTGGTTGCTTACTCCAATCAAGTAATTCAAATAGATAAAAAGTTAATTGAGAAAAACACAAAAGAAATTATCTCATGTCCATAAGTGGCAAGAATTAGGAGTAGGGACTCACCTGACATGAAAGCAAGACTTGCTACAAAGCTATAGTTAATTAAACAGTATGATGCTACCATGAGAAAACATCAAAGACCAACACGACAAATTTGGAAGTCTAGAAACAGGTCCAAGTATGCTTGGGAACCTGATATATCACAGAAATGTCATCACCAATCAGCAAGGAAAGAATGGTCTGTTCAAAAAAGGTGTTTGGAATAACCTAATAACCATATGTCAGGAAAAAAATCAAATCATTAAAATTAAATTATTAAAAATACAGAAAATTCTGACTCCAACCAAGATAGAACAGCAAGGCCCAGACTAACCCTCCCTCCACAAACAGCTAGAAAACTGGACAAATTTTATGCAGTAACAATTTCTATACATGGGATAATGAAACAGTACCATAATTCCTGAGAAAAGAGAACAAAACAAACAAGCTCTACAATTTCCCCACATTATGCCTAGAGGCACATTCTAAAACATGTATCAGAGACAGAGAGCTCAAGCAGACGGAAGAGACAGACTGGAGTTTGTGGAGCTGAGTCAGCTGGACATTGCAAAGCAGAGTTCCAACTGCAGGGAACTAAACAGAAGAAGGGTTCCATAAACCTGCATAGAAATCCCCTGGGACTCTGATGAACACTGAAATGCATATACATGATTAAGGCAAAACTCTAGGAGGTCATACAAAAAACAACCAGTGAACTTTGAGCTGAACACTTCCCAGAGCTCACATAGAAGAGAGCCCTGCTGATCACTGAAGGCATTCCACAGAAAGCCCAGCAGGATTATGCTTCAATAGTAGAACCAAACTTCACTTCAGTAAAGGTTAATCTAATCTGGCCTTAAAAACAGCTTTTAAAAATAAGACACAAATGAATCAAAAAGAAATTCAATTAAATTAACTGCCTAAGAGAACAAAGCTTACCCTCTTCAAAGGAAGATAACAAAATTCAGATACTCAACAAGGGAAAACATTTTGTTCAAACAAAATCACTAGACATACCAAGAAGCAAAAAAGTATGACCCATGGCAGGAGAAAAAACTAGTAGAAAATCATAAAAAATAGTCACAGATAAAAAACTTAGAGAAAAGTATGTTACAAAAGATATTCTATGTTCTCATATTATTAGAAAATATATAAATACAGGAAGGAGAAAATGGAAGATATAAAGAAAAACCAAATGGAACTTCTAGAAATGAAAAATCCTCATCCTCAAAAGAAACACTCACTAGGTGAGAACCATAGCAGATTAACACTTCAAAAAAAGAAAAAAGAAAACTTAAATTCACAGTAAATGAATCAACCAAAATAGAAGCAAAGTAGGCAAAAAAGTAGGGAAAAAAATAAACAGAGCTGCAGCAAACTGTGGGAAAGCATCAGATGACCTAAACTCTGTGTCATTAGAAAAGTAGGAGTCACAGAAAAAAATATTTGAAGAAATAATTGCTAAAAATGTTCCAAATTTGGTGAAATCGATATATCAACAGAATAAAGAAATTCAATGAATCAAAGGGCAAAGAACACAAAAAAACTCTTAAAAGCACATTATAATTAAATTCCCAAAATCAGTGATAAAGAAAATCTCAAAAACAGTCAGAGGGAAAAAAGGCACATTACAAACAGAAGAATAAAAATAAGTAATGACCATAGACTTTTCTTCAGAAACTACTCAAGCCAGAAAGCACCTTCAAAGTGCTAAATAAAGAAAATTATCTTAGAATTCTATATCCATTGAAAATACTTTCCAGAATTAAGTCTGAAGAAAGACGTTTCAGAACCCCAACCTCCCCCTAAAAATCTACAGCCAAGAGACCTATACCATAAAAATGTCACAGGACATTATTCCAGCAGAAGGAAAATGATACCAGATGGTAATGATACCAGATGGATCTGCATAAAGGAATGAAGATTCCCAGAAAAGATTAATATGTGAATAAATGAAAAGAATAATATGTGAATAAAAGATTGCTTTGTGTTCCTTAATTTCTTTAAAAGAAAATTACCTGCCCAAAGAAAAAATAACATACAGTAGGGCTTATTACAAATGTTATAAAAGAATATATCACACAAAATGGATGATGATAATATCAGAAAGGATACAAAAGAGAAAAAAAAGGATACGGTAACATGATAACATTATATGTGAAGAAATATGATATTTAAAGGTAAGCAAAGGTTTCTTGAGACAAAAAGCATGAACCATAAAAGAAAATGATAAAATAGACTTCATCAAAACTAAAAGCTTCTGCTTTTTCAAAGACATTGTTAAGGAAAAGAAACAAAAGACCACAATTTGGGAGAAAATATTTACAATACATAATCAAAGAAAGGACTTACAGGTAGAATATGCAAACACCTCTTACAACTCAATAAGAGAACAAACAAGCCAATAAAAAGCAGAATATTTCAATAGACACTTCACAAAAGAAGTTAACAGAAAAGCCATTGGGCAAATGAAAACATGCTCAATATAACTAGTCATTAGAAACATACAGCTAAAAACCACAGATATAGCACTACCCACCTACTAAGTGAGCTAAAACAAAAGACTGACAGTATCAAATGTTGACAAGGATGTAGAACTACCAAAACTCTTACACATCATTGATGGGGATGTAAAATGGCACAACAATTCTGGAAAATACCTTGTCAGTTTCATAATGAAAGTAAATATACATTTATCATATGACTCAGCAATTCCACCCCTAACTATTTACTCAAAAGGAGTTAAGATACAGGTTCATACAGCTTTATTCATAATGGCCCAAGAATGGACACAATCCACCTGTTCTGCAACAAGTAAATGGATAAACCAATTATGGTTTGTAGTATATCCATGCACTAGAATACTCAGCAAAACAAGCCAGATACAAAGTACACAGTGTATAATTCCACTTGTATGAAACGCTTAAAAAGAAAACCTAATCTATCGGATAAAAAGCTTCTATTTCTGGTTGTCTGGTGCCAGTGCTGGCGTTGGGGACTGACTAAGAGAGAGCACAAGAGAACCTTCAGAACTAATGGGAATGACCTGTTAATTTAATGCTAATTACACTAGTATAAACTCATCAAAACTCACTGAACTGTACTTAAAATGAGTGCATATTAATTGTATATTATGTATGTTAATTATACTTTAATAAAGTCAACTTTATAAAGTTAAAATAAATTATTTATTCATTTAAATAAATTAAACAAATCAAGAGAAATTAGAGCCCTAAACATGAGAAATGCAAAACTTAAAAATCTTAAAAGTACAGAATCTCTTTGTGAAAGATTTCTTAAGATACACAAGTAAATTAATTTGACCAAAATAGAACATAAAAGGTTTTTTTTTACGTTTTGATTAAAACCAAAAGAGAAGCCAAAGACTATAAAATATATTTGCAAGACACAAGGTATGAAGAATTAGTACCTAGAATATATTTTTAGAATGAAGAAAGAAAAGAAAGAAAGAAAGAAAGAAAGAAAGAAAGAAAGAAAGAAAGAAAGAAAGAAAGAAAGAAAGAAAAGGGAAGGAAGGAATAAACCAAGAGAAAAAAATGGGTAAAAGACAGAAAAAGTATTTCACCCAAGAAGAAATCCATATGACCGATAAACAGCAACAAGATTCCTTTTCACACATATCAGATTGCAAAAATTAAAAAGCCCCAGCAATTGTTTGGCCTTGTAACATGTAGCAACAGGGCCAGTTGGGGATCTTAAGCCACGTTTGGGGGTTTTGGGGGGTTGCTGACACTGCTGCCACGTTTGATCATGTGCAATGACAGGCTTTGATAACAAACACAGATTTCTACCAGACAAGTTACAGCATTGATGACCAATCACAGCAATCCTATGACTATGGAGGAAGTGGAGAACCCTATAGCAAACAGTTTGCTGGCTATGACTACTCACAGCAAGGCCAATTTGTCCCTCTAGACATGAGGCAGCCATAACAGCCACATACTGGGCCAATTTTCCAGCCAACTCAGGCATACACTCTAACACATTAGCTTATCTATGGAAAACACTTTGAGGATAAGCCACCTTTATTAGAAGAATCAGGTATCACTTGTGACCACATCTGGCAAAAAACATGAACAGTGTTACATCCATTACAAGTGGAAGATGGCAGCATCATGAATGTGACTGATTTGGCACAACCAATGGTTTTTTGCCTTGCCTTTGGAGCCACATTGTTACTGGCTGGCAAAATCCAGTTTGGCTATGTATGTGGCATAAGTGCACTTGGATGTCTAGGAATGTTTTTGTCTACTAAACTGAGTATGACAGGTGTTTCATTTGGTTGTGTGGCAAGTGTCCGTGGATACTGTCTTCTTCCGATGATCCTACTTTCCAGCTCTGCAAGGAATGGCAAGGGTCATTCTCACTGCTGGAATTATTAGATGGTGCAGTTTTTCCCCTTCCAAAATTTTTAATTCTGCATTAGCCATGGAAGAACAGCCACTTCTAGTAGCATATCCCTGTGCTTTTTTGAACGGAGTCTTTGCCCTAATTTCCATTTAATGAACTGAATTTATCTGGCATGTGGACATCACTGGGCCAAAAAGGACTCTGAACTCTTAAACTGGACCAGTGAATTGCTACAGGGCATCTCTCATGCAGATCTAAATTTTGGCTTTTGGTGCGGTAGAATTAAAGATTATCTTTCGTTCATTTTTATAGAACTTCTGAATACTATCTTGGATTTACCTGCAGCATGAGTAGCTTTAAATGTTTGTGCTTATACAAATAAGAAGTACTATTTCTTTCCTGTTCCTGTGGCCTTTGAAAAAACAAGTGTTTTTTCTTGTAAACTATTAAAATGTTTTTGACAGAATTTTAACAACTGTGGGAAACTAACCACAGAGCTGATAACCTTTCTCAAAACCACCCATAGTTAAGAAGACACAAGACTTATTGCAGAAATAGTTCTCCAAGGGATTAAGAAAGAAAAATTGCCTGTATTCTCCAGTTAGATGAGCTTGAAGCAAAAATGCAATCCCAATGTAGAGTTTTAGGAGTTTGCCCTTCAAAAATTTGATATTCCTTTAAATTATCTCATGGAGTTTTGCTAAAATTCAACAATATAAGAAGTTCACAATCTACTTTATTGTAGATGGAAATATGAACACCTGTTGAGATTAGCGTTAAATAAACCATAATGACATAGACTGGCCATGTTAATGTATACAGTTGAATCTCCAAGTTTCCTGGGGGGGGGGGGGGTGGAAATCAACACTTTTTTGAGAAAAATACTTAAAATGTCACAATTTCAGTACTGCAGTTATTGATGTAAAGTGCACTTGATGCTTAGTAATTAAATTTTTCCCAATTAAAAAAATTTAATGCCTGATGAAACCAAGTATTGGTAAAAAAAAAAAAATGGTCCAACAGAAATATATTTCTAATATATGTGTAAGTTGCTGTGACTCTGGAAAGCAATTTGCTTCAACTAGTAAGATGTAAATAGCAAACAGCCCAGTAGTTCAGCTTCTAGATATAGAGAAAGACATGGATGTTTTGTATCACTGCACAGTATATGTGTTAAATTAGGGTGATGGGCACATAGATGCCTCTTATATTACTCTCCACTCTGACAATTTAACCACTATCCTCCTGCCAAATAGTACTTAAAGTGAAAGTTTGGAAATCAGATTTCAGGGTCACTCATTTCATGTCACTGGAGAATTATTTTTTCTACAGACAATATTTCCAATAAAAATGAACACAACAACTACTAAATCTTGGCTTCTATGTATCATTCTCTACTCACAGGAAGCAAGAATCCTTGAAGAAATGCCTGAGAAAGAAAAAATAAGGACCTTTCCTGCCAGAAAATAAGAAAGTGTTCAAAGAATGATAGGGATGTGGTTTAAAAAATATATAATACATGAGCTAGTTTTTAAGGACCTCCTTCAGGGATTCCAATTACAAGTATATTAGACTACTTCATATTGCTCTATATGTCACTAGGGCTGTGTTTGACGCATGTTGTTTGTTTTGTTTCTAGACCCTGTTCCCTCTGTGCTTTCTTTAGGCTAGCGTTTATTACTGTATATTCAAGTTCACCGATCTTTTCTTCTGCAATGTCTAACCTGTTCCTAAACCCATTCAATGAAATTTCCACTTATAATATTGTGCTTTTTTAAGTCCTAAAGTCCAATTTGGTTCTTTTTCTCTGTTTTTTGTTATGAAATTATCTTTAAATGTACAATTCAGCAGTTTTTAGTATATTTATTAAGTTAGGTCCATCACCACTAATTCCAGAATAATTCTGTCACTCAAAAAAGAAACCCTCATACCAATTAACACTCACTCCCCATTCTCTCCTCCCCTCACCTCGTAGAAAACACTAATCACAGCCCCAGATTTGCCTGTTTTGAACATTTCATATAAATGGAATCATACAAAATAAGGTATTTTGTGTCTGGCTTCTTTCACTTAGAATAATGTTTCAAGGTTCAACCATGTTATAGCATGTAACATGGCTGCATAATATTCTATCGTGTGGATATATTAAATATTTCATTCATTTTTTTTAGTTTGTTTTTTTAATTTCATTTTTTATTTTTTAAAATTTACATCCAAATTGGTTAGCATACAGTAAAACAATGATTTCAGGAGTAGATTCCTTAATGCCCCTTACCCATTTAGCCCATCTCCTTTTCCACAACCCCTCCACCAAACCTCAGTTTGTTCTCCATATTTATGAGTCTCTTCTGTTTTGGCCCCTTCCCTGTTTTTATATTATTTTTGTTTCCCTTCCCTTATGTTAATTCGTCTTGTCTCTTAAAGTCCTCATATGAGTGAAGTCATATGATTTTTGTCTTTCTCTGACTAATTTCACTTAGCATAATACCCTCCAGTTCCATCCACGTAGTTACAAGTGGCAAGATTTCATTCTTTCTGATTGCCGAGTAATACTCCATTGTACAGATATACCACCTCTTCTTTATCCATTCATCCATCGATGGACATTTGGGCTCTTTCCATACTTTGGCTATTGTGGATAGTGCTCCTATAAACATGGGGGTGCATGTTTGCACCTTCAAAACAACACACCTATATCCCGTGGATAAATGCCTAGTAGTGCAATTGCTGGGTCGTAGGGTAGTTCTATTTTTAGTTTTTTGAGGAACCTCCATACTGTTTTCCAGAGTGGCTGCACCAGCTTGCATTCCCACCAACAATGCAAAAGAGATGCTCTTTTTCTACATCCTCACCAATATCTATTGCTGCCTGAGTTGTTAATGTTAGCCAAGCTGACAGGTGTGAGGTGGTATCTCACTGTGGTTTTGATTTGTATTTCCCTGACGATGAGTGATGTTGAGCATTTTTTCATGTGTCAGTTGACCATCTGGATATCTACCTTGGAGAAGTGTCTATTCATGTCTTTTGCCCATTTCTTCACTGGATTCTTTGTTTTCTGGGTGTTGAACTTGATAAGTTCTTTATAGATTTTGGATACTAACCCTTTATCTGATATGTTGTTTGCAAATATCTTCTCCCATTCTGTCGGTTGCCTTTTAGTTTTCCTGATTGTTTCCTTCACTGTGCAGAAGTTTTTTATTTTGATGAGGTCCCAGTAGTTCATTTTTGCTTTTGTTTCCCTTGCCTCCAGAGACAAGAGGCAAGAAGTTGAGTAAGTTGAGTAAGAAGTTGCTGCGGCCAAGATCAAAGAGGTTTTTGCCTGATTTCTCCTCGAGGATTTGATGGCTTCTTGTCTTACATTGAGGTCTTTCATCCATTTTGAGTTTGTTTTTGTGTATGGTGTAAGAAAGTGGTCCAGGTTCATTCTTCTGCATGTCACTGTCCAGTTTTCCCAGCACCACTTGCTGAAGAGACTGTCTTTATTCCATTGGATATTCTTTCCTGCTTTGTCAAAGATTAATTGGCCATAGGTTTGTGGGTCCATTTCTGGGTTCTCTATTCTGTTCTATTGATCTGAGTGTCTGTTCTTGTGCCAGTACCATACTGTCTTGAGGGTTACAGCTTTGTAGTATAGCTTGAAGTCCGGGATTGTGATGCCTCCTGCTTTGGTTTTCTTTTCCAAGATCGCTTTGGCTATTCGGGGTCTTTTCTGCTCCCATACAAATTTTAGGATTGTTTGTTCTAGCTCTGTGAAGATTGCTGGTGTTACTTTCATAGGGATTGCATTGAATATGTAGATTGCTTTGGGTATTATCGACATTTTAACAATATCTGTTCTTCCTATCCAGGAGCATGGAATCTTTTTCATTTTTTTGTGTCTTCAAATTCTTTCACAAGCTTTCTATAATTTTCAGATTTTTTACCTCTTTGGTTAGATTTATTCCTAGGTATTTTATGGTTTTTGGTGCAACTGTAAATGGGATCGATTCCTTGATTTCTCTGTCGCTTCATTGTTGGTGTATAGGAATGCAACCAATTTCTGTGTGTTGATTTTATATCCTGCAACTTTGCTGAATTCATGAATCAGTTCTAGCAGTTTTTTGGTGGAATCTTTTGGGTTTTGCATACAGAGTATCATGTCATCTGCAAAGAGTGAAAGTTTGACCACCTCCTGGCCCATCTGGATGCCTTTGATTTGTGTTGTCTGATTGCAGAGGCTAAGACTTCCAATACTATGTTGAATAACAGTGGTGAGAGTGGACATCCCTGTCTTGTTCCTGACCTTAGGGGAAAGCTCTCAATTTGTCACCATTGAGGATGATATAGCCGTTGGGTCCTTCACATATGGCTTTTATGATCTCGAGGTATGCTCCTTCTATCCCTACTTTGAGAATTTTAATCAAGAAAGGATGCTGTGTTTTGTCAAATGCTTTCTCTGCATCTATTGAGAGAATCATATGGTTCTTGTCCTTTCTTTTACTGATGTGATGAATCCCGTGAATTGTTTTGCAGATATTGAACCAGCCCTGCATCCCAGGTATAAATCCCACTTGGTCATGGTGAATAATTTTTTTAATGTATTATTGGATCTGGTTGGCTAATATCTTGTTGAGGATTTTTGCATCCATGTTCATCAGGGAAATTGGTCTATAGTTCTCCTTTTTAGTGGGGTCTCTGGTTTTGGAATCAAGGTAATGCTGGCTTCATAGAAAGAGTTTGGAAGTTTTCCTTCCATTTCTATTTTTTGGAACAGTTTCAAGAGAATGGGTGTTAACTCTTCCTTAAATGTTTGGTAGAATTCCCCTGGAAAGCCATTTAGTCCTGGACACTTGTTTTTTGGCAGATTTTTTATTACTAATTCGATTTCCTTACTGGTTACAGGTCTGTTCAAATTTTCTATTTCTTCCTGTTTCAGTTTTGGTAGTGTATATGTTTCTAGGAATTTGTCCATTTCTTCCAGATTACCCACTGGCATATAATTGCTCATAATATTCTCTTATTATTGTTTTTATTTCTGTTGTGTTGGTTGTGATCTCTCTTCTTTCATTCTTGATTTTACTTATTTGGGTCCTTTCCTTTTTCTTCTGATCAAACTGGCTAGTGGTTTATCAATTTTGTTAATTCTTTCAAAGAAAAGCCTCTAGTTTCATTGATCTGTTTTTTTGGTTTCGATAGCATTAATTTCTGCTCTAATCTTTATTATTTCCTGTCTTCTGCTGGTTTGGGGTTTTATTTGCTGTTCTTTTCCCATCTCCTTAAGGCATAAGGTTAGATTGTGTATCTGAGATCTTTCTTCCTTCTTTAGGAAGGCCTGGATTGCTATATACTTTCCTCTTATGACTGCCTTTGCTGCGTCCCAGAGGTTTGGGGTTGTGGTGTTATCAGTTTCATTGACTTCCATATACTTTTTAATTTCCTCTTTAACTGCTTGGTTAGCCCATTCATTCTTTACTAGGATGTTCTTCAGTCTCCAAGTATTTGTTACCTTTGCAAATTTTTTCTTGTGGTTGATTTCGAGTTTCATAGCATTATGGTCTGAAAATATGCACGGTATGATCTTGATCTTTTTGTACTTACTTAGGGCTGATTTGTGTCCCAGTATATGGTCTATTCTGGAATGTATATTCTGCTGCTTTAGGATGAAATGTTCTGAATATATCTGTTAAGTCCATCTGGTCCAGTGTGTCATTCAAAGCCATTGTTTCCTTGTTGATTTTGTGTTTAGATGATCTGTCCATTGCTGAAGGAGGGTGTTGAAGTCCCCTACTATAATGGTATTATTATCAATGAGTATCTTTATGTTTGTGATTAATTGATTTATATATTTGGGTGCTCTCATATTTGGAGCATAAATGTCTACAATTGTTAGGTCTTCTTGGTGGATAGACCCCTTAATTATGATATACTGCTCTTCTTCATCTCTTGTTACAATCTTTATCTTAAAGTCTAGATTGAGTGATATAAACATGGCTTTCTTTCGTCGGCCATTAGCATGATAGATGGTTCTCCATCCCCTTATTTTCAATCTGAAGGTATCTTTAGGTCTAAAGTGGGTCTCTTGTAAACAGCATATAGATGGATATTGTTTTCTTATCCATTCTGTTAACCTATGTCTTTTGATTGGAGCATTGAGTCCATTGACATTTAGAGTGAGTACTGAAAGATATGAATTTGTTGTCATTATGATGCTTGTAGAGTTGGAGTGTTGGTGGTGTTCTCTGGTCGTTTCTAATCTTTTGCTGCTTTTGGTGTGTATATATATATTTTCGTCTTTTCCCCCCTAAGAAAAGTCCCTCTTAAAATTTCTTGCAGCGCTGGTTTAGTGGTCACAAACTCCTTTAATTTTTGTCTGTGAAACTTTTTATCTCTCCTTCTATTTTGAATGACCGCCTTGCTGGATAAAAAATTCTTGGCTGCATATTTTTCTGATTCAGCACACTGAATATATCCTGCGACCACCAGGTATCAAGCTGCGGAGTTGCAGTCTTTGCGCTCCCCTTGTTTACAGTCTTAATGGAATTTAAACCCTCTTCTTTCTCCTTTCTCCCTTTTCAGTTTAGTCCCTGCGGCTGTTTCCAATTTTCCACTTTCTCTCCAGCTGCTTTTGGGGAGGGGTTCTTTTCCCATATCCCCCCGCCCCGTATCTGTCCTCTCTCCACCCACAAAAGCACCTCCCTTCTAGTGGCTTTTCGCTCCCCAAGTTTACCTCTCCCCACCACGTACCTGCTGAGTTCGGTGGTTCAGGTTGTGCAGATTGTTGTGTTAATCCTCAGATCGGTTTTCTAGGTGTGTAGGATGGTTTAGTGTTGGTCTGGCTGTATTTCATGGATGCGAGACACACAAAAAGCTTCCATGCTGTTCTGCCATCTTGGCTCCTCCCTCATTCATCATTTCATGGAGATCTCCATTATTTCCACTTTTTGGTTGTTATGAATAATGCTGCCATCAACATTTAGTGGTTGTGTGACATATGTTATCAACTGTTTGGTATATACCTAAGAGTGGAACTGCTGACTCATATGGCAATGTTTAACCTTTTTTAAAGAAATGCTAAACTGTTTTATAAAAAGGCTATGCCAAAGTAGTTAAGACTTGCCCCAAGAATACATCCGGGGGACACCTGGGTGGCTCATCAATTGAGCATAAGACTTCAGCTCAGGTCATCATCTCATAGTCTGTGAGTTCAAGGCCCATGTTGGGCTCTGTGCTAACAGCTCAGAGCCTGGAGCCTGCTTCCAATTCTGTGTCTCCCTCTCTCTCTGCCCCTCCCCCACCCCCGTCTCTCTCTCAAAAATAAATAAACATAAAATACACCTGGGATTCACACCAATGTGCTCTTCCTCCCTTACACACATAATTATCAACACATAATCATCAACCTGCTTCCAATAAACTCTACTTGGTTTTAATTTAGTTTTAAAATTGATGGTCAGCAATTATTAATTGCTAATTAAAAGATTACACTCTTGAATTAATACCATACTCTATATCCTTTATTAACACTGACAGATATATTTTTCTTGACTACTCTAAGAGTCCTAAAGAAAAAAAATAATAATTTTGGAGTAGGTTTAAAAAGTTTATCTGTCAGCCATCCATCATCATTGTGTTATATCATTAAGGAGTCCACCACCAAAATCTTCAGGAACCTGAAAAAAAAAGTCTTCAAGCTCTAGTAGCCATTAAGTAAATCTATATTTTAAAAGAAATTGAACCTAGGGAATAAAGGAGACTTAAACTAATAGCATTGCTCAACCACATCAAAGCCACAACTTGTAATCACAAAAATATTAACTGGTAGGAAGTTTAGAAAACTGGCAGGGGAATACTTTATAAATTATTCTTTTTAAATATTTTGGAAAGTTTCAAGAGGCAATAGCATAAAAAGTCATAGTCCTAGAATTCCCTTAGCATTAGAAATATAGATATTATAGACAAGGGGAAAAACATGGTCCCAAAGACAGTTAACTGTGCCCCAGTTTATCACATCACTATACATGCCAGAGAAAAATAGAAGACTAGATTAAAAGTAAAAATATTTGTAGAATGTGGCAATTTACAACACTTCCATGCCATTAATCTTGATGAGAGTAGATAGGTCTACTACATGTAAAAGCACATGAATTTCACAAAATACTTTCTGAACTAAAATACAAGATCTTCCACTACAGAAAGGAATTTTAAAAGTGTGATAGTGGTTTTGAAGCTTATTTTTCTGTCTTTAAAAATCAAAATAAAAAAATAAGAGCAGCTAATATATATATTATATATATATGTGTATTATATATAATATATATAATAATAAAACTAATTTTTTATGGGAGAAGAAAATAGTTAACATTAATGGAGTTAACATTAAACATACTTTATTATGTACCTAATAGTGTTCTAAACACTAAACATTATCTCATTTAATCTTTACAAAAACTCTATAAGGTATTTAACCATCATTAATCCCACTTACAGTAAAGACAGTGAGACTTAAAGAAATGAGGTCACTTGCCCAAATCACACAGCTAGTTAGTGGCAAAATGGGGTGTGAGCTTACTTACATGGTCTAGGGCAGACACGCCTCAATACCATTCTATATTACTGACTTTGTCCATGTGGCCAATTATTTCCTAAGGATAAATTCCTATAAGTAGAAATGTTGGCTCAAAGAATATGCACAAATATTTCATACGCAGAAAGTCAAAATATCACCCTGCATTCTTCAACTGGGGGCAAGAAGTAGATGGTAAAAAGAAGAGAATTTCTCAACATAGTGAAATCTGAAACTAGTTCCTTTATACCAGAGAGAGCACATAAAACCATTTCTTCTCCTCATTTCTCTCTCATCAAGTAAAACTACAATGTAGTGTAACCCTGAAGAAACTTCCAAACCACTTTAAAATGCTAATTCCACCACAAAAAGAAGGAAAACTTGAATGTAACTCTAAACAATATGATCCATAGGGGCCGCCTGGGTGGCTCAGTAGGTTAAGTGGCCGATTCTTGATTCTGGCTTATGTCATGATCTCACAGTTCATGGGTTCAAGCCCCACATCAGGCTCTGGGCTGACAGCACCGAGCCTTCTTGGGATTCTCTCTCTCCCTCTCTGCCTCTTCTTTGTTTGTGTTCTCCCTCTCCCCCACCCTCTCTCTCTCAAAATAAATAAACTTAAATATATATATATGATCCATAAGTAAAAAGTTATTTTTTTTATCGAAGTTTAAAGGACAAACCACATATAGCATAAGCATCTTTCACCATTAACTACTATTACTAGTAATATCTGAGAAATATTACACTTTGAGAGATTTTCTCATTCATTAAATCCTCATAGTCATCTTACTATGTAGGTAAATGGAGATGAAATTTAAAGTAGGGTTTTTTTTCAAAAATTTTTTACTGCAACAAAAATTAAGAAATATATGTTACGTCACAATATATACGCATATACATAGGTATTTAAAACAAAGTCTACAAATATACCTACTATGTATATTCTGTCTTTTTAACACTGTTCTACTACAGAGAATTCACATCCAACACACAGTTTCTGAAATAGTGGCTTACAGAGACTCCTGAATTTGAACCAAGGCTCTTTTATAACGAACATCCAGGAATACACAGCCAGAGCCAGAGAGATATTCTGGTCAGAGCTCAGGAGACAGATCAAGGATGAAAGTAAGGAGTGGAAATCCTTAGCACATGGGTCATCTATGAAGTGGTATGAATATGTTCAAAGGGAAGACGTATGGGGAAAAGCTGAGATTTGAAGCGCCTGTAATACTTCAGTCCTTCTTGGCAACCAGTTCCAAGGATGTTATTTTTCAATCTGTCCAAATGTCAAAGCAGGACTCACTTTTAGTTCTGCTTTTGAATGTTGGAGTGCGACATAATGCTTTCCTCAGTTCAAACACATGCAGAATACTTAGATTCTCAAAAACAGTTTAATCTGATTTCTCTGTTTCCTAACTTCTTTCTCATTGCTGACCATTACGTTTATTTTCTTTCATAAAATGTTACTGACAAAAACACACTACAGAACTCAGGGGGAAATGACTGCAAGAGAATTTAGTTTTAAAATACACATGATGGCATACAGTTGAACTCAAAACACATCTTCAACAAGTACTATTGGATTCTTCAAGATCATAAACTACTACTGATTTTAAAGAGCTTCTTGGGGGGGTGTTTTAGGTTTTAAGAGCTCCTGAGGGATATTGGTAGGCTCTCCTCATTTTATAACCAAAGAGTTTAAAAGACTAACAACTTTATTCTTTGGATTAATTTCACTTTGCTGAACAAAAGCTAAAAGAGTAACTTTTCATCTTTCATCATTTCTTCAACCTCAACATCACCATAAAAATACTGAGTCTTCCTTTGCAAGAAAATGACAAGTACCTTTGGCAGCCCCAAAGGTAACTTGTTTCTTGCATTTCAGAATGACATACTAGTGCTTATCCCAATCATGGATTATAAAGATGTATCACAAGTAGTTTCACATTAGAAAAATCTTGCTATCATTTGAAAGAAGATATGGCTAGCTAGCAACATATGATTATCCTATCTTAATTTACACATTTTGCCATTTTTTTGTATTTTTCAAAACAAAAAAAATGAAACTTAGTAGGAAAACAAGTGTAACCCACTACTTTAAATTTCATGTTTTCAGGGTGCCTGGGTGGCGCAGTCGGTTAAGCGTCCGACTTCAGCCAGGTCACGATCTCGCGGTCCATGGGTTCGAGCCCCACGTCGGGCTCTGGGCTGATGGCTCAGAGCCTGGAGCCTGTTTCCGATTCTGTGTCTCCCTCTCTCTCTGCCCCTCCCCCGTTCATGCTCTGTCTCTCTCTGTCCCAAAAATAAATAAAAAACGTTGAAAAAAAAAATTTAAATTTCATGTTTTCATACCTAAAAGTATAGTAGGCATTACTACCATTTACCAATGAAAAAACCAGGGTCTAGACAGGCAGAGTGAGTCATCTAAGTGGGTACACCTCAGTGAACAAACCAAGTTCTTGAGTTTGGAGATGTTTCCATTGGTAAAATAAGAATAAAATAATGAACAAACAAAAAAAGAATAAAATAATGAAAAGATAATAATCCACCAAATAACTCATCTTTGAGACTTTTTCAATCAGGGAAACATTTCATTATTTAGCCCCAGTGATGAAGGATGAGTGAATAAATAATTGAATACTCAAAAAAATCCAAGTGTTCCTTATGATAAAAATAAGTAAAATTAAAATAATATTCTCTATGATTAGAGATTAGGTGACACTTCAGCCATGAAGATCACATGACAGGCTTCAGAGTTGTCAGTGCTTTGTATGACAACTACCTTTGTCACCCTCCTTCCCATTCTCCAGTGGTTACATCAGATTTCCATTCTCAAATCATTACAAACACAAATTTTTATTTCTGTAAAGTAGAAATGGCATTTCTACTAATATATGCTATGTTATCAATAAGCGATCCCTTATGGGAGCTTCAAAAAAAAAAAAATAGTGAAATATGAAGATTTTTGAAAGGGCCCAGCATTCCCCAAAAGGCCAGTGGGATCGAGTCTGTTCAGCCAGAGAAGGAGAGACTCAAGAAGACTCAAGTTTTCGAACAACGAAAGGAATAAAAAAAAAAAAAAAGTTTCATTTTCACAGAGAAGAGGTATAAAAAGGATAATGTTTATACTAAGGTAAATGAATTCAGACTACACATCAATTGGTCAGAACTCCCTAAAGAAAGACATATCAAGAGAGACTATTTCTCTAGGGGCTTTTAAGGAAACACAAACAAGTCGTCTTTGAATTGCTTAAAAGTAGACACAGATTCACCTACCACAACATGATGCCCTTTCCTACATGAAGAGCCCCAAACTGCTATAGCACTTTTATGACTTCTTTTGCTTTCAGGCTGAGAAAGTCCTTCACCCACCCAACATCAACTATATTTTAGATGTACATTTTTTACATTTAATTATCTAATTCAGCTGGAATTTATCCTGATGAATGGTATGAGAAAAGTCTTAAGTTTTTTCCCCCAGAAGTTTTATCAGCTATCCTAGTGATTACTGGTATATTTACAAACAGCTTAGATATTTTGTTATAGCCAAGAAATACCTAGGCACTTCCCTAAATTGCTATCTTTAAGGAGCAGCTAACCCCACCTTATTCCAGCAATTGACTTAACAGTAGTCATTTTATTTGGAGGTGATTCAACATCCTTACCTTGGCTCATCTACATCTTCAAAAACTCCAGCCATAAGCCCTGGGCTCTGAGAGCAAAGAGAACCACCAGCAAGAACTTTGGACTAACATGGGCAAGAGCCCTCTGTCTGGTCAAGCACACCAACTAGGCACTCTCTGAAAAAAAGAATTGTTTTCCCTTAAGAATTACTATGGGACACAGACCCTAAGATAACTTGAAGAACATAACAAGAGGTAGTAAGTCCATGATGGCATATAGCTCCACAGGATATCTGAGAAGTCATCAGACAAAAGAATCAAAGATTGGAAAGTTAACCCTTATAGGTGTCTCTGGCTTAAAAAATACATAGAAGATCTCAGCTATTTAGTTTGATAATCCAGTGTACGATCAATCTAGTGAATTTCAATGGCATTTTCTAAACTTGACATTTTAGAAGGTAGGGAGCAGGAAAGAGCTACTCAGTATTCCAGCCTCTGAGCAAATAAACCAGGAGCCAAAAGCCCAAGTGCCTGCAGGAGCAGACAAAAGGGATAAATGAGCAAAGAGTCAAGTGAACTTAGCTTGAGAGTCTGAGAAGCAGTGGGAAGCACTGCAAATTGGAGTTTGTGTCCCTGGAACACTTGCTCCTTCTAGTGGCGGCACTAGCCACACAGATGCAACAGTTGGTGCCCATGTAAATTCAAGCCCAGAGCAGCCACATTTTCCACTTTTTCTCTTCACAAATTTACAAATTCTTACCTGAACTTCCTGTTTCTTAAAGTTTGGCAATTAATTACATTTTCTTTTTAAAACACAGGGGTCGGTGTGCCAGGGTGGCTTAGTCAGTTGAGCGTCTGATTCAGCTCAAGCTCGCAGTTCGTGAGTTCAAGCCACACTGGTGGCTCAGAGCTTGGAGCCTGCTTCTGATTCTGTGTCTCCCTCTCCCACGCCCCGCCCATACTCTGTCTCCATCTCTGTCTCTGTCTCTCTCTCTCAAAAATAAATACACATTAACAAAACAAAACAAAACAAAACAAAACACAGAGGTCAAATCAGATGTATTTATAACTCAGATCTGGCCCAGAGATCACCAGTTTGGGAACTAAGATTATAACATTATACAACCCACAAGTCTCTCAACTGTCCAAACACCATCCCCTGCTGCTATGCCTTTTTGTGCCTCCTATGGGTGTCGATTTTTCCTCAATATGACAAATTACAGCAAGCTACACAGCTCAGTGGATTTTAGGGTACACATGGAATGGAGTGAAGGATGCTATACCATCTCATTCACCCCACTTAAGAGTCAGCCAAATTCTATCTTAATAACAAACTGACATTTTAGAAATGAAAATTTATTATTATATACAGCTATGTTGTTTGGTCAGACTGCTGACCCAAATTAAATCATTTTCTAGTGATTAAAGAATAATTCTCATTTCTCCAAAAAATCTTTTTTCTTTTTCTTTTCTTTTTTTTTTTGTTTAAGAACTTAGATGTTTTTTTTTTCATATATCAATAACTAACAGCTCTCAAGGTCACAACTTTTACATCAAGCTAGCATTATTTCATTCTAGAAGCAAAGGAATCAGCCTCAAAAAAGCCCATTAATTAAACTGAAAACTATTTCCACTGAAAATGCTATAGGATTTTTAGGTGCTACACAAAGTATGCTGATTACCTACTTTATTACTTACTTATCTAATCTAATAGCATCCTACTGCAGTCCAAGTAAGTCAAAAAGTTTGAAGAATTGAGTCAACCACACCAAGATTCAACCTATATACCTGCTTTGCACATATCTATATATAACACCTTTTCCCACAGACTCTTAACAAGATTACTATACTAGATGATCTTCATTGATCAAATGATGATCAAATTTATGATAATCTATATGTCCTTATATTTCTCCTTTTACTACATAAGGATCTAAAATATATGGTTTTCAATGCAAGGTGTCTCAAACATGTTCACTTGAGAAGGATAATAAATCTTGACTATCTGCACACATTAGTCTATTCTTGCTGATACTTAACTGCCAAAATTCTCCAATCTATCCATCCTTCTCCACCCTAAACCCTGTATAAGTGATACTTCAGAAGGAGGCTGATTCTGACATCAATTTGGAAATAATCAGCTTTAATTCCTAGCAGAGATCAAAACGAACAATTGTGGTAGAACAGACCAGTGATGTCATAAACACAGCTGATTCAAACTGGAATCTGTTCTCCAAAAAAAGTTCCAAGTACTTGTGTTTCCAAACCAGATCATTTTTACTACATAACATTATGAAAATGGAAAATGAAAAGAAAACCTAAGTAATTTTTATTCCAGTCTTTAGAATTCTTATTTTACCAGTGGCACATGGCAGTGAGTGGCTAAAAGAATCTACTCAATGAGTCCAAATGCATATTAAACAACAGCAAGTATTCATCATTAGGTACGATGTTCAAAAGGACATAAGCACTCGATCCTCTTTGGTTGAAAACAAAATACCAAGACAGCCCAGTGGTCTCAAACACCTGTAACAAGCCTAATCCTTTCATCTGTTCCCAATACTAATCCTTCTAAAAACAAACTCACTCTTATGCGCATGATTTATAGTTTTGTACTTTGTTTCTTCTTATCAGAAAACTTAGAGAATATTAAAATTTAAAGTACTGTACTATGAGATCAGGCAAATTACTCATACTATGAGTATTTTCTATGGTAGCATCCATACTTTCCAATAAGATGGAAAGCAGAAGAAAGGGCAGGGCGGGGCAGGGCAGGGGGCTAAGCCCCCCAGTACTCAGGAACAAGAGCATGCAAATTCCTACAAATTTACATAACAGAGTATGATATCTACACAATGATCGGTCATTAAAGCAAACAATAAAAGAATATTTATTGAACAATCACAATAGCAACAGGAAAATCTGATATGCAAGAAGAAAGGAACAATACCACAAAGGCCTACAGCAATAACATTGATTTTTTTTTCCTCTCTACCCTGCTTTTGTGACACTATAAATTCTGGCATACAGATCTATGTGAAGAACAGTAACAAGTTTCAGAGAATGATAAAGTTACTATATTTATTTTTCATGTTACAAATAACAAATAGCCCTACAGAAACCTGTTCCTTCTATGAAAAGAAATTAGATTTCTAAATGAAAATCTGTCTCCCATACATGACTGTTCATAAAGGCACATCCAGAGTAGATCTACTGCAACAGTCAATATCAAACTGACATTCTTCTCTACCAAAGAAGTTGTACTGTTTTGCACAAAAGTGACACATAGCATATTATTCTTTCTTATCAAGTAAAAACTATTGGTCCTTGATTTCAGCTTCTTAACAGAGCTTAACCATTTTCTTTTCCTCCTTCACAGAGCAGGACTGTAACCAGGCAAGCACCTCATCCATTTTTATTTTAGAAACGCTATGGAGGTTTGACTAATGGAAATCTCAAGACACTGGAAAATGAAATGATTCCATATCAATAATACAGACACATGTTCATTATATTCCAACTTACCTAATACACTGACAAAGGCATCAAAAAGATGAAATGTAAGTAGAGGCTCTTTCAAGTGACCATAGTAATCTGCTATAGTTTTAAAGACATCCTTTTCAAATCCTAAATACATAGGCTGCTTCAAATCTGAACAATTAGGCCCTGTTAAAAAAAGAGAAAGAGAGAAAGAAGAAACATTACTGGGATGATCACTTATGAGGATTAGTCTCTGTGCATATGTATGGTGTGAATAGATATTCAAGATCACAAAAGTTTTCATGGGGAAAATTGATGTTATTTAAAAGGACATTATACATTTGCTTACATGAATACTTTATGTCTAAATCGAAATCTATTATAAAACAAGGAGGAAAACCAATGGCTTACTTGCATTTCAAGAGAAACCCACTCTTTCTTTTACATCTTCTGAAAGGCATTTTTATTAAATGTAGACAATGATTATTTTGTTTGAAATATTCGATGTTTTCCTAGGCTTGACACAGTTGACCAAGGTGATAATTATCTCACATATGTAATAGACAAGTTATAAAGCAATTTTCAAAGCTTTTTAGTATTTTGTCATTGCTATATTATGAAATCCTAGAATCAGAGTTGAGTTAATCGATGTCTGCCTCTAACTAAATTATTTCAGACTAATAAAAACTTACACTCTTTTTCATAAAGATATTCTAAAAAGGAGATTTTACACTGGGTCCTGTGATTCATTTTGATTGTAAAACTCTATGTGATCCCCAACCAACCTTTAAAAGATAGTGTATCAGGCAAAGCATATTCCAAAGTTAGGGTAACAATAAGAAGCCTGGAACAATGTGGTCCCAGCCATATCCCATGCAGACAGCAAGGCAAAGATCCAGTTGTATCTGGGACCAAAGAGGAACAAGAAGAAATGCCTAGCCCTCTACAGATATAGCAGTAAATGCCCCCAAGAATCCACACACAGACTACAGATTGACATTGCCAAGTGGAGAGACAAACCAGAGCTGCCCATGCCTTGGGAAAATGGCAAGTAGCCTCATGAGGGAGAGTCTGGCCAGTCTTCTCAATTGCTCTGACAGCGTGGAAGGGAGAAGCAGTGCAAGTGCAATGCCGGTTCTGGGCCAGCAGAATACAAGACTAAACAACTAGATCCAAACAGAGCTCTACCCTCAGAGGAAAGTGAAAGATAAAGCCAGTAAAAACTAAAAGAAAGCCTTCCTCCAGCACCACTGTAACTAAAGAGAAAGGATCAAACTAAAAAGAACAGATAAACATTCTGGGCCTTCACATCCCAAGGCCAATGGGACAAAGTGAAAATGGCTTTTTCTTGGTCTCCTTAAAAACCCTCTCACCTTTTAATATTCTGTATACACTTGTCATAAAATAACTTAATTTGATTGACTAAAATAATGAAAATTATGAGAGACTCTTGTGTGGTACCATGTTAACCTAGCAGCCAACATAACCATCATTCTTGCCTGCTTCCTCCTTTGAAATACTCCAAGCTTCATCGATTGAAACAATTAGTTTAATGTCTCAGTAATCCATAATGCCGTGAATTACTTCCTCCCAAGATAAGTATGCGGTTGATTGTAAGCAGCTGTATCCCTGAACAAACATTTCATCATTCTTGCTAAAAATATGCAAAAACAAAACAAAAACAGTTTCCATACAAATGCAAATGCATAGTAGGCCCCATGAGAGGAGGCCATATTTCTAAGATCTGTTTCTTAATCATCTTGAAATTCAGAATAGCTTTTATAAATGTTATTCCTGACAGATCTTGGAAAAGAGTTGTCTGTATCTGTTTTTGTTTTTGTTTTTTGTTTTTTGTTTTTTTTATTGAATGCAATGTACATGCACAAAGAAGACACAGTTAACCTGGTTTTATACTTAGTATCAGTTCATCATCCTGTGGCCAACCATGAGGCTGGACAAGGAAAGTATGCAGGCCTATGTGCACATGGTCTACCAATGGGCCTGAGAGAAAGAGGTAGGCAGGAAATTTACAGAAAAGGAGGCAAGAAGCCTTCAAAATATCACATAAACCAGCCAGCCTATCCTTTTTGTTCCCTATTACATGACTGTAATGGGAATCTAGACTCAATAAAGATAAGAAGGATAAGTAACAGGTCATCACTTGATAGACTCAAAGTAAACTCAAGGGGCCAAGGAGCATTTGGAAAATTTAATAATGTCACAAAACTATTCAAAAGGATATTCTTGCCTTTTGGTCACTTTGTCTTTGAAACATAAATAAGCATTTTTATGGATATGCCAACTATCTGTAAAACACTGCACTTGATACATGTGAGACATGTCCCTGTTCTCAAGAATTTCCACCTAATAATATAACACCACCACACACATGGAGAACATTATTAAGTTGCTCTTTACATCTTTCCTCTCCATTAATAAGTAATTCCAATTATTATAATATTCCTGCAGAAGTTTTTGTGGCTTTATGTATACATCTTACTTGCAGGAAAAGTTACACTCTTCACAATGTTTTGATCACTGATAAATCTGTATCATAATCCCACCTTAATATACATTATACAACATATTATAGCCTAGATTTGTCACACTGGCTTCTTCTATTCTTTCCCAGTTCATCAATTACCAAATGCTTGGTTTGCCAGGAATTTAGAAATGGGTAATTTAACTTTGCATTTAGACCTTCTATCTCGTCATTGCCAACACTGTCCAAAGATATAATTTAAATTTAATTTACCTCAAATGGTTGAGTGGGAATAATAAAAAGCACTCTCCCAAGCTAAAACCACTCTATGTCTCAGACGTCCCAAAATATTAACCAAAACCAATGAAAATTTAATAGTTAAACACAGAGAACCTTGGGCTTCATACAAGCTAATAATTGGTATTCATATTCAGAATGATAGTATATAATCATTGTCCACATATTATCACTGGAATTACCTACAGTAAACTGCCTGGTTATCTTAATTTCATTCTATAATCAAACAAAACTAACATCAATTAAATAAATCATTCAGAGTCTACTAACTCAAAATTTTATTATACCTGTCTCTGTACATGCTAATTCTACCCAAAAGGTACCTCTCTCAGGCCATCTGTGAGGCTTAAAGGCCTCATAGACCAAATGTCACCACTATTAGCAAAAGAACTAGAATTCTTCTCATTAAAATCACTTGTTTGGGTTAAGCCATTAACTATTAGAATCCCTTCTTTGGGTTAACCCTTCTAAAAAATCCCCAGAAAAAAATGGCAATGTTAGTGGGATACTATAATACATTTTTCACAGTGCCTACAGCATCCGATGACGTGGATATTACATGCCTGTGAAATGGACTGTGGGTGCCTATGAAAATCCTCAGAAGGACCATTGTGATCCAAGCCCCTTCGTTTTACATCCAATTACTGAAACATCCCTTCTTGTTTCTCTGCACGCCAAGTTCTTCTCCTTCCAAACCAGCCTGCTTATCAGTCAGACTAGTCTAAAATATTTCTTTCCCACTTCAACTGGTGCCCTATAAAAAGCCAATAGTAGATAGGAGCTGCTGAGCAAATGGAGATGTAAATATAGGGCATATTTAGGGATATATGTTGTAGGAATAAAATACATGCTTTAGAAATAAAAATGTGCAAACAGTCAACAGGCAGCTATCTGTACAATATTATATTCAATACTACTAATTTTTCTTTACTGTGATGAAGCAGTCAGAAGTAGTAGTATGGGCAAATCTGTAGTGTGATTATATGCACTAGAAAAAAGAAGCACAAAATACCTTTAAAAATGTTCTATAATTCAGCCCCTTCACCGAGTCACAAATTCATCACTAAAAGCACACAAGTCCCAAAATAATTAACTGCCAGTCTCACAGGTGTCAAATCAATGTTCAGGCCATTAAGCAAAAATATTTTCTAATTCAGGGCACTAATTTCTGTTAATCTCATAAAACTGGAGGATAATTAGTACTTACAATTTGCCAAACACTTCATAGCTGACAGTACCCAATGAGGAAGTTCTTCTGCAGAGAAATGAAAATAAAAAGAAGGTATTTTACTCAACTGCATATAACTCAAAGAATTATATACATACATAGTATCATAAGAATATATAACTTGCCCAAATAATATGAAACCTATCTGCCAATCACAAACCACAAATCACCTATTAATATAGCCGAATGTTTTAAAGACATGGAAATTTTTCTTTTGCAGCAGTGTTCCAATATGCTTTTATAAATCATGCCTACAAATTTCTCTAAGGATAAGATGCACCTTTTGAAGCTTTGGTGAAAAGTATACATCTGACAGTTTATTCCAAAGAAGCAAACTAACAGATCAGTTATCCTAGGAATTAAAGAAGGAAAAGAAAAAACAGAAAAAGCAAAAATATTAGTTATCAATTGTATTTGTGAATTCAGTTCAGCAAACAGCTTAAAAAAAAAAAAAAGGTGAATTCTGTATGTCCAATGTCCAATATAAGCATCATTTTACACATTTCAATTTTCAAAATGTTTCAGGGCAAGAAAGTGCTACTGACATACTAATATAGGCTACCTCTTTTAGGACAGTCTTAAAATAATAATTGTTAACACGGCTACAAAAAGTCCCAGCTGAGCCTTTTTTCTGGAGTCTCTCCCCTCCTTTGATGAGATGGACCTCTGATGAGATGGACCATCACTCATGCTTCCCCTTCTCCACTTTCTAAAAACTGCAAAGATACTGGCTGAACTGTGTTAGATCTAATGAACCTGAGGCTCTTCTTTCTGAAGAACTTGATAAGACAAAAGATGACTGGTCATCTAACTGGTAGGTAAAAGTATTCATGTTTGCTGCACTCAAAGAATGTGGAAGGATTTTAGGTATATTTCAAAGGCAATACCTCCATCATTCTATGTAAGTTAATTTTATATGTTGATATTAACCTGACAACTCACAAGGTCACAAATTCGTTTGTTTCCTTAATGTCCTTCATTCCCAATACAGGGACTATATGAAAGAAGTGTTTCAAGTTTCAATGACACATTCTGTTCCTGTCAGGAAACATGGCCCAGAAAAACCTCTTCCCCTCTCACAGCTGCTGAGGCTCCTTCTGGTAGAGTTCCATCTTGTTGCCCAGGAGACTCCAGCTCTAAATTTAATAATAATTTATAAAAACCCAAAAGTACTATAGCATCTTCCCACATCCAAAGGTCATTCTAGTTCCAGCTATTTCCAGGACCAAGGGTTGGAAGTAAAGGAAGAACTATTCAAAAAACCCATCTAATTCTGGTCCATCCCTGATCCAAGCGAAGTAAGCTTTAAAATCAGTAAATCAGTTCGGAGATTCTGGCCCACCATGGGTACCATGACCTTATTTTTCCAAAAAAAAAAGAGGATAGGCAGCTGCCTAATGTCTTTTTTTCCTGATTTGTAAACTGGCTTGGAATAAAAGGTATAAAAAAAATTGAAGCACCTTCAGCATTTACAGAACTACCCTTATTAATTAAAAAAAAACAACAAAAAAAAAACAAAAAAAAAACCGACATAAACCAAGACTATTCTGGAAAATCTACCACAGAGACTCCATAATGAAAAGGTCGGGGAGAACCTAAAATCAGTCAAACTCACCTGAAACCTAAAATTAATCTCCAAGACCCAGTTCTAACTGACTTAAGCACTCAGGTCTTAAACTTACCTACTTTTCAGGGATTTTCTGTGAATAATATAGAACCACTTAATGCCCAGTGTGACTAACATTGAACTAGCCTCTGGATGGACTGTGCTGAGGCTTTGACTTTCCATGACATCTCCTTTATGCACACAATCATTTAAAAGGCATGAAAGTGAGAGAAGGCTATACATACTGAGGAGGTACCTTCATTGAGGGTTTGAGGAATGGTCAAAAAGAAGCTGAGGGAGCTGTGCAGCCAGCATAGTGGATCAAATGGGACCACAGTGGTTTTTATGCACTTACTTGACTTGTCATCAAGGATGACAACTCCCTGCTTGCTCACACTATATACATTATGGATGATGAACTTGGAGTTGACCAGTTTAATATCTAAGACTTCTTCCAAAGAATCCAGGCCAAGGACTTTCTGTAAACTGAAAAGATATATGATAATTAATTACTTTAAAAAATCATTATTACCCAAAAACCCGGCATGTAAAAGATCAATCTTCAAAATGTGCTGCTTTTAGGCATTTTATACAATCTTTGGCAAAAAGGCTAGAAACTAAATACGACAAAACAAATTTAAAAGATCCTTGGGTCATTAACATGTTGCTTCACTAATTTAATATAACACCTTCAATGCCAGGAAAAAGATTTCATAAGATACAATAAAAACAGAAAATAGCTTATCCAATGATGAGAAACTGCTATTAGTACACGTTTGTGAGGGAAAGAAAATGCTTTGTAACATTATTTACCTTAATTACCTACAGTACAGCAAGTATCTAGGAGATGAAATTTACCACGGTGTTTCATTAAACATAAAACTTCAGTGTTACTAGAAAGTTGAAGAACTTTTAAACTTCTATTCTTAACTGTCCTATAAATGACAAGAGAAAATTCCCAGAATTCAGTTAAATTATGTTTGCTAAGCAGCATAGCTGCAAATGCAAAGTTAAGCTTTTAATACATAATTTCAGAAAATTAAATATGCAGAGAGTAGTAGAGAAGCAAACCACAAAAAAAAAAAAAACACTGAAAGTTCTCATTAATATCAAATGCACATACTATGATAATGTCATAGACTTCCATATCTCTTCTACATTGGCCTCCGTCAGCTGTCTGCGGTAGACAAGACGGCAGGCCGGCACCTCTCCAATAGCAATACTGTGACGCTTGAACCACATCTCAGAGTTCTAATTGGGGGAGAGTAAAAAGAAAAAGAGAATAAATATTTCAACAGGCAGTAGTATGAGAAATTTCTTTGACTTGGTTATTTGTAATTTGATTTAAAATAATAACTAGAAACATAAACTAACTTTCTTTGTACTGACTGCAGAGAAGTATAACTGTTAAAGATCAGGTTATATCATAAATGAGTATTTGTAAATTGCAAAAGAACTATAGCAATAAACATGACATTGACTAGCTATTTTTTTCCTGTGGGAATTTCAATTAATCAACGAGGTAGCCATGAAATATTATTGTATTAATTCAAAATTAAGTCAAAGAATACCTATCCAAAAAAAAAAAAAAAGAATACCTATCCATATTCACACGCTGCCCAAATTGAGTGATTGTGTAAAACAAAATTAAAGTCTATTACTTTCAAGAACTCTCTATTTTTTATAAGCAAAAATCAAATAAGTACAATTTGAAGAGCAGCCCCCAGATCTTAGGCAACTGCAGAAGGCAGAAAAAACAAGAGCTCCCCGGAAAACTGAGCCAGTAGGAAGAAAAACTAAAATTCAGAGAGGTTAAATAATTTGCTCAAAGCCATACAGCTTTACCAGTTCAACATTCTTAGCATCTCCTTTCTCACATAGTCTACTAAACGTTTAATTCTTAAAACTTCCTTTTTATAATCACAAAGAGAAACATTGAGGTTTTACAGACAAAACATGTAAGAAATCACTTATAAAGATTTTCTGTAATAGTTTTTTACGAAAGTATCATTACAGAAAAATCTTATAAATTTGGATGAAAGGAGCCAGAAAGTTGTTTTATGATTTTGTTTTTAGAGAATTACTGAATTACAAAAGAAAGTCGAAGACCATGTGGATTTGTGAATTTTTTTTAAGTATCTAAATTAAATTAGGTGTTCATTTTTGAAGGCAGGCATGTAAATTGTTGCATTTGCCTAGAAAATCTACTTCGAACTGAGAACAAACTGAGGGTTGATGGGGGGTGGGAGGGAGGGAAGGGTGGTTGAGGCATACTGAGGAGGGCATCTGTTGGGATGAGCACTGGGTGTTGTATGGAAACCAATTTGACAATAAATTTCATATTTAAAAAAATTGCCACTAGGCAACACACACACAAAAAAATCTACTTCCAAAAGTTACCTTTTATAAAAAAATTTTTTCTTACATTTATTCATTTTTGAGAGACAGAGAGAGAGCACAAGTGAGGGAGGGTCAGAGAGAGAGGGAGACACAGATTCTGAAGCAGGCTCCAGGCTCTGAGCTGTCAGCACACAGCCCGATGCAGGGCTCAAACTCACAAACCGCGAGATCATGACCTGAGCCAAAGTCAGACGCTTAACTGACCCGAGCCACCCAGGCGCCTCCAAAAGGTTATCTTAAAGAAATACCATGGACATACTCAACTAATTATCTGTAAAGACATTGCTCATTACATTGTTTACCAGAAAACTAGAAACATGGTATGTACTAACAGTAAGGGACTAGATACATAAACTATAGTGCTTTTATATTAGACAAGATACACATACTAAATATGATGTCAAATGTTTAATAACATGAAAAAAGAGAGTGACTGGGTAACTCAGTTGGTTAAACATCCGACTCATAATTTTGGCTCAGGTCATGATCTCATGATTCATGAGTCCAAGCCCCTCATCGGGCTCTGTTCTGACAGTATAAAATCTGCATGGGATTCTCTCTCTTCTCTTCTCTTTCTCTCTTTCTCTCTCTCTGTCTGTCTCTCTCTGTCTCTCTGTCTCTCTGTCTCTCTCTCTCTCTGTCTCTCTCTCTCTCTCTCTCTCTCCTCTCTCTGTCCCTTCCCTGCTTGTACACTTGTTCTCTCTCTCTCTCAAAATAAATAAACTTAAAAATAATAACATGATGGGGCGTCTGGGTGGCTCAGTCAGGTGAGTGTCCAACTTCAACTCAGCTCATGATCTCGTGGTTTGTGAGTTCGAGCCCCGCGTCGGGCTCTGTGCTGACAGCTCGGAGCCTGGAGGCTGCTTTGGATTCTGTGTCTCCCTCTCTCACTGACCCTCTCCCGTTCATGCTCTGTCTCTCTCTGTCTCAAAAATAAACATTAAAAAAAAAAAATTTTTTTTTTAATAATAACATGAAAAAAGAAGCAAAACATTGTTGTAAGTGAAGAACACAGGCCACAAAAAACTCAACATGATCTCCTTTTGGAGGTAAAAATGTGCACAGAAAAAAGGATACAGAAGAAAAATGTTAATATTAATTCTCTCTGGATGATATCATGGGTGATTTTTTTTTTCATCTCTGCCTGAAAACAATTCTATTGAATAAGTGAATTACAGCAATAGCAGTTAAGTTACTGACTACCTGTGGGCCAGACACCATTCTAAGCACTTTATAAATATGAACTCACCTGATTCTCACAACAAGCCTACCTCAGAGGGTACTATTATCAACTCAGTTTCACCAATAAGAAAACTGAGACACAAACACAATGACTAAAACAGAGAAACAAGTCCAAATAAATAGTAAATGGAGGAGCCAAGATCCAAACCCAGTCGACTCGCTCCAGAGTGCACAATCTTACTTTCCATACTATTCTGCCCCTCAGCAAACACAACAGTTTCATTTTATTATTTTATTTTTTAACTGTGTAAGTGGCTAGGCAAGAGAAAAGACAGGATAAAACAAAAAAAAACACCGAGCAAAGAGGAAGCAAAGATAGAAACAGGGAAAGTAAAATAGAAATAAATGATGAGTTGAAGTTCTTTTTAAGAAAGATGACATTTCTTTATTGACTAATAAACTCATCATTCTAAAACCTACACCAAGGCCCAAGCGGGGACACAGATCCTGCTCTGCCATTCTTCCTGTGAACCATGCTCAAGAGGTAGCAGCCTAAGCTTTGCTGGAATTACAATGAGCAGGGAGCTCAAACCTCTACCATTTGAACTAAGGGGGATGTATAAGAAAGAGAAGGCGAAACAAAAGCATCAAAACAAATACAGGTACAGATGACCTGGGAAAGGATAAGCTTTGGGCTAAAATGGTTGATGAATCTAGAACATTGGTCTACCACTTCAGGGCTCCTGAAAAATTAGAAAATGACAAGAAAAGACAGAAGTCATTGTCACTAGGGCATTAAAGTATGCTAATGAGCATTTGGTCTTCTGCAGGTGATACCAGGAATATTCCAACTTCATAGAACCAAGTGGAATAGAAAAGGAAAGTAGTTATTATCGATGACATAAATACATATTAATTTACGGGATTTTATCTCCTTTGTATAAACAGCACTGAAGACCTTATAATGAAAAAAATGTCTGTTGAATAGCCACTCTGCCAATGGGGTCATATCAGATGTTTAAATGCAAATGTTAAAAGAAAAAAATGTACCTGATCTCATGGAACTTATATTCTAATTTTCTCTGGGACAGAAACTATCAACTAGACCTCAATTAAGTACTCCTTATTAGGAATTAATTAAAAGTCCTCAAATACCCTAAGTCATTTGACTCTGTTTTCTAATTATCTATTTTGGTACTGTATGCTTCACTAGACTATGAGCCTTTTTAGAGTAAAAACTGTATCACATATTACTGTGTCTGTGGAGCCTAGCACAATTCATGGCACACAGTAGACGCTGATTCAATATTATCTTTGTTGAATAAGTAAATTAATGACTTCCAAATATGATCTTGCCTTTAAGTTCCAGGATCATTATCTTCATCTGCCTATAAGACGCTTCCATTTAAGATAAGCCAGGTTTATCACCAATCATTTTTTTTTTCAACGTTTATTTATTTTTTGGGGGACAGAGAGAGACAGAGCATGAAAGGGGGAGGGGCAGAGAGAGAGGGAGACACAGAATCGGAAACAGGCTCCAGGCTCTGAGCCATCAGCCCAGAGCCTGACGTGGTGCTCAAACTCACAGACCGCGAGATCGTGACCTGGCTGAAGTCGGACGCTTAACCAACTGCGCCACCCAGGCGCCCCTATCACCAATCATATTTAAAACCAAATTCATCACCATCCTGACTGACAAACCTGCAAGTCCTTAAAGGAGTCCTTATTTCTGTTACTGGTGCCACTCTCTTTCTAGAATTAATTATCTTTGATAAAGCCTAAGCTTCTTAGCTATTCTCTTCAAACTGAAAATACAATCTCTTTAAAAAATAAGTGTTTTTTCTTTTAATTACATTGCCTAAAAATGTTTACATCCCATCTTCGCAAACAAACATATGAACTGGACATCTAGTCCTATTGGACTAGACTAACTTAAAACACTGGTGTGAGTACAATTCTTAAAAACTGCCATATAAAAGTTTTTCTTTGTATTTTATCTTTTAGCATCGTCTCAATCATGGTAGTTTTCTACTGGGAATATTTTAATGAAAAAGGATACCAAAAAAATTAGATTATTCAACAATAAGCTTAGGTTTTCCAAAACTAACAGAATCTACCTTTGATCATCTATAGTGTCAGGGGTCATTCCACAATACTTCACATCCTAACCTTCTCACTCTCAACTAGTAATAGAACAAAATCCAGGAGACAAAGAGGCAAAAGAGTAAATTCTAGAACACAAGAGAATGAGATTATAAGGGAGTTGTCACATAAACCTACTTGTTCTGAACATATGAAAATAGGTACCATATATATGCCAAAGCCTCAACAGGCAAGAGTTCAACAGCTAATCTTTCCTTGTCACTGTTCTCTCAGCTACTGACACCTAAGATATTTTAAAGTACTTTCAGACCATTGTCCCTAAGGGACCAGTAGAAAAAAGACTAAGGCTGGTGGTTCACAGATCATATCCTATTTCTGGTAGCTGCTACACCCGCCCCAGCCACCACCACCACCATCGCCCCACTCCGCCCCGACCATCCCACTCTTTTAGTAACACACTTACCATCACAAGGGGCCTCACTGGGATGTTCTCTTGTGAAGTCCCTGGTGGGGGGTCATTCCATTCTGGAAATTTTATAGCATCTTTTTGGTATGTAGGCTTCTTTGGATATGGTTTCAGGGGTGAGGAAGGAGGAAACCTAAAAACCAAGAAGGAAATCTCTATTATTTCAGTCAATGGGAGACACAGATATTTTAACAATAGCCCCCCTTTCTTCTGTCCTTGATAATTTATGTAATAATTCCAAACTTCAGATAATGGAATTCTCACTATCAATCAGAGTATGAATGCTCAAATTATTACACATGGCTCACTATGCCCAACATACGATTTTTTTCAAAATTCATTCATTATGTCTACTAGAAAACATTTATGAAAACAGGAATCAAACCTGACACATTATTAAATAAATAAATAAAAGTTGTTCTCTTATCAAATGATTTTCACGAATAAAGATGTTCTTAATGGACTGCTGGAGCAAGCCAGTTCTTTCACCCAGCTGGAAATCCTTAATACCTCACAACTCTCTGAAATGTCTAGGTGGTACGTATGCAAAAGAAAATATGGACCGATGAATGTTCAGCGCTACTTGCTGAGGAAGAGCATATCAGCACAAGAATCTTTTACCCTAATGTTCATTTTTATAACTGTTTCAAAAGAAGATTAATCAATCCTCTTTCCCTTGAATATGGAACACTTCACAGTGAGATGGAAGCCTCAGTCCTGGAGGAGGTGAAAGCTGCCCAGTGTCCTTCTGCCTTTTGATCCCCTCCTCTGTCCCCATACTGCCAAGTCACTGGCAACATCTCTCCTTGGACCAACACAGAGAAGCCTAAATACGCTAACTCTCCTTAAATCAGTCTAGGCCATACCTGATAAACAACAATAGAAAGGTAACTAAATACATATTTTCCTCAGAGTAACTGTTCTTGTTAGTTTGTTAGAAAAAGACAGGCTGCAGGACATTGAAAAGGTAACACAAGATCTCTAGTTCTTCATGTTGACATGGAAGTCAGTAGGTAGTTTACTTTTCATTTATTTAAGCCAAAATAAAGGTTTAAAATCTTATCCATGATACCTGTAGGAAAAATAATCCAAATAAACTAGAAAGATCTTATTCCTAAGGCAAATGAAGACAGAAATAGTTTTCAAATGCCTATAGTTTACCAAAAGAGTTTGTATTGAGGTGAATCAGAAGAATCACAAGTAATAAGCACTATGAAGCAACATTTCAAAAATAGTCACAATAGACTTGAAAGGGATGGCTAGAGGCACCTGGGTGACTCAGTTGTTAAGTGTCCAACTTTGGCTCAGGTCATAATCTTGTAGTCCTGGGTTTGAGCCCTGAGTCCGGCTCTGTGCTAACAGCTCAGAGCCTGGAGCCTGCTTCGGATTCTGTGTCTCCCCCTCTCAATGCCCCACTTGCACGCTCTCTCTCAAAAAATAAATAAATAAATAAACATTAAAAAAAAAGTGATGGCTAATGAAGATAAGTTTCATCTTCTCTGAAAAAAATATGCAATGACTTTGCTTTATTTGAAAAGTCAATGAGAAAAAAATGAAATCATTAAATCAAATTAAAGATAAATAAACCGAAAGCTTAAATTTTTTAATCAAGTTAAAAGACAGGCATTTTCAAACAATTCCAAAATATAAATTAAATCTCTAAAGCCCATAAAAGTCACTCTACTTCTTTTTTTTAATGTTTTATTTATTTTTGAGAGATAGAAAGAGTGTGAGCAGGGTAGAAGCAGACAGAGAAGGACACAGAATCCGAAGCAGGCTCCAGGCTCTTAGCTGTCAGCACAAAGCCAGATGCACGGCTTAAACCCACGAACAGTGAGATCATGACCCGAGCCAAAGTTGGACACTTAACTGCTTGAGCCACACAGTTGCCCCTACTCCTTAAGTAAAGGCTGGCTTTTACTTAAGCCAGCTTATTTCTAAGAAGCCAACAATCATAACACAAGTCCTACTGCCAACATACAGCACGTAGGCACACACTCAGGTACACACAAACACTCTCACATTCAAACACACATGTGGTGTAGCAAATTGTCTCCAGGGAATTCGGAGATCACCCACTTCTCAGTTCTTTAAAAATTAAACACCATCCCGGGGTGCCTGGATGGCTCAGTCGGTTAGGCGTCCGACTTCAGGTCAGGTCATGACCTCACAATTCATGAGTTCAAGCTCCACATCAGGTTCTCTGCTGTCAGTGCAGAGCCCACTTTGGATACTCTCCTCTCTCTCTCTCTGCTCCTCCCCCCACTCTCTCTCTCTCACACATCCTCTCTCTCAAAAATAAACATTAAAAAAAATTTAAACACCATCCCTACTCCCACCCCACCACTAACACCCACTGCTTATTCCCCAACTCTGTCAACTAAAGTGTGAAAACTTGACCTGTGCTCCAGCCCTAGTTCTCTCCGTAACAGTCTTTGTGTCCTCTGGAAAATAACAGTGTCTCTAAGTTTATTCATTTGTCAAACAAAGGGATTAAATTGGATGATCCATAAATTTCCTCCTGGGTTCAAAATGCGTTTCTTGTATTCCCACACCCTGAAACAAGTAATAGCTTCCAAAACCCACAGCAGCAGTTCCTAAGTGGAGAACTGTGATTGAAGAGATACCAGGGAGTCACTTTCTGCCTTTGCCCTGAGAAGATGCCCTGGGAAGATCAATGACAGATGTGGTGTCTTTGCAGCCACCTGGCCAGAGATGAAATGCAGAAGAGCTCCCTCTCATGGACTGTTTTTATTGTGTGTATTGAAAGTTTTCCATTTAATTCTAACACTTTAATCATGTCTTCTCAGGCTTCAAAGGCAGTCACAGATGATCTAATCCAACTGTCACGTTCTTTACTTATGGAAATCAAGGCCCAAAAGAGGAAAGCAACTTATTAAAAGACTCACAACTAACTGGCCATGCGAATAAACCATCTTGCACAAAAGATTTGTAGGCCCTTTAATAAGGACATCACAAAACTTTATTGAAAAACATTAATGAAGTAAATTGATAGATGTATCATATTGGTAAATAAGATTCAATATCAATATTCAACAGCAAAATGGCAATGTAAATATTCCTCATGAAGATATACACTTAAAGAGAAATTCTAATTAGAATATAAAGTTTTTATGAAATATGATAAACTGATTCTAAGTTTACATGGAAATGCAAGAGGCCAAAAACAATCAAGACATTCTTAAAGAAGAGAAACAAAGCGAGGAGACTTACCCTACCAGCTATCAAGGCTAATTAAGATAATATGGTAGGGCTATACTGATAGCATAGACTATGGATTCTCAGCCTCAGCATTATTGACATTTGGGGCTGGATAATCTTGTGGTGGAGAGCTATCCTGTGTACCATAGGTTGTTTAGCAGCATCCCTGGCCTCCACCCACTAGATGCTAGTAGCACACCCTCCCAAGTGTGACAACCAAAAATATTTCCAGACACTGTCCCCAGCAAAATGGCCCCCAGTGGAAAATCATGGGCCCAGACAGATAATCTAAAACAAACATACACATTTATTTAGAAACCTGGTTTATGGCAGACCAGACATTACAGATCAGTGAGAATGTATGGACTGTTCAATAAAGAGTTCTGGTCCAAGAGTTTCACACATGGGAAATGTGAAATTGCACCCCTGCTGTAGACTGCACCTCCAAAGATGTTTTACAAAGGCACTTCCCTCCCACATGCTTCTCTGCAAGTGATCTTGCCACCACTCTATCAAGAGGCAGAGTGTGTTTCTCTACTCCTTTGGTTCTGGGTGAGACTCCCTCCAAGGGCTTTGGTAACTAGGATGGCAAGAGTAAGAGGGTGCCAGTTCTACAGCCTGTATTTGCTTCAGATCATTAAGAAATAAATTTTATACTTCAAGTGTGGGAAAAAAAAAGGGGGGGGGGTGCCAGTTCTGGGCATTAGCCTTAAAATGGCCTGGAATGCCCTTCCTGCCTCTAAGAGCTTCCACTCTTCTTGCCAAGCTCCCTCTTATAGACTAGCCATCATGTAAAGAAGGGGGAGTACTCTGAGACCAGAATACTGCGAGGCACGTAAGCATCAAAAAGAGGTCCTAGAAGATGAGACACTGCATGGAAAGAAACTTGAGGTCAAGTATATGGCAGTTCCAGACTTGTGCATGCAGAGGTCACCATGGAGGTGCATTTTCCAGGCTCAGCAGTCCCAGCCAATGTCCAGCTAAGACTTCCCAAACTCCTGACTCACAAAATTATGTAAAAACAACAACTGTCTTAAGCCACTGTGTTTGGGCATAGTTTTGTTACACAACAACAGATAAGCTGAAAAGAAATTTATTTATATCAGAACAGGCAGTCAGTGGACCTCTGAAGAGACTCAGGGAGACTTGTTACAGGAACGTGGAAGGGCTGTGAGAAGGCTGAGGTTGGAGGTATGGGAAAGACCCATGTTGCCTAGTGGCAACAATTCCAGTCAAAATTGTCCCCTGCAGTGACATGGAAAATATGAAAGGTGGATTTGGATGAGGAGTTTTCCAAGATGAATGTTGAAAGTGCCAACCAGTCTCTTTCAGTTTTGATAACCAGGTATGGATGGACAAAGATAAACTAAAGAAGGACCACTTCAAATTTTAAGCAGAATTTAAAGGAAACATAAAAGAGCTATGACTTGATTCATAAACAAAACTATTTCTCATCCCCAGTCTCTCTCAACAAAAGGTTCTCAAAGTAAAATGGCCTTACAACCAATATCAAATTCAAGATGTTTCTAGTAAGACATGGTCCTTGGGTACTTGCATACGTGGCTATAAAAGACTTTTACTATAACCTTAAAAAGATTTAAGGCAGTACCTTACAGATCATCTTGGTTAAAGTTAGAGTTTAAGAATCTTGAATGTGTTGTATCATGGCAGACTTATAAGTAGCCCAGGGAGAAAAGAGCCCGTTTCAAAGACACTTGTGTGACTTTTGTCTAATGGAATAAATCAAAATAAAATTCACAGAAAAGCCACAGCACTTTTAAGACACAAATACTAGCAGAACCACCATCCACTTGGACTAAAAAGTGAACAGTTCAAAATGCAAAAAAAAACAGTCAAGAATCTCAAGCTTCTGTAAGCGGGAAGTTTATCAGAAAGTTATTTCACTGCAAACATGAGCCATTCTTTATGGAAAAGGAAAAATGACTAAGTGTGCAGAGACAAGACTCTAGGGGGAAGAGCCAGGAACCATGTACCATCACTCACAGGAAGCAGAACTGGGCGCTAATCAAGGAATGGCAGACACATGTTCAACTGCATTTTAGAAGTGCTATGGGCTAACACTGTTTTATGTGATGCCATAATGGGACAAATTTAGAGAGTCATGATGCAGAGGATGAATGCAGTTTGCCAATGAATGCCATTGTGGCCAAAGTGTATTTTGCAAGAATGGCCACAACAGTATTGCCCATCCTTCCCCAATGTGACTCTTCTCCAGTGTGACTCTTCCTCAGTGTAACTTTGATGAGGTCAAATATTCAACAGGATGAGATGATTTCACTACCTCTTTGATTTCTCTACCTCTTTCTCTACCCTTTGGCTGCTTTGACAAATAGAATATGGCAGAAGTGACACTTTACTGATTCCAGGAATAGACCTTACCTAGCTGGCAGTTTCCTCTTTTAGCCTATTGTAAATACTTGCTCTTGGGATGCTCATTCTTGGGACATAACCTCTTGGAAGCCAGCCACCATATAAGAATAGTGACCACCCTAACACCACCATGTCATGAAAAGTATAACCCATGTGAAAATGCCCAATACGATCAAACCTCATGTGAAAAGAGAGAGGGGCCAAGAAGCACAAAGGCACCAACCACAACTCTGAGCAGAGAAAGAAGTCATCTTGGAAGTGAATTGTGCAGCCCAACTGATGCTTTATGGGTAATGGGCAAACTGCCAGATGTGCTCTTTCTCAATTCTTGACACAAAATTATGAGCAGAATAAAATGCTTAAAGCCACTAATGTTTGAGATAGGTTGTTTCTCAGAATGAGAATACCAGAACAATCCCAAATTCACACCATGAATAAAAATCATCGGTAAAAACCTTAAAATTTAGAATACAATATAAGAAAATATCTCTCTGACTTTCAGTAATAAAAGGACTCTTGTTAAGCAAGATACAAAAACCATAAAGTAAATGGGGCGCCTGGGTGATTTAGTCAGTTGAGCACCCGACTTGGGCTCAGGTCATGATCTCATGGCTCGTGAGGTCGAGTCCCATGTTGGGCTCTGTGCTGACAGCTCAGAGCCTAGAGCCTGCTTCAGATTCTGTCTCTCATTCTCTCTGCCCCTCCCCTGTTTGTGCTCGCCACCACCCCCATCTCTGTCTCAAAAATAAATAAATATTTTAAAAACTTTAAAACAACATAAACTATTAAAAAAAAGATTGACACGGAGAAGCGGCAAGATGGCGGCTTAGGAGGGCGCTGGGCTCACCGCGCGTCCTGCTGATCACTTAGATTCCACCTACACCTGCCTAAATAACGCAGAAAACCGCCAGAGGATTAGCAGAATGGAGTCGCCGGAGCCAAACGCAGACGAGAGGCCCACGGAAGAGGGTAGGAAGGGCGGCAAGGCGGCGCGCTCCACGGACTGGCGGGAGGGAGCCGGGGCGGAGGGGCGGCTCGCCGGCCAAGCAGAGCCCCCGAGTCTGGCTGGCAAAAGCGGAGGGGCCTGACGGACTGTGTTCCCACAACAAGCGCGACTTAGCGTCTGGGAGGACATAAGTTAACAGCTCTGCTCGGAAAGCGGGAAGGCTGGAGGACAAAGGGAGGGAGAGCTGCTGAGCCCCCTGACGACAGAGCTCAGCTTGGTGGGGAACAAAGGCGCTCGCCAGCGCCATCTCCCCCGCCCATCCCCCAGCCAAAATCCCAAAGAGAACCAGTTCCTGCCAGGGAACTTGCTCGCTCCACGCAAACACCCAACTCTGTGCTTCTGCGGAGCCAAACCTCTGGCAGCGGATCTGACTCCCTCCCGCTGCCACAGGGCCCCTCCTGAAGAGGATCACCTAAGGAGAAGCGATCTAAGCCTGCCCCTCCTGCCCCCGTGCACCTTGCCTACCCACCCCAGCTAATACGCCAGATCCCCAGCATCACAAGCCTGGCAGTGTGCAAGTAGCCCAGACGGGCCACACCACCCCACAGTGAATCCCGCCCCTAGGAGAGGGGAAGAGAAGGCACACACCAGTCTGACTGTGGCCCCAGCGGTGGGCTGGGGGCAGACATCAGGTCGGACTGCGGCCCCGCCCACCAACTCCAGTTATACACCACAACACAGGGGAAGTGCCCTGCAGGTCCTCACCACGCCAGGGACTATCCAAAATGACCAAGCGGAAGAATTCCCCTCAGAAGAATCTCCAGGAAATAACAACAGCTAATGAGCTGATCAAAAAGGATTTAAATAATATAACAGAAAGTGAATTTAGAATAATAGTCATAAAATTAATCACTGGGCTTGAAAACAGTATACAGGACAGCAGAGAATCTCTTGCTACAGAGATCAAGGGACTAAGGAACAGTCACGAGGAGCTGAAAAACGCTTTAAACGAAATGCATAACAAAATGGAAACCACCACAGCTCGGCTTGAAGAGGCAGAGGAGAGAATAGGTGAACTAGAGGATAAAGTTATGGAAAAAGAGGAAGCTGAGAAAAAGAGAGATAAAAAAATCCAGGAGTATGAGGGGAAAATTAGAGAACTAAGTGATACACTAAAAAGAAATAATATACGCATAATTGGTATCCCAGAGGAGGAAGAGAGAGGGAAAGGTGCTGAAGGGGTACTTGAAGAAATCATAGCTGAGAACTTCCCTGAACTGGGGAAGGAAAAAGGCATTGAAATCCAAGAGGCACAGAGAACTCCCTTCAGACGTAACTTGAATCGATCTTCTGCACGACATATCATAGTGAAACTGGCAAAATACAAGGATAAAGAGAAAATTCTGAAAGCAGCAAGGGGTAAACATGCCCTCACATATAAAGGGAGACCTATAAGACTCGTGACTGATCTCTCTTTTGAAACTTGGCAGGCCAGAAAGAATTGGCACGAGATTTTCAGGGTGCTAGACAGAAAAAATATGCAGCCGAGAATCCTTTACCCAGCAAGTCTGTCATTTAGAATAGAAGGAGAGATAAAGGTCTTCCCAAACAAACAAAAACGGAAGGAATTTGTCACCACTAAACCAGCCCTACAAGAGATCCTAAGGGGGACCCTGTGAGACAAAGTCCCAGAGACATCACTACAAGCATAAAACATACAGACATCACAATGACTCTAAACCCGCATCTTTCTATAATAACACTGAATGTAAATGGATTAAATGCGCCAACCAAAAGACATAGGGTATCAGAATGGATAAAAAAACAAGACCCATCTATTTGCTGTCTACAAGAGACTCATTTGAGACCTGAGGACACCTTTAGATTGAGAGTGAGGGGATGGAGAACTATTTATCATGCGACTGGAAGCCAAAAGAAAGCTGGAGTAGCCATACTTATATCAGACAAACTAGACTTTAAATTAAAGGCTGTAACAAGAGATGAAGAAGGACATTATATAATAGTTACAGGGTCTATCCATCAGGAAGAGCTAACAATTATAAATGTCTATGCGCCGAATACCGGAGCCCCCAAATATATAAAACAATTACTCATAAACATAAGCAACCTTATTGATAAGAATGTGGTAATTGCAGGGGACTTTAACACCCCACTTACAGAAATGGACAGATCATCTAGACACACGGTCAATAAAGAAACAAGGGCCCTGAATGAGACATTGGATCAGATGGACTTGACAGATATATTTAGAACGCTGCATCCCAAAGCAACAGAATATACTTTCTTCTCGAGTGCACATGGAACATTCTCCAAGATAGATCATATACTGGGTCACAAAACAGCCCTTCATAAGTTTACAAGAATTGAAATTATACCATGCATACTTTCAGACCACAATGCTATGAAGCTTGAAATCAACCATAGAAAAAAGTCTGGAAAACCTCCAAAGGCATGGAGGTTAAAGAACACCCTACTAACGAATGAGTGGGTCAACCAGGCAATTAGAGAAGACATTAAAAAATATATGGAAACAAACGAAAATGAAAATACAACAATCCAAACGCTTTGGGACGCAGCGAAGGCAGTCCTGAGAGGAAAATACATTGCAATCCAGGCCTATCTCAAGAAACAAGAAAAATCCCAAATACAAAATCTAACAGCACACCTAAAGGAACTAGAAGCAGAACAGCAAAGGCAGCCTAAACCCAGCAGAAGAAGAGAAATAATAAAGATCAGAGCAGAAATAAACAATATAGAATCTAAAAAAACTGTAGAGCAGATCAACGAAACCAAGAGTTGGTTTTTTGAAAAAATAAACAAAATTGACAAACCTCTAGCCAGGCTTCTCAAAAATAAAAGGGAAATGACCCAAATAGATAAAATCATGAATGAAAATGGAATTATTACAACCAATCCCTCAGAGATACAAACAATTATCAGGGAATACTATGAAAAATTATATGCCAACAAATTGGACAACCTGGAAGAAATGGACAAATTCCTGAACACCCACAATCTTCCAAAACTCAATCAGGAGGAAATAGAAAGCTTGAACAGACCCATAACCAGCGAAGAAATTGAATCGGTTATCAAAAATCTCCCAACAAATAAGAGTCCAGGACCAGATGGCTTCCCAGGGGAGTTCTACCAGACGTTTAAAGCAGAGATAATACCTATCCTTCTCAAGCTATTCCAAGAAATAGAAAGGGAAGGAAAACTTCCAGACTCATTCTATGAAGCCAGTATTACTATGATTCCTAAACCAGACAGAGACCCAGTAAAAAAAGAGAACTACAGGCCAATATCCCTGATGAATATGGATGCAAAAATTCTCAATAAGATACTAGCAAATCGAATTCAACGGCATATAAAAAGAATTATTCACCATGATCAAGTGGGATTCATTCCTGGGATGCAGGGCTGGTTCAACATTCGCAAATCAATCAATGTGATACATCACATTAACAAAAAAAAAGAGAAGAACCATATGATCCTGTCAATCGATGCAGAAAAGGCCTTTGACAAAATCCAGCACCCTTTCTTAATAAAAACCCTTGAGAAAGTCGGGATAGAAGGAACACACTTAAACATCATAAAAGCCATTTATGAAAAGCGCACAGCTAACATCATCCTCAACAGGGAAAAACTGAGAGCTTTTTCCCTGAGATCAGGAACACGACAAGGATGCCCACCCTCACCGCTGCTGTTTAACATAGTGCTGGAAGTTCTAGCATCAGCAATCAGACAACAAAAGGAAATCAAAGGCATCAAAATTGGCAAAGACGAAGTCAAGCTTTCGCTTTTTGCAGATGACATGATATTATACATGGAAAATCTGATAGACTCCACCAAAAGTCTACTAGAACTGATACATGAATTCAGCAAAGTTGCAGGATACAAAATCAATGTACAGAAATCAGTTGCATTCTTATACACTAACAATGAAGCAACAGAAAGACAAATAAAGAAACTGATCCCATTCACAATTGCACCAAGAAGCATAAAATACCTAGGAATAAATCTAACCAAAGATGTAAAGGATCTGTATGCTGAAAACTATAGAAAGCTTATGAAGGAAATTGAAGAAGATTTAAAGAAATGGAAAGACATTCCCTGCTCATGGATTGGAAAAATAAATATTGTCAAAATGTCAATACTACCCAAAGCTATCTACACATTCAATGCAATCCCAATCAAAATTGCACCAGCATTCTTCTCGAAACTAGAACAAGCAATCCTAAAATTCATATGGAACCACAAAAGGCCCCGAATAGCCAAAGGAATTTTGAAGAAGAAGACCAAAGCAGGAGGCATCACGATCCCATACTTTAGCCTCTACTACAAAGCTGTCATCATCAAGACAGCATGGTATTGGCACAGAAACAGACACATAGACCAATGGAATAGAATAGAAACCCCAGAACTAGACCCACAGACATATGGCCAACTCATCTTTGACAAAGCAGGAAAGAACATCCAATGGAAAAAAGACAGCCTCTTTAACAAATGGTGCTGGGAGAACTGGACAGCAACATGCAGAAGGTTGAAACTAGACCACTTTCTCACACCATTCACAAAAATAAACTCAAAATGGATAAAGGACCTAAATGTGAGACAGGAAACCATCAAAACCTTAGAGGAGAAAGCAGGAAAAGACCTCTCTGACCTCAGCCGTAGCAATCTCTTACTCGACACATCCCCAAAGGCAAGGGAATTAAAAGCAAAAGTGAATTACTGGGACCTTATGAAGATAAAAAGCTTCTGCACAGGAAAGGAAACAACCAACAAAACTAAAAGGCAACCAACGGAATGGGAAAAGATATTCGCAAATGACATATCGGACAAAGGGCTAGTATCCAAAATCTATAAAGAGCTCACCAAACTCCACACCCGAAAAACAAATAACCCAGTGAAGAAATGGGCAGAAAACATGAATAGACACTTCTCTAAAGAAGACATCCGGATGGCCAACAGGCACATGAAAAGATGTTCAGCGTCGCTCCTTATCAAGGAAATACAAATCAAAACCACACTCAGGTATCACCTCACGCCAGTCAGAGTGGCCAAAATGAACAAATCAGGAGACTCTAGATGCTGGAGAGGATGTGGAGAAACGGGAACCCTCTTGCACTGTTGGTGGGAATGCAAATTGGTGCAGCCGCTCTGGAAAGCAGTGTGGAGGTTCCTCAGAAAATTAAAAATAGACCTACCCTATGACCCAGCAATAGCACTGCTAGGAATTTATCCAAGGGATACAGGAGTACTGATGCATAGGGCCACTTGTACCCCAATGTTCATAGCAGCACTCTCAACAATAGCCAAATTATGGAAAGAGCCTAAATGTCCATCAACTGATGAATGGATAAAGAAATTGTGGTTTATATACACAATGGAATATTACGTGGCAATGAGAAAAAATGAAATATGGCCTTTTGTAGCAACGTGGATGGAACTGGAGAGTGTGATGCTAAGTGAAATAAGCCATACAGAGAAAGACAGATACCATATGGTTTCACTCTTATGTGGACCCTGAGAAATTAACAGGAACCCATGGGGGAGGGGAAGGGAAAAAAAAAAAACAGGTTAGAGTGGGAGAGAGCCAAAGCATAAGAGACTCTTAAAAACTGAGAACAAACTGAGGGTTGATGGGAGGTGGGAGGGAGGAGAGGGTGGGTGATGGGTATTGAGGAGGGCACCTTTTGGGAGGAGCACTGGGTGTTGTATGGAAACTAATTTGTCAATAAATTTCATATAAAATAAATAAATAAATAAATAAATAAATAAACATTAAAAAAATAAAAAACTAAAAAAACATTAAAAAAAAAAAAGATTGACACATTCACTTACATTAAAATAAAAAAGTTCTGCTTATCAAGACACAATAAAATGAAAAAAAGGAGATCTTTGCAATCCAAATAATTGACAAAATAATTGACAAAAATTATATCAATCCAAATAATTGACAAAAAGGATTAATATCCAGAATATACTATTTTTTTTAACTCCTAAAAACATATAAGAAAAAAAATCCTATAGAAAAAGGGCAAACACATGAACCAGGCATTTCCAGATGTGGAACCAGGAATGATGAATAAACATATAAAAGACACTTGATCCATCAATAATCAAATAATATCACAACAAGACAGCATTTCATACTTACCAGATTGGCAAAAGATCAAGTCAGTCAATATCAAATGTTTTCTACTACTGGATAAAACTTAGCATAGCCGCTATGCTATGTTGGCATTACCTAGTAAAGGTGAACAAATATGCAGTATCTTCTAAACTAATTTCACTCTATGTAACTCTGGGTAGCCTAAAGAAACTCTTACACATGTACAAAAGGAGACAAGTCCATAAATGTTCGTGGCAGCACTGCTTATAAAAGCAAAAAACTGGAAGCAACCCAAATCTCATCGGAAAAGGAAGAGATAAATGGATTGTGGCATACTGATAAAATATAAAGTAGCTGAGAAAATTCCTTAACTATAATTAAGTACACCAACATGGATGAATCTCAAAAATCATGAGAACTAAAAGTCAGAAAAGAATACATACTGTTTGATATCTGTTATATAAATTTCAAAGCAGAGAAAAATATTTCAGGAGCCAAAATGATCCAAGGATAAGTGTTAAAACAATAGAGAGAAGCAAAGAAATGATTAACACATAAGGCAGGAGAGTGATGATCTCTTGCAGAAGAAAATGTAAATTGTCAGTGAACAGTGTTTACTATTCTTATATAAATCATTCAGATAGTTTATACACTCACCTATGGCATATATTTTAAATACAACTGACAACATTTAAAAAGAGCAGAGCTCCCTCCAGTGGGTTATATTGGTCTTTGCTTTTAAAATTCTAAATTTAATTCTACCATTATGATCATGGATTCCAAAATTATAGTCTCTTAGAAATGATCTAGTTGTACACTGAATAAAATGAGACCAGAAAAGAAATCAGCACCAGCTAATCATCCAACACAACAACAATCCAGGTCTTACCTGTATTGCCAAATTTTTGGTTGGAAAAAAAGCAGTTAAAAATAAACCATTCCGGGGTGCCTAGGTGGCTCAGTTGGTTGAGCATCCAACTCTTGATTTTGGTTCAGGTCATGATTCCAGAGTCATGGTATCAAGCCTTGCATCGTGTTCTGTGCTGAGCATAGAGCCTGCTTCAGATTCTCTTTCTCTCTCTCTCTCCCTCACCCCCTCCCCCTCTCCCTCTCTCCCTCTCTCCTTCTGCCTCACTCCCCAGCTCATGCATCTGTCTCGCTAAAAATAAAATGAATAGTAATAAACTATCCCAGAACTTAATATATTTTGCAAATTTACTTAAATTAGAATTTATTAACTAATCAATCAATTAAAATATTCTAGGGCATCTAAACTGCAAGGAGAACATAGTTTATAAATCTTAATAAATTTGAGTCATAAACGACACAATGCACTAACAAAGTTCTTCCCATTACATATGCTAAAATTGTTTCTTTAGCATCAGCAGAAATTTGCAGCATCTACAGCTTTTGCCAGCTTGCCTCTTTGCCTTAGTCACCTAAGCCTCTGTACAAGAAAAACCAGGCAGAAAGTGATTATAGGAGCTGACCTCTCTGAGACTGTGGTTTCCAAGAAACCCATGCATTAGGCAAACTGGTAGCAATTGCTGGGCTCCAATGTGCTCTGTACCCATTCAATGTATTGTTCAGGACCAGTAGTGGTACATAGTACAGTACTGTGTAAATGCTGAAAAACCGTAAATGACTATATTTCACAAAAACTGCTTAAAGGTGTATCAGAAACATAAAGTAACTGAGGGAATGAGAATAAAAGATGAAGCTGGAAAAAACAGTTGCCAAACTAAGGAAGCCATGACCTCTGAGATCAGAAATCGTTCCTTATTCCATATGAAGATTCCATTATGAGTAAAGGATCAAATAAGTTTTTTTTAAAGAAGGGAGAAATGTGATCTGGTCTGAAAGACACTCTTACCTTATTAGCAATAACTATTTAGAAAATGAATTCCATTTACAACAGAAGAAAATATATAAAATATATATATATAAAATATATGTATATAAAATATATATATATAATATATATAATATATATAATATATATAAAATATATATATAATATATAATATATATAATATATATATAATATATATATAATATAAAATATAACTTAAAGAAATGAGTCAGATCTACAAAGAAAATCACCACTATTTACAATAGCAGCAAAAAACATGAACTACTTAGATCTAAATCTAACAAAACTTGTGCAGCATCAGTACATGCACAGCAACAAAGCATGGCTGAGAAATTAAAGACCTAAATGAACTGAGAGCTATGCTATGTTCATGATTTGGAGGGCTCAATTTTGTTAATTTGTCAAATCCCCCAAATTGATCTATAGAGTCCATACAATATCATTAAAAATTTTGACGAAATTTTTATAGAAATGCACAAGGAGAGTCTAAAATTTATGTGGACAAGCAAAAGAACTAGAATAGTCAAAATAATTTTGAAAAATAACAAAGTTGGAGGACTTACACTAACTGATTTTGACAGTTATTATATGTCTGCAGTAATCAAGACTGTTGTACTGGAGACAAGCTGGACATACAGGACAGTGGAACAATATATAAATTAAGTCACAGGACTTTATATGATGTTATGTCCCATACCCACAAGAGTACACAGCCCAGGATCAAGGAGTGGAAGTAAGAAGAGCCCTATTGACCATCCCTCCCAGTGACCCATCCCCACAACTCTTGGTTCTGCAGTTAGAGGTCCTGTTCCCAAAAGAGAAACAAGTATTCCTGCCAGGAGACATAGTAAGCACACTTTAGACTCCTTGCGGCAAGGAGCAGAGGCAAGAAGAGGGGCTGCTGTCATGGTAGGGGTAACTGATCCTGACCAGCAGGAGGAGGGTGGGCTGCTCTTCACCTGTGGGGGCAAGAACACCTTGTTGTATGGAAACCAATTTGACAATAAATTTCATATATTGAAAAAAAAAAAAAGAACAAAAAAAGAACACCTATGGCACCTGTTGGTACTTCCTTGTCCCACTGTAACTGTACATGGGTATGGACAGAAACATCAACCTGAGAAGTGTATGGTTGTCAAAGGTCCAGACACTTTCAGGAATGAACTTTAGGGTCACACTATGAGGTAACACACCCAAAGCTTGTCAAGGTGATAGCTGAGGGTGAGGAACTTTACAGTGGCAAGAGAAGAAGAAAGAGGATGAGGACCAGCTGTAGCCCTAAGACCAGCTGTGGCAACAAGGGATATATTCTTCTCAGTAATTTCCATCTCCTGCATGTCGTCTCAGGAGGAAAGTCCCATGCCCACGCAAAGAGAAGCAGATGTGTGCAGCACAAGTGATTGACTATGCCAGCCATGGAGGTGCACGGTCCCTACCTCCCTTCAAGAGGCCAACAGCCTCCAAGACAGTCCCCAGGCTCTAACCGCTGTGCCTTTCAGGCTTTGCCACAATGCTTCCAGCACATCAGTGAGTACACAGTGGGTATTGGAGCTGGGCCAATTCCACCAGAAGACATAGGACTCCTCTAGAAAGCAACTATTGTCCAAGGACTCCCCATCAACCTGGCCAAGACTTCCTCAGAACTGCACCCTATCATCTTAGGTCCTTCCTACCCAATTCTTTCCCCTCTGCTTTCCCAGAGATCAGACCTGCATCAGAGTCCCAGCCCCTTGCTCCCTTCCCCCTTCAACCATTCCAGACAGGCCCCAAATACTAGCGTTAATTTCCTTTCTCATCTAGCCCCATCGTGGCATCTCCTTCTCTTCTCAGAGACTTCAACTAACAGACTCAGGCCTGTCTCACTCCAGTGTGTTTGTTACAGTCCTTCCATTACTGACTTCACAATTATACTTAACTGCAGCTCACTTGATGTGGGAAAAGACTGAGCCACTCTGACTCAGGAACAGGTGGAGTGATTATTGCTTAACTTCTCAGTTTAAAGGGACCTTATTAACCTTTGAACTTCTTTCTCAATGAATACTAGGCATTGTGTTAGGTGTGGGGGACACAGATAACAGCAAATTCTTTCACAGCCTAATCTTCCACCACACCCTTCCTAATAACACCCTCCACGTTCTTATATTCTTCAAGCTCACTTGTGATGACCACTTTTATCAGCAATTCCCTCCACCCTGATTGACCCTCTCCCTTGCCTGGAAACACCCACGGACGCATCAAGACTGAACCCAAGCATCACTTCTGGGCAAAATATTCTCTGACGTACACAAGCAGAGTTGATTCCTCAGTCCTCCTATAACACACCCTAATCATGGCATCTGTGATAATGAATTCAGATTTATCTGTCTTCCTAACTAAAATGGAACTCTTTGAAGCATGGGTCATGCATCCAAAGTGTTTAGCACTGTGCCTGGCATAAAGTAGGTACTCCTAGATGCCTGAGAAGAGAAAGGGAAGCAAAAAGAGGACAGCAACAAGCAGCACACTTGAGGATCTAACTAACAAGGACCGTAACAAACAAGGACCAACACCAAAAAGAACCCAGAAGTATTTTGCAAGTGGTGAAATGCTGACTGGACACCAGTTGCATAAAAACACTGAAACAGGGGCACCTGGGTGGCTCTGTCGGTTGAGCATCTGACTCCAGCTCAGGTCTTGATCTCACAGTTCATGGTTCAAACCCCATGTCAGGCTCTGTACTGACAGTGAAGAGCCTGCTTGCTCAGCAGCTCGCACATGAACTCTCAAAATAAATAAACATTAAAAAACAAAAACGGTGAAACAGACTATGCTTTCTGACACTCCCATAAAACACCTGTCAGTCCTCTCCCACTGCTAGTTTGCAGGCTTATCAAATTCAGAGAGTGGCCCTGCCCCACCCTTCCACAGCCCTCACAAGTCCACTCTTACAGCCTGCACCTCAAGGCAAGTTCCCACTCTTCTCAGAAACTTCTGGCCTGGGGTTAACTAGGAAAAACTGATGGATCCCCATGGGATCATTTTGTTTTGAGGTCAGAGTATTTAAGAACTACTCCTGGGGCACCTGGGTGGCTCAGTTGGCTAAGCATCCAACTCTTCATTTCGGCTCTGGTCATGATCTCATCGTTCATGGGTTCAAGCCCCACATCAGGCTCTGTGCTGATGGCATGAAGCCTGTTTGCGATTCTGTCTCCCTTTCTCTCTCCCTCCCCCTCTCCCTCCCCTGCTCGCTCTCTATCTCTCTCTCAAAAATAAATAAACAAACATTTTTTAAAAAGTTTAAAAAAAAAAAGAACTGTTCAATCTACCTTCTCTGGCCAAAATACCTTTCTCTTCCTCTAAGGGGAGCATTCAGTGGGTTAAGTTCACTGATTTTTCTGGATTCTCTACTGATGAAACTCCATTCTCTATTAATTATAATCACTAGGCATCATGAATTCATAGGAAAGAAACTTAGGTAAGGATTAAAGGAAAAAAGAATTAAAGACCAAGTGGGTGAAACAAATACAAAGTGAAGGGAAAAAGAAACATGACACAAAACATGAAACACAGGAATATGACCACACATGAATGGCCAGGGTAGAAAGATAAAACATAGGTTCAAAATTAACCTGAGGTAATCACCAAAAAGCCTAAAAAAAAGGATGCCACAAAAGTTTATCAGTAACCAGTAGATGCTTTTCATGAGTCAAGACAGTCTATTCAATACTCTGTTTAACACACCTACTTTCCCTGGCATATTTTACATCCAAAGAGGGCAGCGATAATGTAACCTCAAGATGAGCTGAGCCTGGTATAGAACTGTCTGCCCCAGGGCAAAGATCAGCTTACGGCTTATTTTTAGCGGATTCTGCTCCTGCACCTCAGGGACTGCCAGGGTCCTCAGGTGGAATCCATCCCCACAGCTTGGGACAGACTGCACTGCTGCTTACCTTTTGGGCAGTCTATATACACACCATAATCATGGCACTGTTTCCTCTGCCCAAAACAATTCCCCAGTTTTGCTCCTTCAACAGGCACTGCCTGTCGTATCAGTTTGAGTTGTTGGTTGCAAAAGCCAACTCTGACTAATTTAACCAGACACAAAAAAATTGAAAATATCCAAGTAGGTTACAAAATCAATAGGAGGGAGAGCTGGAGAACTAGCATCAGAAAGGGGGAAAAAAAAGTGCTAGGGAGAAAGGAAGCCACAGCAGCACACAGAGCAGGAACCACAAGGGACAGTCTAGTGTGAGAGCGACGGCTGACACCATGGCCTCTGCATGCCTTTGCCTCTATGTGCTCTGCCCTTGCTCCTGCAGGCCACCACTGCTGTCACAAGAAATTCTATGCTGTCCCTTCCCCTTCACATCTCTCACTTGACATTCAAAGTCATAGGTAGGAGTGTATCAACCTCCAAGGGCAGGACAGGTCCCTGAACCCTAACTGCTGAAAGACGGAGAATCTCACCTACCTCGGCTTCTACAAGACAGGGCTCTGCCTCCCTCCAAGGCTCACAAAAACAGGGAATCTCACAAAACAGAAAAGGAGCTTAAAATGTTTGGCAGCAAAAAAGGTGAAATGTCCAGTATATGTTTTTTATCAGTATCCCCACAACTATGACATGGAAACCTGGACATTCATTCTTGACTTTTATGGGAGGAGTGGGTACAGAGACTCTGAGATACTCATCCAGCTCCAAAGGGTCTAAGCTCCCAGAGACTTTATACAGAAACAAATCCTAAAGATTTAGATGTTCACTAACCGCAGATGTATTTGAAGAACTGCAAGGATTTACAGATTGACAGGTGCCTTGACAAAGGTAAGAGTTAGACTCCAGACCTCAATAAAAGAAAATGTTAAACATCAGTAAAGATTCTAAATGCAAAGGGGTGAAGGGAGAGATCCAAGATGGCAGCATGGGAAGACCCCGAACTCACCTCATCCCAGAGACAAATGGAATCTACACCTACATGTACAGCAATTGCTCCTAAAGAACTGAGGGTCAGTGAACAGCTTCTGCACACCCAAGGATAGAGGGACCACACAGAAAATGGGCAGGAGAGACAGAGACAAGGTGATGATGAGAACACCACCCCCCCTCCACACTATAAACTGCGGAAGGAAGGGATGGCAACAGAGGGCCCTCAGCAGATTTGCACAACCTGGGGCACAGCAAAAAATAGCAGTTTCAAGGGCAACTAGACTTTGAGTGGAGGAATCCCATTTACTAACCCTAGAGCACCCACGGAACAGTGCGGGAACTGCTTAAACTCTCTCGAAGGTTGGAGATGCCAGTGAGGGTCCTGTTTTTGTTCCTCCCCTATCTTGACAGCACAGAGGGGGGCAGGGCCAAGGCACTCTAGCCAGCCTGCTGCCTCAGCAAGCACAGGGTCCCTGGCCCACACCAGCTCCAGCCATGCTGCCAAGGTGGCCACCCCACCCACACCTGTCCCAGCTCCACCCAGCCCAACAAGGGCTACCGCACGGTCCACTCTGGGAAACCTCCCGGCCCATGCCTCCTCTAGCTCCAGCCATCCCACCAGCATGTCCCCTCTGCAGGGTCCTCCACCCCACTCCAGCTCCGGCTGCACACAGCCAGCCCAAACCACCTCATTCACAGAAACATATACACAAAGTGTATACGAGGAGACAGAAGAATATACTCCAAACGAATTAACAAAACCTCTGAAAAAGAACTAAATACAATAGTGATAAGCAATCTACCTGATAAAGAGTTCAAAGTAATGCTCATAAAGATGTTCACCAGACTGGAGAGAAGAGTGGTTGAACTTAGTGAGAACTTCAACAAAGTGATAAAATATAAAAAAGAACCACCAGAGCTGAAGAACGCAATAACTGAAATAAAAAAACACACTGGAGGGAATTAAGAGCAGATTAAAGGATGCAGATGAACGAATCAGCATTCTGGAACATGGGGTAAGAGACAACACCCAAGCTGAAGAGCAAAAAGAAAACAGAATTTTAAAAACTGATGATAATAGGTTAAGGGACCTCTGGGACCACATCACATTAAGGGACCTCTGGTACAACAAGCATACTAACATTCACATTTTAAGGGTCCCAGAAGAAGACAGACAGAAAGTCACAGAAACTTATTTGAAGAAAAGTTCCCTAACCTGGGGAAAAAAATGTCCATCCAGGTCCCAATAAGACACCTAATAATTAAAATGCCCAAAATTAAAAATAAAAAGAGAATCTTAACAGGAGCAACAGAAAAATAACAATGAAGCCCTTAAACAATGTGGGGGTTAGGAGCAATGACACCCCACTCACTGCCCTCATGCACCCCAAACCCAAGTCTAACTTTGACTCTCCCAAAACTTAACTACGAATAGCCTACCAGTGACCAGAGCCTTGCCGATGAACATAAACAGTCAATTAACATATATTTTGTGTATTATATGTCATATACTATATTCCTACAATAAAGTAAGCTAGAGAAAAGAAAATGTTATTGAGAAAATCATAAAGAAAAAAATACATTTATAATACTGTACTGCAAAACATCCACGTATAAGTAGACCCATGCAGTCAAACCCCGTGTTGTTCAAGGGTCAGCTGTGGTTATAAACAACAGAAACTCCCTAAGGCTGTCAATTGATTTTTCGGCAGAAACTGTGTAGGCCACACAGGAGTGGCATAATATATTCAAAGAGCTGAAAGGAAAACACCTATAACCAAGTTACTCAGCCCAATAAGGTTATCATTCAAAATTGAAGGGGAGATAAAGAATTTCCTAGACAAACAAAAGTTAAAGGAGTTTATCACCATTAAAGCAGCCTTACAAGAAATGTTAAAGGAATTTCTTTAAGTAGAAAAGGCCAATAAGTATAAGGCAATTCTGAAATGAAAAAAATACACAGGTGGGAGAATATAAATGTCGGTTTTTAGAATGTGCTCAAACTTAAGTGACCATAGACTTAATACAGACTGCTATATATTTAGGATATTATAAATAAACCTCAAAACAGCCAAAAACCAAAAAGAATAAAATACCTAGAAATAAATTTAACCAAGGGGGTAAAAGATGCACTCTAAAAACTCTAAGAAACTGATGAAAGAAACTGAAGACAACAGAAACAAATGAAAAGATACATCATGCTCATGGATTGGAAGGTAATATGGTTAAAATGTTGAGAGGCACCTGGGTGGCTCAGTCAGTTAAGCGTCCGACTCAGTTTCAGCTCAGGTCATGATCTTATGGTTTCATGAGTTCGAGCACCACACACCAGGCTCTGCACTGGCAATGGGGAGCCTGCTTGGAATTCTCTCTCTCTCTCTGCCCCTTCCCTACTCAAGCTGTCTCTGTTTCTCTGAAAATAAATAAATAAACTTAAAAAAAATTTTTTTTAATTTTTTTTTAATCTTTATTTATTTTTGAGAGAGAGACAGAGTGTGAGCAGGGGAGGAGCTGAGGGGAGGGAGACACAGAATCAGAAGCAGGCTCCAGGCCCTGAGCTGTCAGCACAGAGCCTGATGTGGGGCCCGAACTCATGAACTGTGAGATCATGACCTGAGCTGAAGTCAGACGCTTAACTGACTGACCAACCGAGGCGCCCCTAAAATAAAAATTTTTTAAAGGTTGATACTATCCAAAGCAATCTACAGGTTTAATGCAATCTCTATTAAAATTCCAATGATAATTTTCACAGGACTAGATAGAACAACTAATCCTAAATTTTGTATGGAACCACAAAACACTCTGAAGAGTCAAAGCAATCTAGAGAAAGAAGAACAAAGCTGGAAGTATCACAAACCCAGATTTCAAACTATACTGCAAAGTTATAGTAATCAAAACAGTATGGTATTAGCATGAAAATAGACACGTAGATGAAAAGAAGAGGACAGACAGCCCAGGAATAAACCCAAGCCTATAGGGTCAACAAATAGACAACAGAGGAGGCAAGAACATACAATGGGGGAAAAGGTGGTCTTTTCAATCAACAGTGCTGGGAAAACTGGACAGCTACATGTGAAAAGAATGAAACTGAACCACTTTCTTACACCATACACAAAAATAAACTCAAAATGGATTAAAGTCCTCAATGTGAGACCTGAAACCATAAAAATCCCAAAAGAAAACATAGGCAGTAATTTCCTAGATATTGCCCTTAGCAACATATTTATGCCTCCTCAGGCAAGGGAAACAAAAAATAAATAAATAAACTTTTGAGACTACATCAAACTGAAAAGCTTTTGCACAACAAAAGAAACCATCAACAGAACAAACAGGCTACCCACTAAGTAGGGGCAGATATTTGCAAATGATGCATCTGATTGGGGGTTAATACCCAAAATATATAAAGAACTACAACTCAATAGCAAAAAACCCAAATAATCCAACTAAAAATGGGCAAAGGACTTGCAGAGACATTTTCCCAAAGACATAACCAGTGTCCAAAAGACACATGGAAAGATGCTCAACATCACTAATCACCAGAGAAATGTAAATCAAAACCATGAGATACCACCTCACACCAGTCAGAATGGCTAGAATCAAAAAGAAACAGCAAGGGTTGGGAAGATGTGGAGAAAAGGGAGCCCTTGTGCAGTGTTGGTGGAAATGTAAGCTGGTGCAGCCACTGTGGAAATCCACATGAAGGTATCTCAAAAAATTAAAAAGAAATACCATATGACCCAGTAATTCCATATTAGGGTATTCACCTGAAGAAAACAAAAACACTAATTTAAAAAGATATATGCACCTCTATGTTTATTGCAGAAGTATTTACGATGGCCAAGATATGGAAGGAGCCCAAGTGTCCATCAACTGACAAATGGATAAAGAAGATGAAAGAGAGAGGAAGGAAGGAAGGAAGGAAGGAAGGAAGGAAGGAAGGAAGGAAGGAAGGAAGGAAGGAAGGAAGGATTTCCAGCTATAAAAAAGAATGAAATCTTGTCATTCACAACAACATAGGTGGACCCAAGGAGTATTATGCTAAGTGAAATAAATCAGACCGAGAAAGACAAATACCATATGATTTCACTTACGCATGGAATCTAAAAACAAAACAAATGAACAATAACAACAACAAAAACAAACTCATAAAGACAAAGAACAAACTGGTGTTTGCTGGAGGGGAGCGGGGAGAGAAATTGGTAAAACAGGCAAAAGAGATTAAGAGGTACAAAATTCTTGTTATAAAGTAAATAAGTCATGAATAAAAAGTACAGAAGAAATATAATCAATAATATTGTAATAACTCTGTATGGTGACGGAGAATAACTATACTAATCGTGGTAAGCACTTTGTAATGTATATAACTGTTCATCACTACGTCATACACCTGAAACTAACATAATACTATATGTCAACTATACTTTGATTAAAAATAAACTTTAAAAGTTAAAGTCTGCTCCACAACCACATATTTAAGAAACTGCACCAAATTTATCCCTATGACTTCCTGACCTTAAACTTCTCCAGTCAGGCCATTCTCCTCTCTCCTCTCCTAGGAAAGCCCACTTAGACATTTCTGAACAATAGCCTCAGTCTTGCTATCCTTGTCACCTGAAATACCCTCTCTCTTCTCATTAACCAGATCCCACCACATTCTTGGGACCCAGGTTGAAGTCTTCCACCTCCTGCTCCATGAGATCTCAAAACACTCCCACAGCAAGTGAGTCACAAACACAAATCCTGCAGTGGCCAGGCAGACAATATCACCATGATACAGTGCGGTATAATGGAAGGGAATGGTGGCAAGAATATCAAGTGCAGTGGTTTGCCCCAACTAAAGACTTTCAGGTTCACAATTTCTTAAGACACTGTGTCAAAGCTCAGAATTATTAGGAGCCTCTGGGGAAAGGAACTGGGTAGCTGGAGGAGAGAGGTGGAATGGAGATTTTTTCATTGCAAATACTCTATTACACTTTGTAAATTTTGAACTACATTAAAGTATTATCTTCCCAAAATACCCAAAATTGGGAAAAAAAAAAAAAATGAGATGAAAACATTTTAATCACTAAAAACACTATGCCAGTGAGACAAAACAGACGTGTCAATCCAAGGGCTATCAGTGTAACACCTCTAATTTATTACTTGTTTTGGTTCATTTTGGTTAATTAATTAAATAACACCCTGTTTCTGCTACTTATCTTTTTCATATATGTATACTCTATCTCTCCAGAGAATGCCAAGTTAGGGAGGAAATGAATCATGTTATATTGCATTAGAATGACAAACACGTGGGAAAACTACTGAATATTTGGAAACATAAACATTTAGAATTTTAAAAGTCCTTAAAGATCTAGGTTATCACGTCATTTTATTTATTTTTCTGTTCATTCTTTTTATTTATATATATAAAATTTATTGTCAAATTGGTTTCCATAAATACCCAGTGCTCATCCCCAACAGGTGCCCTCCTCAATGCCCATCACCCACTTTCCCCTCTCCCCCACCCCCCCATCAACCCTCGGTTTGTTCTCAGTATTTAAGAGTCTCTTATGGTTTGTCTCCTTCCCCCTCTATAACTTTCTTTTTTCCCCTTCCCCGCCCCCATGGTCTTAAGTTTCTCAGGATCCACATAAGAGTGAAAACATATGGTATCTGTGTTTCTCTGCCTGACTTATTTCACTTAGAATACTCTCCAGTTCCATCCATATTGCTACAAATGGCCAGATTTCCTTCTTTCTCATTGCCAAGTAGTATTCCATTGTATATATAAACCACAACTTCTTTATCCATTCATCAGTTGATGGACATTTAGCTCTTTCCATAATTTGGCTATTGTTGAAAGTGCTGCTATCAACATTGGGGTACAAGTGCCCCTATGCATCAGCACTCCTGTGTCCCTTGGGTAAATTCCTAGCAGTGCTATTGCTGGGTCATAGGCTGGATCTATTTTTAATTTTTTGAGGAACCTCCACACTGTTTTCCAGAGCAGCTGCACCAGTTTGCATCCCCACCAACAGTGCAAGAGGGTTCCCGTTTCTCCACATCCTTGCCAGCATCTATAGTCTCCTGATTTGTTCATTTTAGCCACTCTGACCAGCGTGAGATGGTATCTCAGTGTGGTTTAGATTTGTATTTCCCTGATGAGGAGTGACGTTGAGCATCTTTTCATGTGCCTGTTGGCCATCTGGATGTCTTCTTTAGAGAAGTGTCTATTCATGTTTTCTGCCCATTTCTTCACTGGATTATTTGTTTTTCAGATGTTTTTTGGAGTCTGGTGAGTTCTTTATAGATTTTGGATACTAGCCTTTTATCCAATACGTCATTTGCAAATACCTTTTCCCATTCCATTGGTTGCCTTTTAGTTTTCTTGACTGTTTCCTTTGCAGTGCAGAAGCTTTTTATCTTCATGAGGTCCCAATAGTTCATTTTTGCTTTTAATTCCCTTGCCTTTAGAGATGTGTCGAGTAAGAAATTGCTGCAACTGAGGTCAGAGAGGTTTTTTCCTGCTTTTGCCTGTAGGGTTTTGATGGTTTCCTGTCTCACAGTCAGGTCCTTCATCCATGTTGAGTTTGTTTTTGTGAGTGGTGTAAGAAAGTGGTCTAGTTTCAACCTTCTGCATGTTGCTGTCCAGTTCTCCCAGCACCATTTGTTAAAGAGACTGTCTTTTTCCATTGGATATTCTTTCCTGCTTTGTCAAAGATTAGTTGGCCATACATTTGTGGGTCCAATTCTGGAGTCTCTATTCTATTCCATTGGTCTATGTGTCTGTTTATGTGCCAATACCATACTGTCTTGATGATTATAGCTTTGTACTAGAGGCTAAAGTCTGGGATTGTGATGCCTCCCACTTTGGTCATCTTCTTCAATATTACTTTGGCTATTCGGGGTCTTTTGTGGTTCCATACAAATTGTAGGATTGCTTGTTCTAGCTTGGAGAAGAATGCTGGTGCAATTTTGATTGGGATTGCACTGAATGTGTAGATTGGGTAGTATTGACATTTTAACAATATTTATACTTCCAATCCATGACCATGAATATTTTTCCACGTTCCATGTGCACTCAAGAAGAAAGTATATTCTGTTGCGTTGGGATGCAGAGTTCTAAATATATGTCAAGTCCATCTGATCCAGTGTATCATTCAGGGCCCTTGTTTCTTTATTGATCCTGGGTCTAGATGATCTACCCATTGTTGTAAGTGGGGTATTAAAGTCCCCTGCAATGATCACATTCTTATCAATAAGGTTGCTTATGTTTGTGATTGTTTTATATATTTGGGGGCTTCCGAATTCAGTGCATAGACATTTATAATTGTTAGCTCTTCCTGATGGGTAGACCCTGTAATTATTATATAATGCCCTTCCTCATCTCTTGTTACAGCCTTTAATTTAAAGTCTAGTTTGTCTGATATAACTATGGCTACTCCAGCTTTCTTTTGACTTCCAGTACCATGATAGATAGTTCTCCATCCTCTCACTTTCAATCTGAAGGTATGCTCAGGTCTAAAATTAGTCTCTTATAGACAGCAAATAGATGGGTCTTGTTTTTTTTTTTTTTTTTTTTATCCATTCTGATACCCTATGTCTTTTGGTTGGAGCATTTAGTCCATTTACATTCAGTGTTATTATTGAAAGATACAGGTTTAGAGTCATTGTGATGTCTGTAGGTTTCATGCTTGTAGTGATGTCTCTGGTACTTTGTGGTCCTTGCAACATTTCACTCACTGAGTCCCCCTTAGGACCTCTTGTAGGGCTGGTTTAGGGGTGATGAGTTCCTTCAGTTTTTGTTTGTTTGGGAAAACCTTTATCTCTCCTTCTACTCTGAATGACAGACTTGCTGGGTAAAGGATTCTTGGCTGCATATTTTTTTCTGTTCATCACGTTGAAGATTTCCTGCCATTCCTTTCTGGCCTGCCAAGTTTCAGTACATAGGTCTGCTACTACCCTTATGTGTCTACCTTTGTATGTTAAGGCCCATTTATCCCTGACTGCTTTCAGAATTCTCTCTTTATCCTTGTATTTTGCCACTTTCACTATATGTCGTGCAGAAGATCGATTCAAGTTACGTCTGAAGGGAGTTCTCTGTGCCTCTTGGATTTCAATGCCTTTTTCCTTCCCCAGATCAGGGAAGTTCTCAGCTATGATTTGTTCAAGTACACCTTCAGCCCCTTTCTCTTCATCTTCTGGAATTCTTATTATACGGATACTGTTCCATTTGATTGCATCACTTAGTTCTCTAATTCTCCCCCTCGTACACCTGGATTTTTTTTTAATCTCTTTTTCTCAGCTTCCTCTTTTCCCATAATTTTATCTTCTAATTCACCTATTCTCACCTCTGCCTTTTCAATCCGCACTGTGGCCACCTCCATTTTATCTTGTACCTCATTTACAGCATTTTTTAATTCATTATGATTATTTTTTAGTCCCTTGATCTCTGTAGCAATATATTCTCTGCTGTACTCTATGCTTTTTTCAAGCCCAGCAATTAATTTTATGACTATTATTCTAAATTCTTGTTCAGTTATATTGCTTAAATCAGTTTTGATCAATTCATTAGCTGTGGCTACTTCCTGGAATTTCTTTTGAGGAGTATTCTTCCATTTCATCACTTTGGCTAGTTTTCTGTCCCTTAGGCATTTTAAAAACTTGTTGTGTGCTCTGCACCTGTGAGCACTGCTATATTAAAGGAGGGTCATACACTGTCCAGGGCCTGGCCCTTCAGGAGGTGTTTTTTCTCAGACTGTTACTTGCTTTCTGTTATTGTGACTTTGGTTATTTTATTACCGTACTCATAGTGATATTTTGGACCCTCCACCGGGTGTGCTTTGATTTGTTCCTTGCAGTAGCCCTTTTTTCCAGCTTTCCCATTTTCTTCCTGGTAGATTCAGTCTCTTTTCCTCCCAGGCTCTGATGTTCAAAGTCCTTTGGCTTCTGCACTTCTTTGTTTGAGAGACACAGGAAGTATGGACCCCCTACTTCTCCCCCATGTTGGCCCCTCCAATTATGACAGGACAACGACCCAGGATTTGATGAAAAGAACAAAAGAAAAACAAAATCACACACACATTTTGAGCTTACTATGAGAATACAGGATGCCCACTAGAGGGAGCCATAGTCCATTAACTTGAAGGTGAGGTCCATAAAAGTGTTCCCCTCAAAGGGATAATGAAAACATTTTCCCAGGGCCACAGGATGTGACTAAAGAGCCATTCAAATTTCTTTCTCCAGAGGTACAAACAGAGATCTTCAAATCTCCAGCATTAAAAAAAATGTTATTAGCATACAGTAAAATTGATGTGGTTTTTTTTGGTCCACAATTCTATCAATTTTAATACATGTATACATTTGTACAACCACCACAATCAGGAAACAGAACAGTTCCATTTTTCCCAAGAACTCACTCCTCTGATTTTACAGTCACATCTCCCCCCAACACACACAGTGGCATTCCATTTTATAGATGTAAAATGTTTATCCACTCACCCACTGAAGAACATCTGGTTTGTTTTCAGCTCCTGGCAATTACTATAGAGCTGCTATCAATATTCATGTACAAGTTTTTGTGTGAAATTAAGTTTTCATTTTTCTAGGGTAAATGCCCAAGCATGGGAATACTGAGTTATACAGTACATAGAGGTTCAACTCTAAAAGAAAATGCCAAACTTCTCTCCACAGTGATAACCAATCCAAGCTTCCTACCACAAGTAGAGCAGATTTCCAACTGCTCTGCATCCTCTCTAGTGCTTGATATTGTCAGTATTTTTATTTTAACCATTCCCATAATATGTAGTAGTATCTTATCCAGGTTTAATTTGCATCTCCCTAATACTAATCATAAAAATCATTTTAGGCATCAGTAGCTCTTGAGTTATCTTTGGTGAAATGTCCATTTAAGTGTTCTGTTCATTTTTTAATTGGGTTGTTTGTCTTCTTACTGTTGAGTTTTTTAAGTTCTTTATATATTCTTGATACCAGTCCATTGTCATATATATGGCTTGCAAAGTCTCTCCCCATCTGTACCTTGTCTCCTCAGCCTCTTAATAGTGTCTTTCACAGAGCAAAGGTTTTTAATTTTGATGAAGTCCAAATTATCATGTTTTTTTTTCTTTTATGAATCATGCTTTTGGTGTCATGTCTAAGAACTCTTTACCTAACCCCAAGGCATGAAGAGCTTCTCTGGTTTCTCTAAATTTTTCCTAGTTTTACATTTAAATCTATGATTCACTTTTAATTAACTTTTGCATAAAGTACACAGTTTACATTTGAGGTTCATTTTTTTAATATAGAGGATATATATCTAATTGATCTAACACCATTTGCTGAAAAGACTACTCTTTTTTCCTTTAAACTGCTTTTACGCTTCTGTCAAAAACCAAGTGGCCAAGTTTGTGTGTGATTCTGGACCACCAATTCTGTGCCAGCAATCTAAGCATCCATTCCTTCACCAACACCACCGTCTCCATTACTGTAGCTTTATGTAATAAGTCTTAAAACTGGGCAGCATGAGTCTTGCTTTTGTAAACTAAGAATGTGGAAGTAACATTATTCAATAGAGCTGGCAATATCTACCTAACAAATTCTAGTTTCAAATTAAAATCAGTATTTTAGAAATAGGACAGGAAAAAAAGCAAATATGAAGGAAAGGGAACAGAAAGAATACAGGAAACAAAGAGAAAGAAGTAGGAACATGAGAGAGACACACGTAAAGAGGTAGAAACAAAGGAAAAGAAGAGAAAAAGGGGACAGGGAAAGGTGGGAAAACAGAGGAAGTGGTTCCCTACACATCAGATCTCAACCACTAAAGCTGAGCCAAGCAAATTCCTATCTGTGAACACCAAACACCTTCCCACTTACACAATCCACCAGAGCTAGCATCAGTAATGAGAACAGGTCAAGGGCCAGGTATCTCACCAGACCAGGAACCTCATCGTCCTAAAAATCTACAGTAGGACAAACACTTTTCTCATTAAATCATTCAAAACAAGCAATTATCATAATATCGACTTCAATTTTTATATGACCCATTACATTAGTCTTAAATACTCCTATATAACTGCCTGTTCACATAAATAAACGGACACATTTGATGATCAGCATGAACTTTCCTTAACTAGAACACTCCTGGTGTTTGGTTTAGATATTTCAAAGAGAAACATCCTTGGTTCTCTTTGGATGTACTATCCACCCTGTCCACCTCCCAGGGTTGCCATGAAGATCAAAGGAGATCATGGAAGGGAAATTGCTTCATAAACTGAAATTTTTCATACAAATATATATCAATGCCTCTCCTCATTAGAGGTATAGGACCAGGAAACTTTGTCAGACACAGATGAAAGCATCTGGCTCAACTACATAGACCCTTTAGTGAAATCTAAAATGGTCTTTAGTAGCAGCAAATTCAGAATTCTTTCCAGACAACGGCATTATTAACAAGAAGGATGTGGTTCGGTAACTAGCTCTGGGCAGTTCTCTGCAACATCTCTGACAATGATGGACATTCAGATATTGGGATCTTGCTTTCCTTTCTTGCACGCTAAAATTCACTACTTCCTTCTATTTTCTATACTTACATCTTTGATTCTGGGGGGAAAAAAATCATGGTTAACAAATGTAACTGTAGTCACAGAAGAAATATGACACACAGTCTTTAAGAACTAGAAATAAAATTTGGTACATTCCAAAATAAAAGCTTAACTTTCTGTTACAAAATTCTCCCACATATACTGTGTGTGCATGCGTGTGTGTGTGTGTGTGTGTGTGTGTGTGTGTGTGTTTTCTGTCTTCAAAAAAATGCTGTAAGAGCCTTTGGTATTTCATGTAGCTTTGTAATTTGTAGTTCTGTAATTCACAAACCCAAGAAACCACCCACCTCCTGCTATATTTGTAAGTGCTTAGGTTGATGATGTTTACCTCACTTCCTTTATTTGACAACTTATTTTCTTTCTTTTAATGCTTATTTTTCAGGGACAGAGGGCACGTGAGCAGAGAAGGGGCAGAGAGAGAGGGAGTGAGAGGATCCAAAGCAGGCTCCCCGCTGACAGCAGAGAACCCAATCTTGGGCTCAAACTCATGAACCGTAAGATCATAACTAAGCTGAAGTCAGACACTAAACCAACGGAGCCACCCAGTCATCCTTTGACAATTTTCTGAAGACAGAGGATCATTAACTGTATTACCTGGTACTTAAAACATTACTGGAATTCTGTAAATACATAAACGCATGTTGGGTACACCAAATGCATCTTGTTTATTACTGTGTGTTTACTCATCCAATCACTATCTAATAACCTAAGTCAATCTCATGTTGTGGAAATGGAGGCAATATAGCCTATCGTAAGAACACAGGCTTCAGACATAGACACCTCAATTCAAATCCTGACTCTTACTACCAGCTGAGTGACTCTGCAGAAGTTAGTAACTGTGGCCTTAATAACTTCCTAATCTTTAAAATCAGGATAATACGCTACATCAACAGATGCTGAATTAAATAACAATAACGTGAGAAGTCAGCACATCATCAGTGTGTGAGTACCTTAGCTCCTTCCTTGCCAGCAAGACTCCTCGGCTATCTGTTCCAGCCTCCTTGATACTACCTAGGAAGGCTTGATATTTAGAAGCATGTTCTGGAATTTCTCCACCTTACTGACTCTCCATCTACTTTCAAATCTAACCTGCCTCTAGATCCTCATCTCCCTCATCTGCTTCCATTATAATCCGGCAGCAGGACGTACTCTGCTAGGAAAGCAGGTGCAAGCAGAGCAGGCAGGGCAGCCCCCGTCCCACTCTTCTCTGGAGCCCTGGCACACAGCTGCGAGGATCCGAGCTCCAGTCCTGGAAGCTGCACGCGGGCAACAGCTGCCGGCTCTCTCATTAGCTCACTCTCAATTCAGGGCACATGCTCCTTAACAAATGCTTTACTTATCTGAATAGATTTCATCTGACAGTAATCTGAGAAATTGGCAAACACCAGTGGTTAACTCAGAATACTTCCACTGGGGCAAATGGAAAGCTATGAGTTTCCAGGTGGTAAACAACAGAAGAAAATAGTGCTCCCTTTATGATTCACAAGTATTAGAGAAAGTGAAGAGAAAATGTACTCTGGCTGTGCACTCAATGTTTTAAAGCGGGACACCTGATTAAATCTTCATCCTGACGTGAAGCATGCTCTGCCAGGGCGGGGTGGCCGGCTCCTAGAGCATTCTCCCATTTCACTCTTCTGAGGACCCTGAAAGCCTCCTGAGATGCAAGGGATGTTACCCAATGTAAGGTGGTCACAAGAGAACAGATTGCAAGTTACTCATCCAGAGAATCTTTCAGAAGTGTTCTAACTAAGTTGTGACGGGGTACAAGCAATTACAGTTTCCCAAGAGAAATAATCACTTACAAATCCCCAGGGAAGTATGGCATGCAGATCCAGGGCTGGAGTTTCCACTGCCTGATGCTAACAAGCACTACAGTCTCAGAATAAGCTCAAATCACCCAAGATCCTAATTAAAAGTTGGATGAGCAAGCCAGAAATAACTGCCAAATGAAGAGACAACTAAATGTCCCATGACAGTCTTGCTATCTAGAAGCTGGATATTGCCGATGAAACTCCATAAAGAAGTTAATGCTAAATGTGCAGCAGTGTCTGGTCTTAGCCTTGGGGCTGGTGGCAACCCTCACACTGCTCTGTGAGCTTCCTCAGCAGCTAGTCCACAAAAGAGCCAAACAAATGGTTCAGGGAGGAAATAAACAGGTTTTCCCTGCTCAAAGTCATGGGTCCCAGGGACCCCAAACTCCCTTACTAAATGTGTTGTAAGAGCATGCCCAATTTTCTTTTGGAGTAAAAGAAAACAAATGTTAAGGATCCATATTCTCCATTTCTTCTTTTAATCCCTTTCAGGTTCTCACCCCTTTGGTAGGCCTGTCAGTAACTCAATACTTACTCTTTTCAGGACATGTGCAGCTTCATTCCTCTAATACTCTCCCAGTCCCTAAAGCTTACTTAGGTAGGTCCCCTCCGCCTCCAGCAGTAAAACAACCTAGCATGTAGTGAGAAGGAAAGTCTGAGTGAGAGACATGCATTTTTCCCTTGGGTGATCGGGTGGTAAGTGACCAATCACAAAATAGCACTAAAACATGAGCAAAAACATTTGGCGGAAAGCAGACACACATCAGGGAATTCTAGTACAACGGTTCATACAGGCTCTGAGATCTGCCTAAAGATCAGACCCACTCTGCCGCTAACCCCCTGAATAAATACATTCTCACTGCCAGAGAGGCCCAGCCCAGAGCTATTTCACCCTTTCCTATTCTCTAGAAGCACTGAGCCACTGTGATCACCCTCCCAGATGTGCAAAAGGCAAGAAAAGATGTCCTTTCTGAAAACTCACTACAACAAAACACAGCCCGGGGGCACTCTACAGACCTAAGAACACGGCAACAGGCTTTATTGTGACAACACATTCAGGTCTTCACTCAACAAATCACAAGGACGAGCATCACTCCAGTGGACAAGAGAGATTCTTTCACATGAGGCAGTTTCAAGAGACTGACCAGAGCCGCCCGTCCTCCCCCTTAAGGTTTACTTGTCACCGTTACCTGTACAAGTGACGATTGTCTTCAAAATCTTCCTGACCCCATTTTCCCTTGATGTCTTCAATAACATGATTCTTAAGGAATTTTTTCAGCAGCTGGACTGTTTGCTTGCGGGTCACCTCGGGGCCAAAGTTCTGACTGCACCTCAACAGCTCATGCAGCCAATCCACGGCTTCAGCCGCCGTGAAGCAGCGTTCGTAACTTTTAAAACGACAGCGATGTTTCCGTAAGGGCATCCTAGCGCGAAAAAGCTCAACTGTTTCATTCCACTGGGGAAAAAAGGGAGAAAAGCATGTAGCAATCAACTGGTTTTGTTCAAGTTATTACATCCCAAATATTTAAGATGATGAAGGCAGTTTTTCCACTTAGAAAACCGTCTTAATGACAGCCTCGACTTTTTTTTATTTACAACCTTCACACTTGAAAGAAAAATAACTTTTAAAATGGTATTTTATATTTTAAAAAACTGTATTTTATTCATTCAATAGGTATTTACTGGAGATAAGACCAGAAAGTTGTCCCATTATGTGAATTTAATGGATTTTTACATTAATGACAAACATATGATCAAAAAAATTGATAAACCAGAGCCCAATATGCCTAATTCACTTCTTGGAGCTCTAATATGATTTTACATCATTAAGCAAATATGTATCATTTATTACATGAAAAGCATCAAATGGAGAGAAGAAAAGGTAGATGTACAAGATATAGTCCTGATGTCAAAACATGTTTAAAACTCCTGCAAAATATTTCCCTCTTAAAAAAAAAATCTAGACATCCACCCCTTCATCCGCCTTCCCTAAATTAAATGAAATGTTCACATAAGGTATCCTTCCTACATAATTATACCAATTTCTTTTTAGGACTCTAGGCTTCCTGCCAGTACTCCTAAAAGTATTAAAACCTCACGGTCTTACTCTCCTAACCACTGTCCCTTCTCCCACTCTTCTCTTTCTGTATCACTGCACAAAGTGAATTTTTACTTTTCACCTCCTTTCCCATTGAAATCAGAAAATCTTTTTCTAATAATTATAGTTGGGTTTTTTTTTGTTTGTTTGTTTTTTTAGAAAGACAGAGAGAGAGCATGAGTGGGGGAGAGGGGTAGAGGGAGCCAGAGAGTATCTTAAGAATCTTAAGCAGACTCCACGCTCAGGGCGGAGCCCAACAAGGGGCCTGATCCCATAACCCTGGAATCATGACCTGAGCTGAAATCAAGAGTTGGAATGAGCCACCCAGGCACCCCCAGGGTAATCTCTTACAACAAATTTGGGGCTCAAACTATCCTAGGGCTAGAAAGAAATTGGGGCAAAACCAAGACCCAAGGAAGATGTGCAAAATGGCACATCTCCCTCAGGCAGTTAGTCTCAGAATATAATCTGAAATCTGTTCTGTGGTTTCCTCATTAAGTGGTCATTTCATTATAGCACCTATAGCTATAAATATAAACATACTTTTAAACAATATCCACATATTTTTAACCATTGTTGTTGTTTATTCTCTGACACCTAGCCTTCACGTTAGTCCTGATCAAGCATATTGGGAGTGGGAAGAGTTAATAAAAAAGATTTGCATTTATTTTAGGTTGACTGAATTATCATAATCATTATCAGTTAAACTTAATACATCGTACTTTATACATTACTTAATAAATGTAATGGAGACATGGGTTCCTGGGATCCAATATTTCAAAACAGAAGTAAACATGCCTATTAATTGACTCAATCTGGTAAGCAGTTCCTCTATTTATTTTAATTAGGTAAGTAATAATATACACTGTAACAAATTAAATGCAGAAGTGTATACAATAGAGCCTGCCCAGTCTCTCTCCAATCCCACATACCTATCAAACATATGCACATATATATAGATTTTTCCTTTTTTATATATGTGTGTTATTTATTATTACTGCTGTTGTTTGCTTCCTTTTTAAAGAAATATGATCAATCCTATTGCACACATTACCCAACTTGTTTTTGCACTGAACATAGCATGGATGTCTTTCCATATGAATACCTGTAGATCCAGCCCATTCTTATGAATAAGTTGTTGTTTCAATGAGTATTGTGGTTTCAATGAGTTGTTACTCATTTTTATGAATAAGTTGTTGTTTCAATGAGTTGTTGTTTCAATGAGTACTCAAATAATGAGTATTTGTTGTTTCAAAATATTCTTATTTTAAAAACCTAAAGGACCAATGTTTTTATTTATTTTTGTTAGAATGGATTTCTAGAGAGGATCAGCATATTTAAATCAGATGTAACAATTTAGAGTGATACCAGCAGCGTATGCGCATCCTACCTTACCTTTGTCCATCACTAGATGTTACTATCATCTAGATGTTACTGTTTCTGCCAATCTGCGTTCAAGAAATGGTATCGCTTAAATTTTGTTTGCATGTTGCTCTTCATCTTTAGTAATTTTCATTTACTCATCTGAGACTTGACATTTTTCTACTGGGTAGTCTCTTAATTTTTTTTAAATGTTTACATCTAGCATTTAAGTCAAAGCGCAAAGAAGTCAGGAAAGTTAGTCTATTTTGCTCAGTTCTGTATCCCCACAACTGAAGGCAGTGTACATGTATTTAATAAAGGTGTATTGAATTAAAAAACATGGAATATTAATCTTTTTTAAAATATATTAGGAATGTTTTCTCCTGGCTTATCAATTTGTTTATGTAGTCTCTAGCTACATGAAGGTTTTATTGTTGATGATGATATTTTAATGAAACAAATATATCTTCTTTTTCTTTATAGCTTCAGGGTTTTCCCCTTTAGGGGAAGTAAGTTGGACATTTTCCCATCCTGATGTATTAAAAGTATTCATCAAAGTCTTCTAATATTTTAGAGTGATTTTTTTTTTTTTTTTACTGTTTGAATCTACAACTGGAATTTTTTATGGGAGGAGGAAGAATACCCTTTTTTCAATGAATTGAAATAGTAAATTACCTTACATAGTATCTTTCTTGATTCTGTTCTGAATCAAGATCTGAACTCTTTTTTATCCCACTGTGCTACTTGTGTTTTCCTGTGCTATACTATACCACAGGAAATTACAATTAATTAATTATAATTAATTAATTGTGATTACAATCAATTAATACTAAGTTTAAATTTCTGGTAGGTCAAGGTCACCTACAGTCTTTTTTTTTCCAAAAAAAATTTTTTGAACATACTTTTACTATTCTGTATGAGCTTTTCATTCAACGCATTTTCCACAGAGAAAAAAACAATTCATTATGATAACATTTTTACTGACTCTGTGGACAGCTGGTTTTCATTATGCACTAGAAATTTGCTAATAAGACATATTTATCAAACATAAATTATAAAAAGAACTTTTAATTTATGTTGCTTTTTAATGGCATTTATCATTATGGATTATATTTACTTAATCCATGAAACGCTTTAGAATTCTAAAACCTAGTGAGAACCATGATTTCTGTTCCCACTTATTTCCAAAACTAATAATGTTGCTATTTCGTTACTCTGTAAAACAAAGAATTAAGTTCTGCGTAAAACAAGTTACAATTCTCAGTCACACTTAGAAGGAAAATAACCTACATCAACAAAGAACACGGCAGAGCTTCAGAATGTGATTTTGTTCTACAACATATTACATTTGAAGAGATAATCTTTATAGCAAAGGGGATAAAAAAGATTTCTTTGTGATTAAAAGACTTTTTTTGTTTTACTTATTTATCCCTTAAACTAGGGATCTGAAATAAGGAATCAAACAATTGTTTTTGTTTCACATCATGAGCCAAACTACAAAATACAGCACTGAGTGTTGAAATGTGCTTCCTGTTCTTTTCTCTAGGATATTTATTCTATTTCCTTCCTTCTTAGTACCAAAAATATTGTGATAATGGCGCTACAATGATATAGCACCTGGGAGCAGAGACAACCAAACTCTAGATCTAGTTGTACTTGCCGCGTACTAACAAGACAGGCCTAATCGAGTCAGTTCACCCCTTTAGGTCTCAACAGAATGGCGGGACTGGACTAGACAATCATTCACATCCATTCTAGTTCTCAGATTCAATGACAGCTGTGTTTTAAAGTTTAACAGTTGCTTCAAATGCTATAAATAACTCAGAATTAAGTTCAAAGAAAGAATCCATAGATAATAGAGGAGTTTTTAAAAAGCTATTTTCTTTCTCCTCATTATTTCTATTAAAATGATCAACTATGGTTGCCCCTTAAACAACGGGTTTGAAATACGTGGGTCCACTTATACACATTTTGGTCTATAAATACAGTACAGCACTGTAAACGTATCTTCTCTTCCTTATGACTTTCTTAGTAACTTTTTTCTCTAGCTCATTCTAAGAATGCAGTATATAATACATAAACATACACAATACAGTAAAACCCAGATTACAAGTAACTTGCTCTGCAAGTGTTCCACAAGATGAGCAAACATTTCTAATAAATTTAAACGAGAGGTGTCTTGCAATATGAGTTGCACGTGACGCCAAACATCATATGATCACAACTGACCCAATGGTTCTTCTCTCTCTCTCTCTCTGTGGGATTGTGGGTGATCATCTCCCATGCTCAGACACTCGGTCTCAGGCCACGGTGATTAGCAGAAATCAATGATTTTTTAGAACGCTGGAAGGTGCCCACAACTGGCACCAGTGTATTTTTTGTCACTTCAAAGAACCTATGGACGGTCCTTTGCTTTTCCATACAAGAGTAAGCTTAGGAATGCTTTGCTTCATTCTAGGTGAGGCTGCCTGCAGATACAGACCCTATCCTCTGCTGCCTTATTGCCAGTCTCATTAAACACAGTATATGACAAGAGCTTATTAATACTGGACTGTAGTGAACATCGATGTGAGTGTATACAATGGCCCCTATGCAGAAAAAAATTCCATTGAGCCAATAGATAGCAGTGATTCCATTAATGACAGTGAAAGTCGTCCTACACCATAACCTTCCTCTCTTGTCCCCCTCACACCAGCCACAAAGGTTTTCAAGGCTAAGTCATGTTCATTTGTTTATTTTTCTTTATATTTTGCATTTTCTTTATTATTTTGTATTATATTACAGGATTGCCATCATTTTCATATGAATATTTTTGGGTTGTGGAATAAATCATCTGAATTTCCATTATTTCTTATGGGGCAATTCGCTTTGATATAAAGTGCTTTGGATTACAAGCAGGTTTCTGGAACAAATTATGCTCGCAAACCAAGGTTTTATTGTATGTGTTTACTGACTATTTATGTTAGTGGTAAGACTTCTGGTAAATAGTGAGCTGTTAGTACTTAAGTTTTAGGCGAGTCAAAAGTTACACACAGATTTTCTTTTTTTTAAATGTTTATTTTATTTTGGGGGTGCAGGGGAGAGAGGGAGCAGAGAATCTGAAATGGGTTCTGTGCTGACAGCAGAGTCCAATGTAAGGTTCGAACTCAGGAACCATGAGATCATGACCTAAGCCAAAGTCAGATGCTTCTGACTGAGCCAGTAAACACCCCCAATTTTCAAATGCACATGGGTGGGCACTCCTAACCTCCATACTGTTTAAGGGTAAACTGTATTTGTATGTGGGTTACAAAAGTGAAAGCTATTTCAAAGAAGATGAGTAAGTTGCTAATCAACTTCCACATTCATCATGTAATGACTTAGAATCTGTCATCTGATTTTTGGCATAAAAAATTCACCAAATCCATAAAACGTTATTTTCAGATAAGACTTTGATGCTTTAGGAAATGAAGCTGTACATGGTACAGCAAGGCATCAAAGGAGGAAGTAATGGTCTGCTCTTGGAATGCCAACAGATTTTCCCAAGCTTTTCCTGAAGATTGGGTTGAGGGTGATGCTGGGAGAAGGGGAAAATGATAAGTGGGGAGAGGGAGATGGAAAGGGGAGCTGGGATAAATAAGAGAGGACTGGTCACAAACTTCATGATGTACCTGCTAAGAGGTGTAAGACACAAGTGAATTATGCTTGGGGAAACATACATTTTATAATGAGGGAGAAAGCACCTGTAACGATGACTGAGATTACTGATAAATCAGAAAGTCTCACTTTTTAAAAAAATTTTGCTAATGTTTTTTGGGCTTTCAAAATCTTAGTTTAGGATCAAGGATCTCAAACAGAATAAAGCTGACAAATGAACTGACTACCTGGGAAATTCTGGTAAAATTGAGGTGCTTTCATTAATGATTCGCATAATTTTCTGCTTAACTTGATCAGGCTTGGCTAAACTTGACCTGTATATCACTCCTTGGGGGATGACAGCCTCTGGAGGACAAAGAACACATTCCTTTATAAATTCCTTTGATAATAGTTTAATGTGACTCAGAATGAAGCGGTGTCTTGTTACATAGGTACTCTGCATCCAAGAAAAGTAGTGATTCATACAATTCAGTGAATGAGATTAAAAACAGTTCCAATTCTGATGTAACTTGTTTTAGTCTAAAGCAGGAAGGATGAAAACTAGTTACTCCAAGATCCTGAGCCTCTCTGTTTCCCTTGCTAACTACTGTGAATAAACTGGGGAGAGAGGGATGTGTCTTTTCCCTCCACAAAGGACAGTAAACTTTTTCAAAGTTCCTGATGAAGCACAATCTATATCTCATTCCTAAAGATGGACCTACTAATAGCCCCGACCCCAGATGGTTTCAAATGGTAGAAGCAATTGTGAAGTGGAAGCAGATATGAAAACACGATTTTTTTAAACCCTTATTTGTTCTCTGTCAGCACCATCCACACCTCTAAGAGGCTAGCCCAATGGAAATTCTAAATTTATATTTGCTGAATTTTTTTTAATGAATGAATCATTATGAATGCCTGTAACAAACAGATTGTTTGCAAGGATGAGTGCAATAATTCCTCCCGTGCTGTTCCTACCTTTTCCTGGATATCCGTTAGGTGGCAGAGAACAATGAAACGAATTCCCAAGTTAGACGTGGCCAGAAGTGGTAACAGACCAAGGAGCGATGTCCTTCCTGCCAAATTATCAGCAGGCTTTCATACAAAGCTTCTAAAAACCTGCCAGTGACATTGACAAATTGTCACCACTTACTCCATTACAGTAATCCTCTGAAACGCAAAGCACTAAAATTACTTGCTCCAGGTCACAAAGAAATCAACTACACCTAAGAGCCCTGAACACCAAAGTTCTTCTCCCAGAAGAAAAGACAGCACCCGGGACCATCAGGGGCTGCAAAGTCCCTTTCACATCCATTCGGGTCAACCGCTGATTTAGGTCGGTGCTGCCAGAACCAGAAACGCTGGGAGCCAGAAAAGCGGCTAAGACCCACCACCATCCCGGGGGCACCGTTAGAAAGAACCGCAAGTGTCACCACACGAGACACTCAAGACGGAGACACGCCCTGCCTGGATTGCGGCAAAGGGTGAGTGTTAGAAAGGGGGGGTGGCCGTGAGGTTACGGACTAGGTGGGTCCTTCCTCTCCCGGCAGCAGGCGTTCGGCGTTCGATTCCAGAGGACAAAGGGGGTGGGGGGTAGGGTCACCCTAGTGTTTCGGATGCTTTATATCGGAAGGCGTCACTTACTGCCGAGAACTAGGCCGACGGCTGGGGACGAAGCTGCACGCACCCCAACGACGTGCTGAGCTCCAGACCCGGTAAGCCTTTCCTAGCGCACCGTCCGGAAAACGGCCGGTTTTCCGGTGGGGCCCGTCCGCACCGGCCGAAATTTGTCCCGCCTCCAAACCCGGGCCCCGCCAGCCCTGTAGAGGGGAGGATTGACCAATACGCGGCCGGCGGCTGCGCCCAGTCCCGGCATGGTCACTCACCAGCTTGGTGGCCCGGTACGGGCCGGGCCCCACGATGCGGTGCTCCATAGCTGGTAAGCAGTGGCGGCGCCGGCCGCCCCTGCGCGGATCCCTGCAGGCTGGCGGCGCAGCAGTTTGAATCGCGAGCCTAAGCGCTACAGACGCTGATTGGGCGACACGGAGACACGTGACGGGAACTGAGGGGCGGGGGCGGGGCCCCGACTGGTGGCTGCGTTGGCGTCTCCTGTGAGCTCAGACAGACTGGGGACCGAGTCGGCTGTCCTCCCTTATCCCACCCGGCTCACGCCAGGATGTGCACTGACCGTGCGGGGTGTCTCTGTTTAGCACTGGGGCGAACCTGGCCGACCTCAGACAACGGCATACATACGCTTTCTTTGGTAGAGGGTCAATAAAGAGTGTATAATTCGGTGATGGAAATCGTGGACTGTGAACAAATCCGAGTCAGCATTCCATATGTATAGTGAACCTGCAGGTGCTACTAGTAGGATTGGGAGAAGTGGGCAGTGAAATGAAGTGGGGGGGACGGCATCTACAAGTGGAGGGACACTGAACCCCAAAGAGTGTCGACAGCCCCTAGAAGCAGTAAAGAGCTGGAAACAGGAATGACTGCGTGGCTCAATAGGTTAAGGATCCAACTCTTGCTTTCAGCTCAGGTACTGATCCCAGGATGGTGGAATTGAGCCCCGCATCAGGCTTGTGCTGAGCGTGGAGCCTGCTTAACATTTTCTTTCTCTCTCCCTCTGCCCCTCTCCCCCGCTGGCTCTCTCTCTCTAAAATAAATAAAATGATGGAAAAGGGGGGGGGGAGGGGAGGCGCGGGGATGGCTCAGTCAGGTAAGCGTGGGGCTCTTGATCTGAACTCTTGATTTGGGCTCCAGTCAGAATCCCGGGGTCATGGAATAGAGCGCCATGTCCTGCTCTGCGCTGACAGCTAAGCCTGTTTGGAATTCTCTCTGCCTCTCTCTGTGCTTACCCCACTCCTGCTCTCGCTCTCTCTTTCTGGCAAAATAAATAAACTTTTTTTAATGAAAAAAAAGAGCAGGAAGAGTGCCAATTCATCTATTTTTTCTTTTGATAGTCTATCCCTTGAATTTGAATTCTATATTTTATATCAGCCTAAGAATTTCTGTCTTTTGCCAGAGGGCTGTTTTTCCGCTCAGAATTTTCCCCCTTGGAAGTGCTGGTCTGATTTGCTATTGTTAAAGGAAAAATGAGGTCACCACTCTATACCTACAACTGGAGTTTAAAGTTCAAATATGAAAAAAAAAAAGTTCATATCTGGTCACCTCAGTGAGTACCCGGGATAAGATCAAACCCCCACTTTCATGACACCCCTCCTCCATTTGCTCCTTTAGATATATAGTTAGCTGCATTTTAGAAAGCCCAGAAAAATTCAGAGATGACATGTATGTATTACTTTTATATTCAGAAAAAACAATACAGATAATATAAAGGTAATCTTTGCCTCCACTGAGTGAATCCTTATCAGAAAGGATTCCAATGAGGCACAAGAGAAAGAAGAAATGTAACTTCAGAACCTTATCCATTTATCCATCCGGGACTTGTCACCAGCCACTGGGGTTGTGAACTGCGATCTGATACAAAATGTCATGCCCTGCCTCCTGAGCATTTTCCCAAGAGTCCATCATGAGCCATATACAAGATAATTACTTTTACTGGAAAAACATATTTCAAAATGATCTACATATCAGAGGCCACAGTCTTTGTGACTGGAGTTTAAATTGGGCTGCTGATAATCTACCGGTCTTTCAGCATCACATAAAAACAATTGGGAAACTGCTGTACATACTCTTCTCTGGCACATTTAAGTGTGACACCATCAAGATCCTGTAGAAACTTTGACTCAGCCTCAGAACATCTTTATAAGGTACAGTGAGTATTGGCAATTTCACCATCACCAGCTAACTTATCACTGGCGTTAGGAAATTCCAGGCTGTGGAGCAAAAAGCAACATAGGCACCAAGTGTATTTAATGTGGGTTTGGAAATTGTGTTTCTCAATCACTGAGTAGGGAGTGGTTGGGAGCAAGTCCCTCACTGCCCAGAGGGTTCCTGACTGCCGCATTCATTCCTCCTGCTGCCTGAAAGGTCTCCCGGCAGGTTGGATGGGTCGTTTTGAAAGAACTCCTCTGCTGAAACCCAAGTCACTCACTGCTTATATTAGACTTGAGCCATTTGGATTATGCTGTAACCCCATTCAGTCATGTTCCTTGGCATTTAAGCTATCAAGACAGTCCATTTGCTGAGGTTCTTAAAAGTTGCAAAATCTGTGACTTGATTTCCATACTTATTAGTCTGTACTGTCATCACTCTACTGGGAAATGTTCCCCCAGAAATTGTATCAATACTATTCACTAATAAGGGCATCATATTCTTTGGGGATATGGGTGGCAAAGAAAGGATAAAAATATATGGGAAATGTAAAACCATACTATTTCATTGAAACTGTTAAATAATATTTTTATTTCAGCATTTAAAAAATAAATACCACAAAAATAGAGATTTACATTCATTCATTCGCTTATTCAATATGTATGAATTCCCACTATGTGCCAGACACTCTTCCAGTCACTGGAATACTTCACAAGAAAAAACAAAGTCCAGAGGCTGACATCCTAGGGTGGGAGGAGACAGCAAGCCAACTATATACCTAAAAATATATATACTATATCAAGGGATAACTGAGTGCTGGCAAGGAAAGTAGAAGAAGAAAGAGGAGAGGGTGAGGGGATAAGGATGCTATTTTGGCTCCAGTGGTCAGGGAAGTTCTCTCTGACGAAGTGACAGCTGAGTAAACAATCTGAGTCAAAAGACTAGCTGTCTGGGGGCAGACCTTCTAAGATGATGGAATAATAGCCCGTGTGAAAGTATGAGGTGGACACATGCTTATCCACCCAGGGAACATGGGAAGGAAGCCTGTGTCACTGGAATGGAATGAGTGAAAGAGAGAGGGGAGGAGATGAGTTTGGACACAGAGAGGAGAGGTCACATTGTGGGCCACAGGACTTGGATTTTACTCTGAATTGGTTGAAAATGTATTACAAAGTTTTAAAAGTGTGTCAATGTCTCAGTGGGTTTTTTAAAGCATCACTCTCCCCACTGTGTGAGTAATGGACTGGAATGGGGGTAGGTGTGGAGTGGAAGCAGGAAAACCAGTTAGGAAGCTTGCAACACTCTAATAGAAAACAATAAATAAATGTGGTTGATACAGTGCTTGGCACATAGTGCCATTCAACAAACAGTTGCTGAAGGAATAAATGGATGAACAAATTAAAACGAAACTTTGTAAGTCATTTGTCTCTTAAAGATCAATCCATTCTGTCTCTAAGTTGATGTCTTAATTATATTGCATGTACTCTGCAATATAATTGCTAACTTTTATATTTTCAATATTACCTATAAAATTTGCTACTGAACCTACTATTCTGTTTTTTTCTTAGACACAATCCATACCTGATGCCTTGTGTTATAATCTCTCTCTCTCTCTCTCTCTCTCTCTCTCTCTCTCTCTCTCTCACACACACACACACACACACACACACACACACACACACACACACCTCCTGCCCCTTCACAATTACATAATTGTGTGCTAAGTTAGCATAATAAAACCTTTGCCAAGGATATAGCTGAATGGATTCTCATATTTGAGTATAAGTTCAGTTTCTTGCACATTAACCATGCCTCTTTGTTGCTATAACTAAGTATGATTCTTTATATCTAGGAAAGCCACTTGGTGGCAAAAATTTTTTTAACTAACATTGGTCTGGCTTGCGTAATTTCAAGGAGGAAGATTGTGGAAACAGGAAAGCCATTTAGAAGGTAGTCAAATGAACATAGACATGAAAATCCAAGAGCAGTGGAGTGTTATGAAAACAGTTGTGTAGCCTTGGGCAAGACTCCTGTGTGTCAGTTTCTAATCCAAAAACTGGAAATAACAGTGGTATCTGCTTCATAGGGCTATTGAAAGACTTACTTAAGGAAATACATGCAGATTTCTGAGAATTCTGCTTCCCTTGTATGGTAGGCAGATTCCAAAATGGTCTCGAACATTCCCAGGCCCAATGTGCCTACTTCTCCCATTTTGTCAGCACTAACCCAGGTGCTGCTGTAAAGGGAATTTGCCTATGATATCAAATCATTTGACCTCGGAACATGGAGATTACCTAGATGAGCCTGACTTAATGACACGAGCCTTTTAAGAGGAGAGTTTTCTCTAAGCTGGTTGCAGAAGTCAGAGATTGGAAGTAGAACAGAATTCTGTCACCCTGAATGAACATGGAAGCAGATGTCCTCCCAGAGCCTCCACAAGGGAACCAAGCCTGGCTGATGTCTCGACTTCAGGCTTCTGACACTTAATACACTGCACAGAGAGCACAGCCACCTCACTCCAGACTTCTGACCTACTAAACATAAGCTAAGAAACGAGTGTGTTTCATTGCTAAATATATAGTACTCTCTTATTTGATAATAGGTAACTGATACATCTTGTACACACAAGCTCTCAATAAATGTTTGTTCTAGCTACTACACAGCAATAGAGGGGATAGTGGAAATGTCAGTGCTTAGTGAACGGTTAGCTATAAGAATGAGGGAGAAGAAAAGGCCACATACGGCTCTAAATAACACCTGGAAGACTGTCAGAAAGATTGTATTGTTGGTCACAATGAAACAGGGTTTGTCTGCATAAGCAAGAAGGAACAAAGAGAAGGGACTTTACTATTCATAAGAACCACCAAAGTAGCTTGTTTAAAATTCAGTTTTATGGATTCTACCCACAGAAGTACCTACAGGTATCTATATTCCATAGGTATTTATGGTTTGACTCTTTACCAGTGACTCCAGAGATCCATGACATGTACAGATTTTTAATTCTGATAAGGCAAAACCTTAAAACTCCCCTTGGAGGTTGGTGTGCAAGAGTATGTCATCCAGATTGTAAGTGAGCCTACGTAACCACCTAGGTAGGAGTAGGTATTCCCTCACTCAATATGACCCTGACATTCTCGACTCTTCATGTTTATGCATGGTATGGGGAACATATCTACTGGTATTTGAGAATTCACCCAAGCCATAAATGTCAAAGGCCAAAAGAAGTTGGGGTTTGGACATGCAGCATTTGGCTGACAGTGAAACATCCAAATAGAGATGACTCATGGTTGAAAATATTAAATCAAAAGGGCAGGAGAAACAGAGTTGGGTAAGTTGGAACCCTACAGGTAAATGAGGACTTAGAGGAAGGAAGAATATGGAGAGAAGAAAGGACTTCTCCACTGTCCCATTCAGACCTTTGGGCTTACTACTCTGTCTGACCTGTTTCTTTGGCCCTCAAACCTGCTGCTTCACCCCTGAATCTAGGCTTTTCTGCTCACTCTTGTCACTTCACTTACATCATTTCCCCAGGCTTCCCTGGAGCTTGTCCCCATTCTTGGTTCCCTGTCTATAAGCTTACGCTCTGGACATCTATCAAAGACCTTCTCTTCCATTTTGCTGCCAAAGGCACCAGATTCCAGTTTTAGCCTCACCAGAATTGCAAATCAATACATGTTACCGAACTTTTGACTAGCTCTCAAAGAGACCAATGATAAACTCCAGCTTCAGTAGATCAATTGCCTTGACCATAGCACCTAAGCTCACTTTTAAGAAAAACCTAAAATCTAGGATGACGTTGTCTGCATTTTTAAAAGATTCATCACAGGGGAGCCTGGGTGATTTAGTGGGTTAAGCATCTGACTCTTGATCTCAGCTCAGGTCTTGATCTCAGGGCGGTGAGTTCAAGCCCTGTGTTGGGCTCCATGCTGGGCATGGAGCCTACTTGGAAAAAATAAATAAAATAAATAAAAAATAAAAAGATTCATCACAAGTGGTCCCTGAGATAGCAAATGTAGTTAATACAGCCAAAAAAAGAACTCAATTTTCCAAGGGAAAATAAAAGTAGAGTAGACAGAGAAGGATAATGTGCAGAACTTTCAGAAGACACTACTTTCGGGTCTCACTGCCAGACACTTGTAAGTAGTAGCAGGGGTTGCATCCTGCAAGGTAAGATATGTAATGGGGTATTTCCTCTTCTGGCAGCAGCAACAGATAATCCTGGTAGCCAGGGCCTGTGGACCACAAACACACACAGGAGCCCAGAGAGTAAGTGGGACAGGGTGAGCATTACTAAGCCGGAGCAGGGATGCAAATGAGATCCTGTGGCAAAAGCTGTTGTCAAACAAGGAAGGTCTGTGAGCGGGGGTTGGGGCAGGGTGTCTGTACTTGTTGAGCTATCTGGAAGGGCTTACAAAGGCAACAATGGTTATTGTGTTTGCCTACAACATTGCCACTCTTATTTTCTTTCAGGGACAAGGAACTGAAACTGGTTTGGATGTATTTTTTAAAAAATGATTTTAAACACTTGTCCTTACTAATGATGATTATTTTCTATTTCATAGTTTTCTTTTGTTCATTCCTGACACAGATCCCTTTCTTCCTTCTTTCCTTCCTTTCTTCTCTTCCTTCCTTCTTTCTCTCAACTTTTCACTGGATTGTAACATATATAGACAAAAAACACGCACATTATCTGTAGAGAGTTTGAGGAATTTTCACAAAGTGAACACACCCTGGTAACAAGCACTCCAATCCAGAAACAGAACATGGCCTGAGCAGACATTCTCACACCACCTCCGGTCTCCACCCCCAAGGATAACTGTCACAGGTCTTTTGCTGTGTAAGAAAAAAAAAGAAACAAGAAGGAGTTTATCCCAGACCAAAGAGGGAACAGGAGTCAACTCACAAATTAGTAGGAATTTAGTCCATCTATATGGCAACCCAAAAACCAACTATGAATGTGGAGGGAGAAGGGATGAAAGGATTTTATTTAGTGGATAAAACACAGTGGCTTCCAGCCTAACTAGATATATTATTTTTTTTAAGTTTTTAATCCTTATTTATTTTTGAGAGAGAGAGAGAGAGAGAGAGAGAGAGACAGAGAGACAGAGACAGAGGCACAGAGCATGAGTGGGGGGGAGGGGCAGAAAGAGAGAGAGACAGAATCCGAAACAGGCTCTAGGCTCTGAGCTATCAGCACAGAGTCCAATGCAGGACTTGAACTCACAACCACGAGACCATGACCTGCGCCGAAGTCAGATGCCTAACCTACTGAGCCACCCAGGCGTCCCTACATATACCATTTTTAGACTTCTCCGTTCATTTAAAATTAAACAGAAACGTTGTAGTCATTCAAACCTGTTTGAATGCATTTTCTTATATAGCTCTCTCTAAAAAATCTCAGATTGGGGTACTCCTGGAATTAACAACAGGACAGTGATTTGATTCCAGCTCCAAGGAGGGAGTAGGCGGAAGAGTATCTATGCAGAGTTCACTAAGAAGTGGCCCCCCCAGGCTGTCCACACATCAGAACACTGAAAACTAATGAAAATACTGATGCCAGACCTGACTCCAGGTCTCCTGAAAGTAACAGCTCTGGGGAGAAGGGACAAGAGAGGAATGACCACAGAAATGTTGTAATCTGACCCCCTCCCACAGACCAGCTGACAGCTGCTGGTAAGGTTCTGTTGAACCTCCAAGAGGTGTCCTGAGAGCCTGGGCAGCACTCTAGGAGAGAGTGCCTTCCATGTGTTCTATGCTCAAAGCTGACATTACCAGAAGTAGCATCCTAAAGGAATGTTCAATAAAGTCCATAAGCAATGTCAAGTCAGGTCTCCAAACTGGGCCAGGAAAAATAAAGAACTCAAGGAGATGGGAACAGAGGAGGTACAAGGACATGGGCTTGAGGCAAAGCATGGAGTATAATCACAGAACTGCAGTACAGATAGCTGGAACCCAGTTTGGGCCCGGAGCTTTTAAAGGGAAAAGGACCACAATTCCATCTACTAAGGATTCTTGCCCCCTACCCCAGCTACAAGTAGAACTTGAACCTGGCCACACCTCACTGTTATGACTCCACTGTCAATTTTCAAGCAATGCAGAGGATGGAAGAATATGGAAGGCAGCAACCAAAAAAATCTGGAATGTGGGAGAGGCTATAATGAGCAGGTGTTTGCCACTGAAAGGAAGGGGGAGAACAGAGGGTGGAGGGACAACCCCAAGAGATTTAAGAGACACATGAACTAATTGCAGTGTGTGGACATTATTTGAATTATAATTCAACCAAGTGGAAAAATAATAACAACTAAAAAATTTTAAAAGAGACAACTGGGAGTTGGAACCACTGAGCAAATACTTGAAGATAATCAGGAATTGCAGTTTAAAATGTTAGGTGTGATCATCCCCATGTAGTTATCTTTTCCAAGCCTCCTTACTCTTCCCGACAGTGGACATAGAACTTTAGCACGCCTCAGAATCACCTGGAGGACTTGGTGAGCCACAGATTACTGGACCCTCCTCCCAGAGTTTCTGTCCTGTAGGATTTTTTGGCAGTCTGAGAACTTTACATTTCTAACAAGCTGGATGATGGGTACATGAGGGCTCCCTATGACTATTCTGTCTACTGTTGTTATGTTTGCAATTTCTGTTCTTAAAAGTTCTTTTTTTAAGATAAGGGAAAAGAAAAAATACAAAAAGCATTTGACCATATCCAACATCCATTCCTGATTTAAACACACGCACACATACCTCAACAAACCAGAGAATAAAAGGGAGGTTTCTCAATGCGATAAGAACCCATGAACATCCTACAGCTAACATCATACTTACTGGTGAAAGAGCGAACACTTTGTCCCTAAGATCAGCAGCACGACAAGGATGTCTGCTCTCATCAGTTTCATTCAACATTGTACTGGAGATTCTAACTAGTGTAATGAGGCAAGAAAAAAATAAAAAGCATCCAGATTAGAAAGAATTAGCAAAACTGTTTTTATTTGTAGACAATGTGATTGTCTATGCAAAAATCCTATGAGGTCTACAAAATAGCTGCAAAAGTTGTGCAATCCTGTGGCCAAGGATAGAGACTCCAGCAACGTAGGGACTGGATGGTTATGGGCACAAGGGTTCTAGATTGTGTAAGCTCCCAGGAGCCTTTTTTCCCTTTCTGAGCCTGCATCCTATTACAACTTGAGGGCCCCTGGTGGATAGCTTTTCTTCTCTGACTGGTGTTGCCAGCCTTGCCTTAATGCGATTTCCACACAGAGAGACTTCTTTAGGGTAGTGGTTCTCAAGCTTGTCTGTACATTGGAATCACTTGGGGAGCTTCAAAAACTACTGATGCCTGGGTTCCTCCTCCACAGATTGTGCTGTAATTGTTCTGGGAATGGCCCAGGCATCAGAATGTCAAGAGCTTATAAAGCACAATCTCGTTTGAGAGCCATTGCTCTAGAGCCATATTTCTGGCCTTGGAATTTCTCTGAGCCGTGAGTTCAGGAGGTGAGACAGCAAGCATGGCTCAGGCTCTGCTGGGTTTGATTTGGGATCCGCCTGCCCACAAAGTGTGCCAAATCTGTTCTACTACTCGGAGACATCAATTTTTTAAATGATAGGGCCTATGGCAAGGGGCACAGGGAACAGGAGCTGGGAGAAGCCTATGGTTGTGCACAAGTGACAACGACAAGTTAAGGCTATCTAATTTAGGTATAAGGAAGTTTCAGCAATCCCACTTAGTCAACAGGTTTGAAGCCATCTTCCTCGAACATTTACCTCCCCAGCTTTAATTTGGGAAAACGTCAACCTACATAACTCTCCACATACATTCATTAATTGTTTTTTTTTTAATTTTTTTAACGTTTATTTATTTTTGAGACAGGGACAGACAGAGCATGAACGGAGGAGGGTCAGAGAGAGAGGAAGACACAGAATCTGAAACAGGCTCCAGGCTCTGAGCTGTCAGCACAGAGCCCAATGTGGGATTCGAACTCATGAACCACAAGATCATGACCTGAAGTTGGACACTTAACCAACTGGCCACCCAGGTGCCCCCACTTTCATTAATTGTTAACGCTGTGCTTCATTTGCCACCTCTCCCCACCCACTGCTGAAGCTGCATAGTTCAATAGGTATCTCCCAAAAACAAGGGCATTTTTCTACTTAACCATTATATCATTTTTACCCTCAAGAAGTTTAACACTGATACACTAATATTACCTAATCTACAATCCATATTTAAATTTTGCTAATTATCTGGGGGCACCCGGATGGCTCAGTCAGTTAAGCATCCAATTTCAGCTCAGGTCATGATCTTGTGGTTTGTGTGTTCAGGCCCCGGATTGGGCTCTGCACTGACAGTGTGGAGCCTGCTTGGGATTCTTTCTCCCTCTCTCTCTACCCCTCCCCCCACTCATGATTTCTCTGTCTCTTTCTCAAAATAAATAAACTTTAAAAAAAGTAAATTTTTCTAATCATCTCAAAATCTCTTTTATACCTATTTTAAGGACCTCACACTGCATTTACTTGTCTCTTTACTCTCCATAATCTAGCATAATCTCCCTCCTTTTTACAAGACATTGACAAATTTAAAAGAGCCAGAGTATGTTGCAGAATACCCCAAAAGTCATGATGCTTCCCTAAGATTCAACTTAAATATTTAGCAAGAATACCATGTTGATGATGTTGTGTGGTTCCATTTGTATCACATCAGGAAGATCATAAAGTCAGTTTGCCCCATTGTCTCCAATGCTGAGTTTAATCACTTAGTTAAGGTGGCACCCACCTGAACTCTTTGTTTTAAAGGTATGTTTTTACTTTATACAGAATAAATAATCTGCAGGATGATACTATTAAACCATATGAATATCCTGTTTCCCAACATACTTATACCCAATGGTCTTAGCATCCACTGATAACCAGTTATGACAATGGTAGTTGCCAATAGCAATTTTCTAATTCTGCCATTCCTTCTACATTTTTTAACAGACATTCCACTATAAATATGAGCTTTTCTCCCCTTTACTCCACTTCCTACTTTTTTTCCCGTTTCCTGATTTTTAAAATTTTTATTAAAAAAAAATTTTTGTAATGTTTATTCATTTTTGAGAGACAGAGAGAGACAGAGCATGAGCGGGGGAGGGGCAGAGAGAGAGGGAGACACAGAATCCGAAGCAGGCTCCAGCCTCTGAGCTGTCAGCACAGTGCCGGATGTGGGCTCAAGCTCACTGACCATGAGATCACGACCTGAGCTGAAGTCGGACGCTTAACCGACTGAGCCACACAGGCGCCCCTCTTGATTTTTTTGAGTATCATTATGGACCAATGGATTTTTGCTTATTTGAAAAATTATGATTCATTATTGTTATTTGTCTTTTTGAAACCAGCTCTTGTGTTCTTTCAACATGTCTCCATTAGCCTTTAGGAAGGGCCTTTATTTTTACTGCAAGACACTTCAGGCTCACTTTGTATATTTCCTTCTCTAGACATGAAATCAACAATCTCTCCAAGAAGCCGACGTCCCTTTTAAGTAGAGATGGCATTTATCATACCATTTCTGCTCAGTAGTAACAGTAATATTTTTATCTTTACCTGCTTGATTCCTGCATCTATTTCCATGTTTGCAGGAGAATTTGTGGTGTTGTGAATTAATCCCCCTACACCTCAACACATGACCCAATGTGATAAAGAACAGACTCACACCTTATCTTCACATTTCTATGTTGATTCAAAATATTTTTTTAATGCTTATTGTTCACAGTGTTATGCTAAGCACCCATGATAAAATGTGAAGCAAAACAAACACATTCGTGGGCTTCATGGAGCACACAGTCTAGGGAGCAGGGCAAATATGCATCAGATGACCCTACAAATATTTAAAAATACCGTAAGCACTCTAAATATAGGCACATGATTCTAGAGTTCTAAGCATACAACAGGGAATCTGATATACTCTGAGTAGTTGGGAAAGCTTCATTAAACATATGAACTGAAAAATGGAGAGCAGTTATTCAGTCCAAGGGTAGGGGATTTGTGTAATGTTGGGGGTAGTGATGGTGGTAGCAGAAGGTAAGGGGGGTTGTCAGTCAAGTAGGTTCCAGACCCAGGTTAAGGGAGGAACTTGAGAAAACAGAAGGGTGTGAGATCTTTATTCAGCCAAGAGCTAGGGTAAGAGGCTAGCCGGGTTGCTGGAAGACTGGGCAGATGCTAACTCCATAGGAAGCTCAGGGCAAGTTACAGGGTTTAGTCTTTACCATATTCCAAATAAAGGGACGCCATTAAAGGACTTAAGCAGGAGAAAGGCATAATTAGATCTACACTTTCAAATGAATAATGGCTAATACAGAAGAGATTGGCTGGGGAAAGGATGCATGTTAGCCTCCAGATGGCAGGCGCTTTGCAGGAGTGCATAGAGAGCTGCCAAGTAATGTGTTATAGAGTGTTGGCTGTGAAACATCACTGTCACTTCCTGTCACTGAAGCTAGCACACACCCATGTTCGGCTCTCTAAAAGTTTCTAAAGACAATGGGGAATCTAGTTAATGGGCTCCTCCCTAAGATCTCCCTCCCAGCCCCCACTCTCTCTGCTCCTTGCTTTTCTTTTATACAGTAGGGAAAACACAAAGGGGAGATCAGAGTTGATCTCTCGGCAAGAGCTTAGGAACAGAAAGGTACAAGGAACAGAAAGGTACAAGAACCCAAAACCCGAACATACTTCACAAGTAGGGTGGAAGTCTCTGGAGGAAGGGAAAGAGATGGGATAGGAGGTAGAAATTTGTTTGGCTTTTTTTTTTTTTATTAAGAGAGAGAGAGAACATGTGAGTGTGCACAAGAGCAGGGCAGGGGCAGAGAGAGACAGAGAGAGAGAGAGAGAGAGAGAGAGAGAGAGAGGGAGAGAGAGAATCTCAAGCAGGCTCCACACTCAGCAAGGAGCTGGATATGGGGTTCCATCTCACTACTGTGAGATCACAAGCTGAGCCAAAATCAAGAGTTGGATGCTTAAATGACAGAGCCACCCAGGCTCCCTTGTTTGGGTCTTTTGAGGAGGAGGAAAGGATGGATGAGAGGTTAATGGAGGGCTGAGCACAGGACTTCCCACACCCAGCCCTTACTCTATAGGATCTGCCCTTTTCCCACCATAAGATGTGGCATCATGAAAAAAACCTGGTCTGTCCCAGCGGTGGAAATGATTTGAAATAGAGAGCAGGGGTAATGGTGAAAGAGCAGGAAGGAATGAAGTCTATAGTAAGGTGGGGGCGGGGAATGTGTGAGAGATGAATGTTAGCAGACATAGCTGGGAGGAAGGGAGCCAGAGAATAACCTGAATGATTGCTTAAAACCACATCCAACTCATAAGCTATTTCAAAGTGTCATAAAGGTTTTTTAAAAGCTTTCCAACTCCTTTCAAAACACTAGCATAACTCTGACACCAAATCTGACAGACATAGTAAATGGGAAGGAGGCAACATAAAAGACACTGTCTTCACCATTCTGATCGTACAGTTCGGTAGAGGTCAAGCACACTCACAATGTTGTGCAACTATATTGTGCAACTCCATACCCATTAATAACAACTACCCCTTCCCGCAGCCCCTGGTAACCACCCTTCTACCCCCAGTCTCTACGAATGTGACTACTCTGAGTACATCATATATGTGGAACAACACAGTATTTGTCGTTTTGTGACTGGGTTATGCTACCTACTGTAATGGCCTCCAAGTTCATCCATGTCATAGCATGTATCACAATTTCCTTCCTTTTAAAGGATGAGTAATTTTCCACTGTGCCCATAGACCACATTTTGTTTACCCATCCATTGGTCAATGCACACTTTGGTTGCTTCCACCTTTTGGCTAATGTAGCAAATGCTGGGTGTACAAATATCTCTGAGTCCCTTTGATTACATACCTAAAGGTGGAATTGCTGGATCATACGGTACTTGCATTTTTAATTTTTTTTTGAGGAACTACATCGTTTTCTCCATAGCAGCCACACAAGGTTCAATTTCTCTGTCTTCATCAACCCCTGTTATTTTCTGTTATTTTTTTTAATAGTAGTCATCCTAACGGGTGTGTGTTTACTTTTTAAAATTTTTAAAGTGCATATGTTTATTGTGAAAATTGGAGATAAAAAAAGAAAAATAAATGCAAGAAGAAAGTTAAAAAAAAACTTTAAAAACGTTTCATTTCAAATGGAAACCAAGTGCTGCTATGCTAATGTAAAGGAGACTTTCCTTAAAAAAAACAAAGACATTAATAGAAAAGTGGGTAAAGGATGGGCACAAGAAGGTTGCCAGGGATGAAGCAGAAGTAGTCAATGAATATGTCCAAGGATTGATAGCAGGGGCTGGGGAGACAGGACGGAACCCTGTCTAGCTCTCTGGTCACTTCCTCTGTGAGGACAAAGAGTGAAGGGACCTTGTGTGGCTACTACAGCAGAAGGGGTGTCAAAAATGCTTCTGTCCTGCTCTGCAAGGACCAGAACCCAAACTGACGTATCCGTTTAATGTGAGAAAATGGAGGCTGGACAGCCAGAGGAAACATTTCCATCCATAACGCTGAAACCAATGATACATTTGAAATGCTCTAGCATTTCAAACTGAGCACTTAAAAAGCTCTGAAAACACAAGTGAGATGGATGAACTACACATTTTGTTTCAGAGAAAAGAATGCTGGGGCCTTTATGGAAAAAAGGCAAGACTCCTAAAGTGCTCTATTCAAGACTGCAATGCCAGGTGGGAGTTATAAGTTGCATACGTATTTATTATCATGCCGGTAGCAAAGCACCTTACCTGGGGAGTTCTGGAGGCACAGCAGTTCCCACTGGAGCTGGAATCCACTGAACACCGATGTGGTGGTTTTAAATGTTATTTTTTTAAATTTATTTATTTATTTTGAGAGAGAGAGAGAGAATGAGCAGGGGAAGGGCAGAGAGAGAGGGAGCCAGAATCTCTCAGCAGGCTTTGTGCAGTGCCACATGCAGAGCCCACAAAACCATGAGATTGTGACCTGACCCGAAATAAGGAGTGGGATACGTAACTGACTGAGCCACCCAGGTGCCTCTGTGTCTTGGTTTTAAAACTTGCCCCAAAGCACTTTGAAATTCCTCCCATTAAGAGGTGAGCTCTAAATCTCCTCTTGTGAATCTGGTAGGCTTGTGACAGTTTCAACTAACAGAACAGAAGTGATACTGAGTGATTTCTGAAATTAGGTCCTAAAGGGTCTCACAGCTTTGCCCCGGTTTTCTTAGACTGCTCATTCTATGTAAATTCCTTCACTGGGTACTCCCCCTTGAACCCCAGCCGCCATTCTGTGAAAAGCCAAGCTGGTGGGAGGTCAAATATTGGTGCATGAATGATGGTCCCAGCTGAGCCCAGCTTTGGAATCATCTCAGCCTAGATGCCAGATGTAGAAAAAGCCTCCAGGTGATTTCAACCTTCAGCCGTTCAAGACATTCCAGCCTTTTAAGTCTTCATTACTGAGGCCCTGATATCACAGTAGACATAAGCAGTGCATGTTGTGTCCTGTCCTGATCTGAGAGCATAACAAATGGTTAGTTGTCTTTCAGTGCCACAAGTTTGGGGCAGTTTGTTGTGCAACAGTAGATAACCTAAACAAATAGTTAAGTTATTAGCGCTGCAAATCGTTAAATAACTTTAACTACTGATTAAGACTTGATTCACCTGTGTCTGGTAGACTTGTTGGGGTTATAGGTGCTTAAAAAGCAAAGAACTTAGAATATCCAGCAACCAGTCAAACTTTCTAGGAACTCTTCATTCCACTGGTGGAGTTATTATTATTTTTTTTTTAATGTTTATTTATTTTTGAGACAGAGAGGGGGCAGAGAAAAAGGGAGACACAGAATCTGAAGCAGGCTCCAGGCAACACACCGTCAGCACAGAGCTCAACATAGGGCTCGAGCCCATGAACCATGAGATCATGACCTGAAGTCGGTTGCTTAACTGACTGAACCACCCAGACTCCCTGCCACTGGTAGAGTTATTCTTATGGGTGAAGTCCTGATAGGATTTGGAAGCAGATCATTCTAGATCTTAAGGCTGAGTTTCCTATCCGTGGAAATGCCCTATGTCTGTGGGATATTACCATAATGTTTGATGACAAAGAAGATGCCCTGTAGGACTGTGCATGTGTGAGAAAGAAGATATGGCCCTACTGGCTGTGAGTTCCTTAGAGCTCAGCCTGGAAGAGAGTGTGATGAAACCCCTCACTGAGGACTTGTTCTCTTCTTGGACGCAGTAGTAGATGGAGGAGGGTTGGGTCAGAGGCAGAGGGCCCTTCTTTTGCCCAGTGCCCACTAACAGGGGTTCTCTTGAAGTTTAACAGGAGAGTGGCATGGCTAGTTATAGTGCCAATAAACTTTGGGATTCTATAGTAAATACACAGGTGGCAGATGGGGTATGAGTAAACAAACCATGTAATTGCTTTGGGTATGATTATTCCAGGGAGACGTGGCAGGCAGAGTGGCTCGTGTGGTGATCCTGGTGGGTCCACTATTAAAATGCTTTCCCCAGATTTGTCCATATCTATTACTGTAAAATACAATGAATCATACAAATATAACAAGTCAGGAGCTTCAATAAAAGTTGCTGGGCCTTTGATAGGCCCTTTGATCTTAAGAGCAGCTCATGACCATGACAGGATTATAGACTAAATACCTAACATACAGTATTTGCTACCAGATAACAACAATAACTGCTATACTACTATTGCTACAGTGTGTAGACATTAAAGATTGGTTTAAAGAAACTGCTAATAGTAAAGGCAGTACCCTGGATATAAATTAGCTCTTTATTATGTAAAACTTTAAAAATATACTAAAAATATACAAGAGTATAAAGAATAGTATAATAAACTCAGTTTCAGTAACGATCAACTTAAGGCCAATGTTGTTTCATCTACAGCCCCACCCGCTGTTCCCCAGCCCAACATGCATCCCACCATATCATCTCACTAGAAAATTGTAGTGCCCTTCAAGCTCTTCAGTCTTATTTGGGCCCCCAAAATAAATCCCATGAAGGGGACCTAACCCACATCGGTTGCTTGAAGCAAAATCCAGCTGAGTCCAGCCAAAATCAGTCCAACCAACGCACAGACCCATGAGTGGGAAAAAATAGATATTTGTTGTTATAAATTACTGAGACTTTGAAGTTGATCGATATGTAGCATTACTTGCCAATAGTTACCTGAAACTTCTAACAAAATATTAATCGTGGATTTCTTTCGACGAATAGAATATGGTAGATTTTTCACTTTTTGTGTTTTCTACATTTTCTAACCTTAGCCTATGTTACCTTTTAAATTGAGGTGGGAAAAAATAATATAATTTAAAAGAATAATTAGGAGGGGCAACTGGGTGGCTTAGTCAGTTAAGCATCCAACTTTGGCTCAGGTCATAGGATGAAAGGTTTCTGTTTGGCTGTCTTACTGTTAAGATGAAAGAATCATGGGGGCATCTGGGTGGCTCAGTGGGTAAAGAGTCCTACTTCGGCTCAGGTCATGATCGGTTTGTGAGTTTGAGCCCTGCATTGGGCTCTCTGCTGTCAGCACAGAGCCCACTTCAGACTTTCTCTCTCTCTCTCTCTCTCTCTCTCTCTCTCTCTGCCCCACCCCTGCTCACATGCATGTGCACTCTCAAAAATAAACACTAAATAAACATTTAAAAATAATAAAAAAACCCAATTTTTCAATAAATTTCATATATAAAAAAATTTAAAAATAAATAAATAAATAAATAATAAAAAAAGAAGGATTCGGAGGAAAAAAACCCAAAACAATGGAAATAATTATGTTTCTTCTCACTCTGTATTTAAACTAGAACAAAATTGCTAATTTTCCACATTGTGTGCAAGTTTACAATCAGTCAGTGAGTGTTGGGAGTTTCACACTGTAAACGTGGTAAAAAAAGTATGACATCTTAACAAGAAAATCATTATGGGCCTGTCTTAGTGTTCTTCTCCTTAAAGGCTTCCTGAATTAGGCAGATACACAGACCCTTCTTTCGTCTACTACCTCTAAACACACAAACCACACATTTCTGCCTCATTTAACAACTTTTTTTCTCCTTTTATTTTAAACCTAAGGAAAGGAGAAACTGTGAAGGATCAATACATTATCAATCACCAACTGCTTAGAGGGGAAGAATTTGAAATGTAGTCCTCACAAAGCTGAAGAATCACACCCACTCATTTATAAACCATGGTAATGCTCTGTCCCATTCTCTCATTTCATGTATCATGGTAAAGAGTTATTTATCTGCACACTCCACGTCTTTTTCCATATTAGCCTATATTGCCTTTGGTTATAAGACTGTCTTATGTATGTTTGCCAACTGCGTATGTACAGCCATAAAAACATATCCCCTACGAGAATGCATTTGAAAAAGTTAATTTAAGAACATTCTGTAATCTGACATTACTGAAATATTTTAGACTAGCAGGTTTCATTCTTCAGTTTTACAATCTCAGTGTATTCGAGACATGATTTTTTATTAAAAGTTTAGGGCAAAGCAACTAGAAGTATTTAAATGTATATAATTTATTTAATAACATAATATCTAAGTTTCCCTTTTTTGTTGTTGTTGGAGAAAAAGATGTTGTTTTTTCTTTATTTCACCCTGTGAAAGGGAACAAAACCACATTAGGTAGAAATTACTATATGACGTTAAAAAAAAGGAATCAGATTCCTTCCAAAGATTAATTTAGAAATTAAAACTTGATAATATGATTGGATTAAATACACTAATGGTTTAAAGACCAGAATGGTAGGGGTGCCTGGGTGGCTCTGTGCTGACAGCTCAGAATTTGGAGCCTGCTTCAGTTTCTGTGTCTCCCTTTCTCTCTGTACCTCACCCATTTGCACACTGTCTCTCTCCCGCTCAAAAATAAATAAACATTTAAAAATATAAAGCAAAGACTAGAATGATTTTATTTATTTATTTATTTATTTATTTATTTATTTATTTATTTATTTATTTATGTTGAGAGAGAGACAGAGAGCACATGAGTGGAAGAGGGGCAGAGAGAGAGAGGGAGAGAGAATCCCAAGCAATCTCTGCACTGCCTGTGCAGATCCCAGAGCCTAACACGGGGTCTGAACTCAGGAACAGTGAGATCATGACCTGAGCTGAAGTCAAGAGTTAAGACATTCAACCAACTGAGCAACCCTGGCACCTCAAGCAGAATGTTTTAGAGTAAAAATTATTTCTAGCAATTTTATAATCTTTGCTTCTTGGGGTATAAATTCTTAAAATGGGAAGATACTGTTTTTACTAACAAAAATGAGGGGTTTTTTTCATCCCCAAATGAGAAAATAAAAATTATTCCAGCCAAACCCACAATGAGATACTGTAAATGAACTCAAGTTTGCCACTTGGGGTGCATCAAATTGGCCACAACCCAAGGAGGCATTGAGAGCAAATAACTTTTTTATTACTTTGTTACAAGAGACCTGGGTGTGGGGGGTGGGGTGTGTATAGCTCTCAAAGTGCTGTCTCCCTGTGGAGTTTGTCCAGGAAACTTTTATTCAGTGTATTGGGGGTGGTGGCAGGGAGCTTCCATATGTATTAAGGAACTTATTCTATTACTGAGAAACTAAGTTTCAATTGTGCATACCTACCATGTCAATATTCTACTGCATACATTGTATGTTCAGAAAATGGTGGAAAGCCCTGCACATAGGAGGAGCTCTCAGTATTATAATGAGCTAAAAGGTAATTTCATGAGCTGAAGGTAACTCAGAGGGGCTTCCGTGCAGGTTCTCAGCTCCAATCTGGCTCAAACTGGCTCTCGTAAGAAGGGACTATCAGGCAAAACACCTCACAAGGGTTATCAGGCGAAAGACCTAGCTCGGCATCTGCTTGGCTGGAACTGTTGGTTCTTCAAAACAAAATACATTCCTTCTCTGCTTTTGTCTCTTCCTCTCCTCCCTCTGCTGATAGCTTTTAGCCCTCTGATTTCAGTAACTTCCCTAGTTATGTCCTGGCCAACAATATCACTGCACTTTTGTTAGAATGGCTGTTATCAAAAAGATGAAAGATAATTTGTGTTGGCAAAGATATGGAGAAAATCCACATCTTGCACAATGCAATGGGAATATAAATTGTTACTGTCATTATGGAAAACAGTATGGAGTTTCCTCAAAAAATTTATAAAGAACTACCTTATGATCTAGCAATCCCACTTCTGAGTATATATTCAAAGGAAGTGGAATCATTATCTTGACAAGTTATCTGCACCCTCGTGTTCAGTGCTGCATTATTCACAATAGCCAAGATACAGAAACAACGTAAGAGTTGTAAGATGGGCAAATGGATAAAGAAAATGTGGTATGTGTATATACAATGGAATGTTATTGAGCCTTAAAAAAGAAGGAAATCCGGGGCACCTGGGTGGCTCAGTCAGTTAAGCATCCGACTTCAGCTCAGGTCATGATCTCGCAGTCTGTGAGTTCGAGCCCTGCACTGGGCTCTGTGCTGACAGCTCAGAGTCTGGAGCCTGCTTCAGATTCTGTGTCTCCTTCTCTCTCTGCCCCTCCCTCACTTGCACTCTGTCTCTCAAAACTAAATAACCATAAAAAAAAAAAAAAAAGAAGAAGAAGAAGGAAATCTTGTCATTAGTGACAACATGAATGAACCTGGAGGACATCATACAAAGTGAAATAAGCCAGACACTTAAAGACAAATACCGCACCATCTCACTTAAATGTGGAATCTGAAATAGTCAAACCCATAGAAACAGAAAGTAGAATGGTGGTTGCCAGCGAATGGGACTGGGGTGGTGGGGAATGGGGATGTATTGGTCAAAGGGTACAAAGTTTCAATTATGCAAGATGAATAAGTTCTAGAGATTTAATGCACAGTGTGATGACTACAGTTAAACCGCACTGTATGTTATACTTGATATTTACTAAGAAAGTAGGTCTTAAGTGTTCTTACCACAAAAAAGTAAGAGAATAGTTATTATGTGAGATAAAATGTTAATGGGCTTCACGGTGGTGATCGTTTCATAATGTATACAAACATCAAGCTGTACACCTTAAATAACGTACAATTCCTAGTTGTCAATTATACCTCCATAAAGCTGAGAAAAGAAAAGGAAGGAAAAAAATGATACAAGCACACAATAGTGACTTAAACACGATAAAGTTAATTGTAGTACAGGTCTCACAACCCTAAAGTATCAGAGCCTATTAAGAAATGACAACAAAGGGCTGCCTGGTTGGCTCAGCCAAAGATTCTGAAAGCAGTAGTTACGTTCAGTTTGGAGAGGCATGCATTCCACCCGAGGACACCAAGAAGAGTCTTCATAGTCAGTAGTAGCCAAGAAGGAAACAAGAGGCAGTTACTCAGGTGGGGAAGGAGGCCACTAGAAATGAAAAACAATCACACGTCGCATCACTACCACCATCACCATCACCACTACCATCCACCAGCAACAGACACTCCCTTCCCTCTTGTAGCCAGGGACAAGAAATTAAATGCTCAAGTAACTCTAATTAAATGCTAAAGTAACTCCCTTAAAGTAACTCTTGGTTTGATTTCACTGGGACAAAATACATTGAGGTTTTACGGAAAAGTGCTCTCCAGTGAAAGAAGTAAATAATGACACAAGGAATGTATTTTAAATGAGGAATTGCCATGCTAGGCTACCTTGCCTGTAGGCATGAAACTGATTCATACTCCTAAAATCAGAGTCTTAAAGCTTCCCCCCTGGCAACTGTGACTACTCTTACTGTGAATAGGAGAATGGTGGAAAGAATTTATCTCCATTCACCTGCAAAATGGTGTAAAGAAGAAAGCTGGAGAGACACACAGTACACATGTGGAGAAAAACCCACGGATAAGTACCATAACGTAAGCAATCCATCCACAGAACACCACAGGGCGATGAACTAACAGAAACCAGAAGAAACTGTGGTGAGTTTTCCATCAGTAGCCTCAGGCTTCAATGACGATTCAAAGACCTCCAAGAAGTGAGACCCGGAGCAGTTGATTTCAATAAAATAAAAAGAAGAAGACCAAAAATAAAATCGTCTCTGTGAGAACTAGATGTAATTTTACGTCTATATGTCAGAAATGATTTTTAGTCCACAAACTCATGACTCCAAAAAATAAAACTGTTTTTATTATAGTACAAATTTCTAACACTGGACTTTTCCTTACTGGTTTGGTCTTATGTATTTCAACCAATGAAACTATACCCTCAGTTCTTTCCAGTTTTCTCCAGGTACGGGAGGGTGGGCTGTGAAGTGGGAAGGTGGGGGTAGACATGTGCCTTTTGTCATCTGACTTTTAGAGATGGCCCTTGTGATGTCTGTGGACCCTCTTCCCTCTCCTCATGGATTCAACAGCTCCTTTCTACATTAGGACCTTAGGGTCCAGGCTCTTCCTGGCCCTATTTGACCAAATGCCCCATGCAGCCATTTCTCTTGGAGTACCACTTCTCCAGAAATACTATCAGAAGGAAGGTGAAGTTCCCCTCTCAGGAGCTCTGTATGAGGGGAGCTCTCAGGAGCCAAAGATATCCCTCTGCCTCTTCAGATCCATTCCCTACGGGTCCCTAGAAAATTAAAATACCTCCATTCCCTGAGGATTACTAAATGCAGTCTAGGATGTTTCTGAGAGGATTATGCTGTACATATACCACATATTATTTAATATCACAGCAGGGTTCGGCCAGCACCCCATAGTGAAACACATTCCTATTGGGGCACCTGGGTGGCTCAGTCGGTTAAGCATCCAACTTCAGCTTAGGTCATGATCTCGTGGTTTGAGGTCGAGCCCCACGTCGGGCTGTGTGCTGACAGCTCAGAGCCTGGAGCCTGCTTCGGATTCTGTGTCTCCCTGTCTTTCTGCCTCTCCCCGACTTGTGCTCTGTCTTTCTCTCTCTCTCAAAAATAAGTAAAATGTAAAAAAAAAAAATTAAAATTAAAATTAAAAAAAACACATTCCTATTTCTGCAGTGAAATATATTAATAGTTACTTTATGTGGATGAATAAAAAGATAAATGGTCTCTCAGCGCCCAAGTCAGGTTTGGCCACCAAATAAGTGTGCCGCAAACTTACAAACTTCGGGTTTCAGGACTTTTGGATTTCACAATCACAGGAAAAGACTGGGAATCTGTAAGTGAGTTTGAGTAAGGTAGATATTATTAGGGTATTAGTTAACTGTAGTACAGTGCAATAGCAATCAAAAGAGGAAAGTGTTGCTAGGAGGACTAACAAGATCTGTAAAGATTTCATGGAGGAAAAAGTACTTGAGCAGAGACTGGAGAATGTATAGAAATTGGTAAACAGCAGAGAATAAAGGGCATCCCATATGAGGAGTAAAAAGAACTCGATTGCACTAAATATCATTTGTCACGGGAAAAATGCAATGAAATTGATTTTGGCTTGGGAGGATGGGTGAAGTAAGTGATGGGGATTAAGGAGGGCACTGTTGTGATGAGCACCAGGTGTTGTAGGGGACTCTTGAATCACTGTATTGTACACCTGAACCGTATAACACCGTATGTTAACTATACTGGCATTTACATAAAAACTTAAAGACAAACAAACAAAAACCCCAATAAAACAATGAGATAAAACAATGAGAACACACCTATGAGAATGCCTAAAACCCTAAAGCCTGAAAATACAAAATTCTAGTAAACATGTAGAGCAACAGAAACTCTCATTTGTTGCTGGTGGGACTGCAAAATGGTCTGGTCACCTGAGAAGACATGTTGGCAGTTTTATTTGCAAGGCTAAACATAGTCTTACTGTACAATCCAGCAACTGTGCTCCTGCATATTTATCCTCCTGATTTTGAAAATAAAAACCAGCACATGAATGTTTACAGCTTCTTTAATAATAATCTCCCCAAATGGAAGCAACCAAGATGTCCTTCAACAGGTGAGTGGATAAAGAACAGTGGTTCAGGGATGCCTGGGTGGCTCAGTGAGTTAAGCACCCGACTTGATTTCGGCTCAGGTCAGGATCCCAGGGTCATGGGATAGAGCCCTCATCGGACTCTGTACTGAGCATGGAGCCTGCCTGAGGTTCTCTCTCTCCCTTCACCCCTCTCCCACTTACCCTCTAGACAGAAAGACAGAAAGATAGATAGAAAGAAAAAAAGAAATAAGGGAAGAAAGAAAGAAAGAAAGAAAGAAAGAAAGAAAGAAAGAAAGAAAGAAAGAAGAAAGAAATAACTGAGGTTTCTCTAGACAAGGGAATATTATTGACCAGTAAAAAGGAATGGGGTATCAAGACACAAGAAAAACATAGGTGAGTCTTAAACTCATCTTAAAAACAAAAAAAACAAAACAAAAAAAAACCCACCTTAATTATATGACACTCTGGAAAAGGCACAACTATAGAGATGGTAAACAGGTCAGTGGATAGGGGCTTATGGTGGGAAAAGGCTGAATTAGTGAAGCAGAGAGGATTTTTTTAGGGCTGTGAAACTATTCTGTATGATACTGTAATATTGACTATATGACACCACGCATTTGTCAAATCTCCAAGAGCTTTAGAGCACAGAGTCAAACTCAAAAGATGCAAAAATTGCAAAAATCATTTAGAGGGGCACCTGGGTGACTCAGCTGGTTAAGCATCTGACTCCTGATTTCGGCTCAGGTCATGATCTCAACATTCCGAGTTCGAGCCCTGCATCAGGTTCTGCACTGACAGCTTGGAATTATCTCTCTCTCCCTCTCCCTCTGCCTCTCCCCTGCTCTCTCTCTCTCTCTCAAAATAAATAAATAAACATTTAAAAAATCATTTACAAACTGAGGGAGTCCCAGGAAGGAATATTGAACGGTAACAAAAGAATCTAACTGTATTATAAATATATGAAACAACCTCATTGAAGGGGGTGACAGGGAAGAGTGCTAACCTAAGTAATTTTGGAATGAGTGGGATCTGTAAATGGAAAACAAAAGGAACTCTAGTTGATAAAGTGTGGTATGAGTTAACAATTCTTAAATCACTGTATGTGCATATATATATATATATATATATATATATATATATGCATATATTAGAATTGAACTATTAAGTAAATAGATGGCTGATGTGAGAGCTAGGTTTTGTTTTTTTTTTTTTTTACTGTTGGAGTTACAGAAAAGCAAGGGGGGTAAAGGCTAGAATGACCCATGTGGTAATGGATTAGAATTGGGGATATCAATATGAACTCATGTTTTCCTTAATATATATACAGATGGTTACATATAGAAATATTTACAGGGATGTGTGTATGCACTAGTTAGTATACACACATGTAATTCCTTGCTGTCATCTGAGAGGGCCTAGAAGCAATGACACTCCAGGAGCAACAAGCACACTTAGCGCCAGCTCTTGGTTTCTAATACCATTCCCCAGGGAAAGTAACCAAGACCCCTGGGAGAATTGGCTGACTGTAGAACTAGGGCAGGAAATACGCAAGATGAGCTTGGGGCATCTAGCAGTGCCAGAAGGTAAGGAAGTGGGAATATGTCAAAATGACACAGAGTCATCCAGAAGAACGCTCAATGGCCAAAGCTGGAAGAATTTGAGCAATTCAATAAGTAATGCAGTATTAGATTACATCCCAAAGTAGAAAATAGATATTCACAAATCCATGCTAATGTGAATAAATCATTGCATAAGGCAACTAGGCAGAAAAATTCCAAATAATTTGTGTAGATACTTTGCACTGAAGTGTGATCCTGAAGTGTGACTGCACAGTGACTCCCTTCCAAAAAATACAATATAAAAGGACAAAAAAAGAGTAACATTACCTCAACCAGGTAACCAAGGTTAGTGTCAATAGTGAAAAGTCATATTGATAGTAAGTACCCATGACATGATGTGATAAGAATGATACTTCTTTACCTCTATTGTCTTCCTCCTAAAAACTAATAACCCCTATCTCATCTTGAGAAAAACATCAGATACATTCCAACTGAGGGACTTTCTTTTTTTTTTTTTTTTTTTTTGCAACGTTTATTTATTTTTGGGACAGAGAGAGACAGAGCATGAACGGGGGAGGGGCAGAGAGAGAGGGAGACACAGAATCGGAAACAGGCTCCAGGCTCTGAGCCATCAGCCCAGAGCCTGACGCGGGGCTCGAACTCACGGACCGCGAGATCGTGACCTGGCTGAAGTCGGACGCTTAACCGACTGCGCCACCCAAGCGCCCCATGAGGGACTTTCTACAAAATACCTGCCCAGTATTCCCCCAAACTGTCAAGATCATCAAAAATAAGGAACATCTGAGAAACCATGACAGCCAAAATGAGCGTAAGGAGACAACTAAATGTAGTGGTATCCTAAATGGAATCCTGGGAAAGAAAAAGGATATTAGGTAGAAACTAAGGAAATCTGAATGAAGTATGGACTTTAGACAATAATACAGTATCAATATTGGCCCATCAAATGTAATAAATGTACTATACATATGTAAGATGTTAATAAGAGGGGAAACTGGGTGCGCATATATGGGAATTCTCTGCACTAACTTCAGTTTTTCTGTAAATCTGAACTATTCTAAAATTAACTTTTTAAAAATTTGTTTCATTCTTTTTTTTTAATTTACATCCAAATTAGCATATAGTGCAACAATGATTTCAGGAGTAGATTCCTTACTGCCCCTTACCCATTTAGCCCCTCCCCCAATCCCTCCAGCAACCCTCAGTTTGTTCTCCATATTTATGAGTCTCTTCTGTTTTGGCCCCCTCCCTGTTTTTATATTACTTTTGTTTCCCTTCCCTTATGTTAATTCGTCTTGTCTCTTAAAGTCCTCATATGAGTGAAGTCATATGATTTTTGTCTTTCTCTGACTGACTAATTTCACTTAGCATAATACCCTCCAGTTCCATCCATGTAGTTGCAAATGGCAAGATTCCATTCTTTTTGATTGCCAAGTAATACTCCATTGTATAGATATACCACTTCTTCTTTATCCATTCATCCATCAATGGACATTTAGGCTCTTTCCATACTTTGGCTATTGTTGATAGTGCTGCTATAAACATGGGGGGTGTATGTTTGCACCTTCGAAACAGCACACCTGTATCCTGTGGATAAATGCCTAGTAGTGCAATTGCTGGGTCATAGGGTAGTTCTATTTTTAGTTTTTTGAGGAACCTCCATACTGTTTTCCAGAGTGGCTGCACCAGCTTGCATTGCCACCAACAATGCAAAAGAGATCCTCTTTCTCTGCATCCTCACCAACATCTGTTGTTGCCTGAGTTGTCAATGTTAGCCATTCTGACAGGTGTCAGATGTTATCTCATTCTGGTTTTGATTTGTATTTCCCTGATGATGAGTGATGTTGAGCATTTTTTCATGGGTCGGTTGGCCATCTGGATGTCTACCTTGGAGAAGTGTCTATTCATGTCTTTTGCCCATTTCTTCACTGGATTATTTGTTTTTTGGGTGGTGAGTTTGATAAGTTCTTTATAGATCTTGGATACTAACCCTTTATCTGATATGCCATTTGCAAATATCTTCTCTCATTCTGTCGGTAGCCTTTTAGTTTTGCTGATTGTTTCCTTTGCTGTGCAGACACTTTTTATTTTGATGAGGTCCCAGTAATTCACTTTTGCTTTTGTTTCCCTTGCCTCTGGAGACGTGTTGAGTAAGAAGTTGCTGCAGGCAAGATCAAAGAGGTTTTTGCCTGCTTTCTCCTCAAGGATTTTGATGGCTTCCTGTCTTACATTGAGGTCTTTCATCCATTTTGAGTTTATTTTTGTGTATGCTGTAACAAAGTGGTCCTGGTTCATTCTTCTGCATGTCGCTATCCAGTTTTCCCAGCACCACTTGCTGAAGAGACTGTTTTTATTCCATTGGATATTCTTTCCTGCTTTGTCAAAGATTAGTTGGCCATATGTTTGTGGGTCCATTTCTGGGTTCTCTATTCTGTTCTATTGATCTGAGTGTCTGTTCTTGTACCATATTGTCTTGATGATTACAGCTTTGTAGGATAGCTTGAAGTCTGGGATTGTGATGCCTCCTGCTTTGGATTTCTGTTTCAAGATTGCTTTGGCTATTCAGGGTCTTTTCTGGTCCCATACAAGTTTTAGGATTATTTGTTCTAGCTGTGTGAAGAATGCTGGTGTTAGTCTGATAGGGATTGCATTGAATATGTAGATTGCTTTGGGTAGTATTGACATTTTAACAATATTTGTTCTTCCTAACCAGGAGCATGGAATCTTTTTCCATTTTTTTTTTGTGCCTTCTTCAATTTCTTTCATAAACTTTCTATAGTTTTCAGTGCATGGATTTTTCACCTCTTTGGTTAGATTTATTCCTATGTATTTCATGGTTTTTTGTGCAACTGTAAATGGGATTGATTCCTTGATTTCTCTGTCGCTTCATTGTTGATGTATAGGAACACAACCGATTTCTGTGCATTGATTTTATATCCTGCAACTTTGCCAAATTCATGAATCAATTCTAGCAGTTTTTTGGTGGAATCTTTTGGGTTTTCCATATAGAGTATCATGTCATCTGTGAAGAGTGAAAGTTTGACCTCCTCCTGGCCGATTTGGATGCCTTTGATTTCTTTGTGTTGTCTGATTGCAGAGCCTAAGCCTTCCAATACTATGTTGAATAACAGTGGTGAGAGTGGACATCCCTGTCTTGTTCCTGACCTTAGGGGGAAAGCTCTCAGTTTTTCCCCACTGAGGATGATATTAGCGTTGGGTCGTTCATATATGGCTTTTATGATCTCGAGGTATGCTCCTCCTATCCCTAATTTCTTGAGGGTTTTATCAAGAAAGGATGTTGTATTTTGTCAAATGCTTTCTCTGCATCTATTGAGAGGATCATATGGTTCTTGTCCTTTCTTTTATTGATGTGATGAATCACGTTGATTTGCAGATATTGAACCAGCCCTGGATCCCAGATATAAATCCTGCTTGGTTGTGGTGAATAATTTTTTTAATGTATTGTTGGATCTGGTTGGCTAATATCTTGTTGAGGATTTTTGCATCCATGTTCATCAGGGAAATTCGTCTAGAGTTCTTTTTAGTGGGGTCACTGTCTGGTTTTGGAATCAAGGTAATGCTGGCTTCATAGGAAGAGTTTGGAAGTTTTCCTTCCATTTCTATTTTTTGCAACAGCTTCAAGAGAATAGGTGTACCTCTTCCTTAAATGTTTGGTAGAATTCCCCTGGAAAGCCCTCTGGCTCTGGACTCTTGTTTTTTGAAAAATTAACTTTTTTAATGTTTATTTATTTTTGAGAGAGAGAGACACATAGGGTGAGTAGGGGAGGGGCCAAGAGAGAGGGAGACATAGAATCCGAAGCAGGCTCCAGGCTCCGAGCTGTCAGCACAGAGCCAGATGCAGGGCTCAAACCCACAGACCACAAAATCATGACTTGAGTTGAAGTTGGACGCTTAACCAGCTGAGCCACCCAGGTACCCCTAAAATTAATTTTTAAAAAGAACCCCATTCATACACAAGCCCAGATCTTGAGGCTTTTGAGGCTACTGCACATTTGCTTTTCTCACTATTCTCATCTACTGTCTTCTTGGCCATATACTCACATTCAGAGCACTTTATCATCTGGCTAGTTTTTCATTCCAAGACTCTTCATCATTCTGAGGCCTTTCAACATTCAGGTAGTCAAACCATCCACCACCATGTCTAACACTTCATCAGTCTGTTCAGTTCCAATAACCATCGTACCCATTCTGTATCAGCCACTCACTTCCAGAGCTATACAGTACTACTCCACAGTTTGAAATGCTGACCACAGACTACAGCCCCCACTATGCCCATTCACCTCCTTCTTCCAGAGACGTAGAATCTCTGACTTTAGATAGAGTCGCCTAAGATAAAGAATATATTTCCCAGATTTCTTTCTGTTACATGTGACCCATGTGGCAATTCTGGTCAGTGATGTATCACTTTCGTTATAGGTCTTAGATGGAGAGAACATTCCTTCTCTTATCCTCTTCCTCCTTCATGCTGGCTGAAATGTATATTAATAGCTGGTTATATGTATATTAATGGATGGTTCCAACATCCATTTTGGATGAGGTGACTATGGGAAAGGAAGCCCATATGGCAGAACTGCAAGACAAAAATCTCCTGGGTCTCAGATATTATAATACAACTAATCCAACTTTAACTGCCTATCTCTGGAACCTTATATGAGAAAGCACATCTCTCTTGTTTAAGGAACTGTTATTTTTAGGTTTTCATCATTCCTAGTTAAACTTACAAATCCGTTCAGTCCCTTATTCCATCAGCCTTTCTTGGCCATACAGCACAATGGTTAAGAGTTTTGAAATCAAAGAGAGTTGGTTTGACACCCAGCTCTACCACCCAATAATTTCCTGATCTTGGGCAATTTATGTAAATGGTATAAGCATCAATTTCCGTATGTGTAGCTACCTCATTGTATCTAACTTATAGGGATATTGTGAGGTTCTTATTGCATGATACATATAAGGAGTTTGGTAAGCACCACTGTCCCTTGACAGCCTCACTCTGCTCTCATAATGCATCACTGTATCCATTCTTGCTGGTGTTCCCAACCTCCTCCCTTGTCCTGCTGCATCTTTCTTGCAGACCCTATCTTGGTAAATCCAAGTCTTCTCCATGCCTACATGATTATGGGCTAACACAATTATGCAAATTGGGACCACTACAAGTGTATGGTCTCCAGCAGGGCTCTCCTGGAGGCTGGGAAGTATTTGAAAACTGTATCTATCCCTAAGCACATCCCTTCTCCACAGTTTATGCATTTTCACTCTTCACGTCATCCTAGAATAAAGAAACATGTTTATTCTGCTTCCTTAAAAGAAAAAAAAGGGGCTCCTGGGTGAAGTCAGCTGAGCATCTGAGTTCAGCTGAGGTCATGATCTCATGGTTCATGAGTTTGAGCCCATTGTCAGGCTTGCTTCAGATCCTCTGTCCCCCTCTCTCTCTTCCCCTGCCCAACTTGCTCTCTCTCTTAAAAATAAACATTTTTTGAAAATTAAAAAAAAAAGAATTTTACCTCAATCCCTTTATCTCATCCCCTCCCCAATCATCACATACCTTACTCCACCTGAAGTAGAGAGAAATGTGACCTCTGTGCTCTTTTGAGCTAGGGACTCACTTTGCTTTCCTCCCCATTTAAGCCTGCGGAGTTAGTATTCTCTGTGCTTATGGTCTTATTTTTATCAATTACTACAAAGGGCTTTTAAATACATTGTTTCATTTAAGCCACACAATAATCCAGCAAGGAGAACTTGTACTATCGTTTTACAGATGAAGAAACAGAAGCTAGGAGAGGTTAACTGGCTTCTCCAAGGTCACTTGGCATCTAACATCCATGCCCCATGGCTTCAGTTTCAGACCACTTTCCACACCACCACACAGCTTCCTTGGACCCTGCTACCCATCCCATCCATGGTCAGCCTAGATGAAACTCTCCCTTCAGAAGCTCTCTCACATCTGCCTTTCTTTCTGGTCACACATGCTGGCTATCCTCCCCTCACCCTTAATCAACCAATTTATCTCTCTCCTTAGCATCTAAAGCTGCCACTCCACCCCGCCCCACCAGATGACTCTTAAGGTACCACTCTGATTAACCTCACCTCCCTCAAAAAACGCTGAATGTTGGGGCGCCTGGGTGGCGCAGTCGGTTAAGCGTCCGACTTCAGCCAGGTCACGATCTCGCGGTCCGTGAGTTCGAGCCCCGCGTCGGGCTCTGGGCTGATGGCTCGGAGCCTGGAGCCTGTTTCCGATTCTGTGTCTCCCTCTCTCTCTGCCCCTCCCCCATTCATGCTCTGTCTCTCTCTGTCCCAAAAATAAATAAAAGTTGAAAAAAATTAAAAAAAAAAAACAAACAACGCTGAATGCTCTCATTTTGCTGGAGAATCAAGCCCAGATGTCACAGCCACGTGGGCCCCAAGCTCTGACCTTGTTTCCCTTCCAGGACTCATCTCTCTGTTTCATCTGCAAAAAATCCTCCTCTGTTTTGGTCTTTTAGCCATTCCCTACACTTTCCTTACCTGGGGCCATGCTTTGTTCTTGCTGTTTTTCTTTGTTTGTGTCAGGTTGATTTGTTACTTCTTTTTACTTATAATACCTTGCCCATTAACCCACCACCCATTTTGCAATCTGTACACCTTAAACACACAACCCAAGTTCTAATTCCTTCATGTAGCCTCTCCTGCTTTCTAAGTGAGCAACTTTCATTCACATGGCACCTAGCTGCCTGGTTACATAATTTCCTCCATCAGTCTATAAGTTTCAGGAGGCTCCAACTATGTCAGAGGCATCTTTGTATCACTCTCATATCTAGCAGAGGCTCTGAATATAGCAAGTGGGCAACCAATGTGTAAAATGCTTTGGTTAAATGAATATTCAGGAATAAAACCATCTTCCCATGCGTTTAAATTCCAAAATAAAAGACACACACACATGCACAAACTTTGACAAGATCCACAGAATTTTCCATAGTCTTTAACAATTTAACAGAAATGAGATAACTGAGAAAATTTAAACTCATAATTTTATAATTTAAGTACAATGTAGTCCACTTAATTAAGAATTCAACTCCATTTAGGTTGTAAATAGATATTTAAAATTATGTATTTGTATTGATTTATAATACAGACATAGGTTTTCAAGGATTCATAGAGCTTCATGTCATAAGCCAGATTTTGTAACTGGCCTCTTTATTTTTAGGTAAGTAAACCCAAAGGCAATGAAGTCTTGAAAAGTGGATGAAACCCCAAAAGAAACTCTATGTGACCTACAGAGCGCTTTAATAAAACATTGTCCATGCAAATCCTATATCCAGTGATACTCATTTTGACCTACTGATGTTTCCATGGAGGATACTTCTGCTAGCTGTGATTTCTCTTCATGTAACATCCCAGCTCTCCACTTCTATTCTCATAATTTAGAACCCAGTTCCATCACATGTTGCTGTTAGGTCTCTGGCAAGTCAAACATTTTAAAGACCATAGGCAGGTTAGGAGAGGTTGTACAATGCAGGATGGAAAGTATTATGAAAACCAAACTCTCCTGTTTCGTCTTGTATTTGTGCTTCCTTTGGTCTTTTCCCTACTTGGGTCCTTGGGAATTGTGTGCATGTGTAACAGTACCTACTACATGGTCTCTTTTTAGCACAGGTTGGATATGAAGAGTCCAAACAGGAAAACACTGAAGGAATCCTGAGGCCCTCAGAGAAATAAATTATAGCTGCTCCTTTAGCTCTGCTTTCTGTCCTTTGTTCTTTATTTAAGAAAAATAAGTTATTTCCCCCATTTATCAGCTCTCATCTTCTCAAATTATAAGCAAGTGAAATCAGTAAAGGTCATTTAAAGGCAAGTGTAAACCTGGCAAGTTTAAGAGAAGAGGCCATGGTATAGATTAGTGGCCTGGGGGGACAAACTGAACTACAGGAGCTTACAGTGAGGAAAAATTCAGGTTTGCTGTACAATGCTAGCACTGTGTTACACAACTGAGGCCCATCCCGTAAGTACTAATTGTTTAAAGTCATACAGGCATAGGCAGTCCTTCAAATTCAACTATAAATATAACAAAAAAGAAAAAAATAGGGAGAAATTCAGAAATGTGCAAATATCATTGTTTCTGGGGCAAAACTCTATCGACCAGTAGTTTGGGTTTGCCACCAAAAAAAGTAAGAACAAGAGAATTTTAGGAAGTAATATCCGTGAAGAAACAAACGTAGGCAAAATGAATTTCAGGTCTTCATTATAGAGTTTATAGGTTTGAAAAAAAAGAAACCCAGGCTATTGAAGAATTCATACTTCTGGGAAACATTTTCCCATGCACTGTATCTATAACAACTATTAAACAAGTTCTCTTTCTCTCTTTATTAAGAAAGCCTCCAGAACCAAAAATTCCCGGGAGAACTTCTGTGCCACCATTTGCCTCGGGCTTCTTTACTCATGACTGCAACCCATCTCTGGAAACTGGGAATAACAGGTGGTCTAAAATCACTTATGATTAAGGGTACCTGCAGTGTGCCAATGATGTGAACGTTCACACATCTAACCAATACACATTTAACCAAGATGATCCTTTAAACCAGGACAACATGAGAAAGTGACATTACAATACAACAGAAAACCGATTTTTCCCATTGAACTACAGAATACTTTTCCAGAAGTATTTCACCTCTTTCCAGAAATATATAAAGTTAACTGCAAAACAGTAATAGCACAGTGTTCATCAAGCCACAGAACAAATCACCTTGTTTTCAAAATATTAACGTAAACTTAGTGTCAAGTGCATCAATGTACTAACCAAAATTACTGTTGCTTTTGAACAGTTGATACAACAAAAGTGCTGTGGGAAGTCCTATCAGCAAAACTGGTGGCAGCTTCCAAAGAGATCCATTAAAAATTGTTAGTGGTATGAAATAACGACTTATCAAAAATTCACTTCATGTTCACCAGTGTTAGCTCTTTAGAATGGGAGTTTAACTCCAGGGTATATATACTCTTCTGAATATAATCAACAAGCAACAAAGCCAGCGCCCACAGTTAGAGGCTTTCAGACCTGGCAGAAGGAATCTATTGTATGGCATAGATCTCTGTCCATGCTCAAAATATCTAACGATATTTCTCATCTATACCGGACTTCTTTGAAAAGTACTATACTGTTTCATATCCTCCTTTCACTATAACAAAATGTATTAAATAAAACCTTTAGATTAGATTTAAAAGCTGCTGAAAAACCGCCTGCTTTAGGCTCTAATTATCAGAGGTCTGTTATCTGGGAGCTTTGGGCTCTCAAATATCAGAAACCCCAATAACTTATCATAAAAATACAAGCTCTTGGTTTTGAAAAATATACAAAATGCACTTCACATGGAAATAGCTCTTGATTGTCAAGGAAAGTAAGATACCAGTCTCATTCATAGATTCGTGTTGTGTTTGCATTTCAGTGGTCTTTGTTTTTGCAGACTCCATTTTTCACAGTTTTGGGCAGCCTCTGACCTTTGGTGTAAGCACGGTACCAAAAATGGAGAAAGAGCAGCAGAAAGATGCACGCATAACTCATAATGATGTACAGAAAGACTGGAAACTGGTACTTGCAATCCTCCATGAAAAAGAACTGGCCTATGTGGATAGTGACAATAAGGAACTGGGCCTAAGAGATGAAAGAATGAAAAATATTATTCAGATATGAAGTCACAATGGAGCAATTATCTAATGCATTCTTTGGCTGCTTACTTTTAAACACTCTCCAACCACATCTAGCGTACTGCTGGGTAGGGAATTTTATCTTTAAATCTATCTGGATGTGAGAGTGGGTAGGACAGTGTCAGAATCCAGCCTGGAATTGGGACCCACTATGCAGTCCTGCCAAGCTCTATAACTCGAGCGGAGCCCCATGTAAATGCCCTGGAGCTGTGAGGTGCAAGAGGCCTTTGTACCCAGAGTAAGGACCATCAGAGCAGGTTTTCTTGGCACGTCTCTGACTTGAGTCCTCGACTGAGGAAATGCACAAGGAACCACTATCTTATGGTCTTACTATTTCTAAAATAATTTCAATTCAAATATTCTGTCTTGCTGTTAGACAAGGTATTTCAATTTTGGGGAACTACAAACATTCTAATTACAGCCCCAGCAATTTTGTAGAAGCCAAAGCATCTCTGAGTCCTTATATCTGCCACCTGTCATCCACAGTCATAGATAAAAATATATCCTGCCAATGGCAGGAGAAAATCTGTAAGGAGTGAAACATTACTGATCACGGTTCTAGTGACGCCCAAGGGCTCTTTGTCCCAGAACATTATACACAGTCTAAAGAGGAACACTTCCAGGCTAATGTTCAGATTTTTTGGATAGCTTTCTTCTCCTGATTAAAAGGCAACATGAGTTCTGAGGGAATTTTAGAAAAGTAAACGTTTATCCATACAAATAAATAACAATTACCTATAAACTATCCAGTTGTAACTATCGTTAAGATTTTCACACAGTTTCTTTTATTATCATCATCAACTTTCCTTGCCTTATCTGAATGAACTTTTATGACATTCCTGTGCAGTAGCTATCCCTCTCATTTTTCAGACAAGAAGATGAAACCTTAGGAAGCTTAAGTGACACCCTCAACATTCGATGTAGGTGTGTTTGTGTATAACCAACATGTTTGAAATAGTAATAAACAAATGTCTATTCTTTTTTCTATATGAATAGTTTGCCCCATTATTAAACATTTTTACAACATTTAAGAGTAATGTTAAGTGCAAAAAGCCCAATATAAAGTTGTATACGCAGTATAATGCAAATCACACAAGTGTACATATATAAGTATAGAAAAGACAAGCTATTTAGATGTTTTAATTTGTCTGCAATGAGCATATATTACTTTACAGTCAGAAAAAAATTCTTAAAAAGAAAACAATTGTGAATAATTTTCTTGATTTCATAATATCCCAAAGTAAGAATTAAAATAATTTATTTCACTATTTCCTTATACTTGGTTATTTAGAGTGTTGTCAACTTTGTCAGTATATTTATTATACCGTCACTCTACATCTTTAATGCTCTCAAAGTTACATTCCCTCCCTCAAAGTCATTTAGATCTAGAATATGGAATTTCTAACTTCTAATTTAATATTATGCCTACTGTGGTTCAAATAACTGAGATTATCTTGATCATAACAAGATTTATTTAATATAAAAGCAGAAATAGTATAAAGATGGCATAAAGATACACATTATGGTTCAACTGGGCTTCTCGGCTACCAAATACACTTCATTTGCAACACAGTTCTTGACAAAAGTTTAAACTACAGGAAAAGGATAAGGACAGGATGCAATATAGGAGCCAGACACACTATATCCCTATTGTTCTGTAACTTTTGTTCTTTATTTAGTTACTATCCTGATTCATAGGGAAGAGGAATGACTGCAATTTAGTTTTGTATCTGATTTTAAAGAAAATTAATTACTCACAAGCTGTAATGATGTCAAATATTTTTTCCACCACAAATACTTCTGGAAGGCTGGTCCCAATGCAGATAGCCCATAGTATGAATACATAACTACATGTACAGCTGTATTTAGAAAGGCATGGAAAGTTCCCAAACCACCTGGAAAATAAAATTATTATAAAATGGGGGCATTGTTCCTTAAAATGAGACTCATTTTGTCTTAATTGAGATTTTTAGAATAAATATTTCTTTAATTTTAGTAGAAAGAAATGCATCCAAAACATAAATCTTGTTAAACAGCTACTAAATTAGAGGGAACTGGATAATACATTCATTCAGTAAAATACAAGATGCAAAACTTTAAAAATAAATTAGCATGTCTATTGTTATATCTTAACCTTAAGATGGTCTTATAATTTGGATATACTTTAACAAATTAAGTTGTGTTACTTTTTTAACGTGGCATATGCTAAATAATAGTAATCAAATTCATTTTTTTAGTGAGGGTTGACATATGTACACAAATACATTAATCTTAAGTGTATAATTTGATGATTTTTTTACATAGGTATACACCCCACATAACCATCACCAAAGTCTAGATAGACTATTTCCAACATCACATACATTCCTATGTCCCCCTTCCAAGAATATACCCCTCCCAAAGTAACCTTTATGCTAAAACTATAGCTCTGCCTTTTATTAAGCTTCATATAAATAGAATTATACAACAGATTTTGAGACTACTTTCTTTTTTTTAATGTTTATTTATTTTTGAGAGAGACAGAGACAGAATGCGAGTGGGTTAGGGGCAGAGAGAGAGGGAGACATGGAATCCTAAGCAGACTCCAGGTTCCGAGCTGTCAGCACAGAGCCCAACACGGGGCTCGAACTCACAAGCCATGAGATCATGACCTGAGCCGAAGTCGGACGTTTAACCGACCGAGCCACCCAGGTGCCCCAAGCCTACTTTCTTTCAATCAACATAATGTTTTTAAGAATTTATCCATGTTGCTATGTATATTAGTAGTTTGCTTTCTTACTTCTGTGCAGTATTATAGTATTACACTGTATGAATTCATCACAATCCATTCTCCTGTGCTACAAAACTTTGGCAGTAAAACCACTGGCTTTCATCAGTAGGCTAAGCTAGGTTTGCCTTAGTTATTTAAAAATAATTGTTTTTCCAAAATAAACATTTATTAATTGTTAAGTCATCTTTGATTACCGCTTCCATTTGATTATTATCAATTGTGCCTTCTTATCTTGGTTTTCTTCTTCTAACCACTATATCTCCTACTGGTCCTATTCAAGTTAGAGTTGAAGCAAAAAATCCTTGGAGAACAGAAGCAAAGATCATTTCAATTGTCTTTAGCTGGACCTGTAGTAGTGGAAGGGGTAACAAGGTGATGAGCTGATAGTAGGGGCAAAAAATGAAAAAAACACTCTTCCCTGACATCTTTCCTAAGACGGACCATCTAGAAGAAGCTGCATTCTTTATGTATAGCCTGATTCAGCTTAGTGATGCTGATCTGAGATTTAAATTTTTTCTCGAAAATATTCCACTTTCTTTATTCCATTACTTTTTTTTTTTTTAGTTTGTTTTCGAGAGAAACAGAGACAGCATGAATGGGGGAGGGGCGGAAAGAAAGAGAGAGAGAGAGAGATAGAGAATCCCAAGCAGGTTCTGCACTGATAGTGCAGAGCCTCACGTGGGGCTTGAACCAACAAACTGTGAGATGATGACCTGAGCCAAAACCAAGAGTCACTTAATCAACTGAGCCATTTATGTGCCCCTATTCCAGTATTCTTTAATTCCAGAAATAAAATGAAACCTCACAAATGTGGAACAATTACATTAGAAAAAGGACCAAATTCATAAGCATTATGTATTCCAGAAATTTTAAAGCAAAACAAAAATTGTTGCATAGTAGAAACTAATGACTTAATAATCACTCATAATCACAGAAATTTTAGATACTTCTGGATACTACCACTGCTAAAGTATTCCTTTAACCTTTTTTAAATAAAATAAATATTTTTGAGTAATTTAAATACTTCCCCATGCCTCATTTCTGCTCTACTATGCTTCATAAACTTTCCCTTACTAGAGTAAATAAAATTTCAGCCAATTCTTTAATTATCATAAATTTCAAGTCAGAAGAAACTGAATTAATGCAGCTTATCAACAACCTCCCACCTTTTATTATTTACATTTAAGTTAGTCTTTTTTCCCAAAACAAACTTGAATAAATAAATTATAGTGGTGTGAAAACACCTTTTCTGAGGTGATTTAAAAATATAATAGTTGTCTATTTCTGACAGGTTAGGAGTCAAGCTGCTTAACAGGCATATGCCAAATACTTCTCAATTCCATTTGTGTCTCCTGATTATACAAACACACAGGAAACCTATTTCACCTTTGATTAACAACCTACATCAGAGCCTTTCTCATAAAGACACCTCTCCCATTTTTTGTTAGAAGACTATTTTCCATTCAGAATCTTTCACCATTTAAATGTCCTAAAATGAGGATCCCATGGACAGGAATTTAATAAAGCACTAACGTAATTAACAGTGTTTAGTAAGGGTTACTCATCAAAATCAGCCATCAAAATTAACTTATTTTCTTGGAAGGCTTTCCTAATAAAGTATTTTCTAAGCTTGCTTTCTTCTTTACAACAATAGTTTTGAAAAGCTAACATCTCAGAATGAATTACAATTAGTGCCATCACATTTTATTCCTTTGGATTAGAAAAATAAAGGAATCACCTGGGTAATTATCACAGCTCTCCATATCTCTGGAAGGGAATATGTGCATAATGAATATAAAAACCTGCCAGAGAAACGTTTTATCATATTCCAAAGAAAAGTTGGATTGCTGTTATGCCAGAGAAGTGTACAACAGGCAAACAGGAAATTAAATACTCGATAGAGATCAGCTGTGCTCAAGTTTTTGAAAGAACAGTTTAAACTGAACAGTTTCATTCTAGGAATGAAAGTCAATGCCAAACCACATTTCTGGAAGTATCTCAGCTCTTATCACTGTACTTGTCACTAAGTAGATATAGGTGTACAAGTGTTTACTAAATTCCACATGCAAGACTGAATGGAAATGCCAACTTAGGGAACACATAAGAGAGAAGAAAGTATTTGCATTTTGTAAAGCAGAAGGGGGATTAAGGTGTGGACAACGAACCCACTACAAAGTGTTCAATGTCCATAAATAGGGTAACATTGAAAAACAGGAATTTCTTTTTTAAAATTTCATTATCAAAAGGAATACTTGTTTAGAAATGGAAGCCTATCAATGGACTCAAAGATACACTTTTTTAAAAAATCTGTGATTTGTTATTTATTTATTTTTTTAACATTGATTCATTTTTTTGAGAGACAGAGAGAGAGCACAAACAGGGGAGGGGCAGAGAGAGGGGGAGACAGAGAATCCGAAGCAGGCTCTAGGCTCTGAGCTGTCAGCACAGAGCCTGATGCAGGGCTTGAACTCATGAAATGTGAGATCATGACTTGAGCCGAAGTTGGACGCTTAACCGACTTAGCCACCCAGGCTCCCCTTCAAAGATACACTTTAGAAAAGGGCTCACCCAAAAAACTGCTAGAACTAATATACGAATTCAGCAAAGTAGCAGGATATAAAACCAATGTACAGAAATCTATGACATTTCTATACACAAATAATGTAGCAGAAGGAGAAATCAAGGAATCGATTTCAATTACAATAGCACCAAAACCATAAAGTAACTAGAAATAAACTTAACTAAAGAGGTAAAAGATCTATACGTTGAAAACTACAGAAAGCTTATGAAAGTAATTGTAGAAGACACAAAGAACTGTAAAAACATTCCACGCTCATGGATTGGAAGAACAAATATTGTTAAAATGTCGATACTACTCAAAGCAATCTACGTAGTCAATGCCATCCCTTTCAAAAACAACCCAACATTCTTCACAGAGCTAGAACAAACAATTCCAAAATTTGGATGGAACAAGAAAAGGTCCCAAATAGCCAAAGTAATACTAAAAAAAAGAAAACCAAAGCTGGAGGCATCGTAATTCTGGACTTCAAGCTATATTACAAAGCTGTAATCATCAAGACGGTATGTAATGGCACAAAAACAGAAACACAGATCAAAGGAACAGAACAGAGAAGCCAGAAATGGACCTACAAATGTATGGCTGACTAATCTTTGACAATGCAGGTAAGAATATCCAATGGAAAAAAGACAGTCTCTTCAGCAAATGGTAGTGGGAAAACTAGACGGCGACATGCAGAATGAATCTGAAACCCTTTTCTTACACCATACACAAAAATAAACTCAAAATGGATAAAAGACCTAAATGTAAGACACAAAACCATCAAAATCCCAGAAGAGAAAACAACCTCTTTGACCTTGGCTGCAGCAACTTCTTACTAGACATGTCTCCAGAGGCAAGGGAAACAAAAGCAAATATGAACTATTGGGACCTCATCAAGATAAAAAGCTTCTGTACAGCGAAGGAAACAATCAACAAAAGTAAAAGGCAACAGACAGAATGGGAGAAGAGATTTGCAAATGACATATCAGATAAAGGGTTAGTATCCAAAATCTATAAAGAATTTATCAAACTCAAATAATCCAGTGAAGAAATGTGCAAAAGACACGAACACACACTTTTTGAAAGAAGATATCCAGATGGCTAACAGACATGCGCAAAGATGTTCCACATCACTCATCATCAGGGAAATACAAATCAAAACCACAATGAGATACCACCTGACACCTGTCAGCATGGCTAAAATTAACAACTCAGGAAACAACAGATGTTGGCAAGGATGTGGAGAAAGGGGAACACTTACACTGCTGGTGGGAATGCAAACTGGTGCAGCCACTCTGAAAAACAGTATGGAGGTTGCTCAAAAAATTAAAAATAAAACTACCCTATAACCCAGCAATTGTACTACTAGAGGTATTTATCCAAAGGATAAAAAAATGCTAATTCGAAGGGGCACATGCACCCCAATGTTTATAGCAGCACTATCAACAACAGCCCAATTATGGAAAGAGCCCAAATATCCACCAACTAATGAATGGGTAAAGATGTGGTGTGTGTATGTGTGTGTGTGTGTGTGTGTGTGTGTGTGTGTGTGTGTGTGTATGTATATATATATATACATACACACACCAAAATATTACTTGGCAATCAAAAAGAATGAAATCTTTCCACTTTTAACAACATAGATGGAACTAGAATGTATTATCCTAAAGCAAAATAAGTCAGAGAGAGATAAATATCATATGATTTCACTCATATGTGGAATTTAAGAAACAAAACAGATGAACATAAGAGAAGGGAAGGAAAAATAAGATAAAAAGAGAGAGGGAGGCAAACCATAAGAGACTCTTAAATACAGAGAACAAACTGAGGATTGCTGGACGGGTGCTGAGTGGGGAGATAGGATAAATGGGTGATGGACATTAAGGAGGACACTTGTTGGGATGAGCCTGGGTGTTCTATGTAGGTGATGAATCACTCAATTCTACTCCTGAAATCAGTATTACACTATATGTTAACTAACTTGGATTTAAATAAATTTTTTTTAAAAATTCAAAAAAAATCACTCTAGATAATCTAGGAAAAAAACTGCTCAACTCTGTTCTTCAAATAAAGTCCATTTTCTCCATTATAGAACCAATAGATATTCAATTTAGAAAAAACACAGAAGGATAAAGGTGGAGAGGGAAACCACTTTTTGTGCACTATTTCTAAATCACTGTATTTTGAGGTACTTCCTCCCAATCTTTTTTAAATTTATATTTATTTTTCAGTGTTGTGATGTAACATTCTAGTCTCAGAGAAGAAATCTGCATAAATAAATTATAAGGGTGTGAAAGAACTTTTGCTAGCATACTTTAAAATAAAATAAATACCTATTTCTGATAATTTTGGAGTCAAACTGCTGAAAAGAGAAGATGAGCTAAATGTCCCTTGATATCATTTGAATTTCGCAATTATATATACACAAGAATTCATAACCATTTTATTAATGGATGGTATTTTTTAATTTTTGGCCAACACAAATGAAATGTCAATGAAAATCCTATTCAAAGAACTGATATGCATGTGAGAGAAAACAAAAACATATGAAGTTAAGTATAATAATGGAGACTAAGTAATATAGCTATCCTTGATTTATGAAATGGACACAGAAGAGACTATCTTATTATAATGAGTTACATTTTTACATACATTATAAGGAAAAACAGTGACTTTCACTTTTTAAAAATCTGTGACACATAAATGCCAGTTTGGGGCAAGGAAATACTTCACATATTGGAAAATCTGATGCCCAAAGGCCATAGTAGAGACAGCCTTCTGGCTTCTCTAGGTTCTGGTATCTCTTTCATGCCACTAGCTTATTCATACCCTCTCCTGTTACAAGATATGCAGATTTTTCCCTATGCCTACAGACTCTAAAACTCAAAGAAGAGTTCCTCAATTGTGGTTTCTCTTTTTAGTCATACAAAGTCAGAATGCATAATAGAGGTGAGCTATTTGCAGAAATTTTAAAGTATTATCTAACTCGAAGACTTCTTAAATTTAATAAACTCACGTAAATAAATCTCCCAACCAATTTTTGCTAATACGTGTATATCCTTGGGGGGTAAAATTACTCAATCTGTTTTTTCCGATTCTAGATGTTCAGAAGCATAAAATGAAAACGAAAGGAACAAGAATCTGTTTGCCAAGCTTTTGTTTTAAAGTACTTTTAACTTCAAAAAATATCAAAATAATATCCTTTAATATGGTGGGATGTTTAACAAAGTTTAGACAACCACAATTTGACACATCTTTACAGAATTGGTAGGGGATGAAATGTGAATGCAAAAAAGACTAGAACTTGAGATCAACATTCTAACTTCCTGGAAACAATTAGGAGTATTTATCTATATATCTATGAAATTAAAGCTTGTACCATTTTTTTTTGTTTTTATTTAGTTAATGACATTTAAAAGAACTATCTGGGGAAAGAGTAAAACCCAAACAAAACAACTAAAGGATATGAGTAGAAGACTATACCTAAAAGTCATGTGTATCTAAAGAGGGGAGGGTGGAGGAGGGATCTAGGTTAAAAGTTTATGTTTCAGGTTATAATGAAAGTCAGAAGTTTGACCAAATTAATTCTTTGATGTTTTGAGTTTCTTCTAAATCACATTTCAGGACAGAATTTGTGTTTACAATATACAAAAATGTAATTGCTCATTACACATGATCCCGAACCTCCCTTGGCTACCTGCAGCAAATTTGACTCCAAACCACCAGGTCCATGGCATGATGGTATGATGGAAGACATGCAGGAAAGTCACTTGGCTATTTTTCTTACGCAGAACAAAAAAGATCTGAAATAATTTTAAAAAAATCAAGTTCATATAAAATCATGCAATGATATATCTACTGTTACAAAAATATTGGCAAAGTACAAACTATTTCCCATCATCACTTGCACTGAAAGGGCTGCCTTAGAGAATGCTCACAGAAGCAGCTGATTCTCCAAGGGGTAGCTCAAAAGCTCATTAGTATGAAGGAACTTTGTTATGATGCCTAGTCATGGGAGAATCAATAAAAAGGTGTTAAAGAAATTGAGTGCAGATTTTAAAATCAAAAATGGAAAGTGAAGAACATGGCCAAAGAATATTGAAAGAATTATTATTGGCAGGAAAACATCCATGTGGATTTTGAAGTACATGGGAAAGCAGAGAGTCTCAATCCTTAAGACACATCCTACTAATTTAGATAAGGGATTAAGCAAACTGAAAGAGGACTTGCAACAAATCAAAAGTTAGCATATTATTAGTAGATAAAGATGAAAAGGGAAAAACTTGAGGGTTTTTATAGAAACAGGATGGAGAAAAAAAAAAGTAGCCTAGGAAAAATGAGAAGAGCAGCAAAGGCACCATCCAGATTGAATGCACCCGCGGTTTGCAGAAACTCTACAAACAAAGAGGAGAAAAGGCAGGCAAAAGCAGGGGGAAATTTAAATTCGAGAGCAGAATTAAATGTTCAAAAAATACTGAAAATTCAGAATACCAGTATTGAGTCAGACTTCTAAATACAGACTAAACAGAGCAGCACAAAAAAAGTATCCATAGTAGTATTTGAAAAATGTGGTTCAGGGAAGAACACAGAGGCACCAACAGTTTTTTTTGTGGAACGTGGAACTGAGAACATGCAAAGCAGAAAAAATGAGGCCGAGAAGCATTTGCTTATTATGCACATGGAAGAAGGCAGCATGGTGCAACGGAAAAGCCCCAAACCAGCTATCTGGGACCCTGACCCCAGACAGTAGCAGGATTCCTCTGGGGAAATTACTTACCTTCCTGGCTTCAATTTACTTTCAGATTGAGGGCTCTGAACCAGATTAGTGGTTCTCAACCCTGGCTGTATATGCCAATGTCCAAGAAGCTTTTCAAAAACACCATGCCTGGTTTCTAACTATAGACCATCTGGCACCAAATCTCTGGAGGTGGGACCCAGGTTTTTGTTGTTGTTGTTGTTGTTGTTGTTGTTGTTGTTGTTGTTTTCTAATGCAGTTAATCATCTTGCCTCAGCCTCATGAAGGCTGAGAACCAGTGAACTACAGTAGAGGTCTCAAAGTGTGGACCCTAGGCCAACAGCAATAACATCACCTGAGTACTTAAAAGAAATGCAATTCTTGAGGCCAACATAGGACCTAGCAAATCAGAAACTCTAGGGGTGGGGTGCAGGCATCTGTGTTTTTAACAAGCCCTCTAGGCAATTCTAATGCATGCCCAAGTTTGAGAACTACTGTATGCTATGCTCACTAAAGTCCTTTCCAATTCCAACATTATGTGATTGTTCAGGTGAGAAGGTGAAGCATGTTGAGATTTGCTACAAGAAACATATTTGTATGTACTCTGAAGATAGAACACACTTGTCTGTCTTAGACAGACAGAACTGGTTCCAGATAACTAAGACCCACATATCCCAAAGATATGATAAATATCCAGCTTTCCTAAGCTACTCTGAAAACAGAAGTACACAGCATTCTCCTCTCATCATGGACCCTACTCCATGGCACTTGCTTCTCCCAGAGCCCAGTCATCCAAATTCAGAGCTGATCTTCAAAGGATCTTATGTGGGAAGAGAGAACACCTAGTAAGCATGAACTTCAGAACGGCAGCTGGAGATAGTTTTGATATTACCAAAATTACTGATACCCCAGGGATGATATACTAATTTATGTTTAAGAATTATGAAGCATTTATCCTCTTAAAGGAATATGGATGACAGAGTGCTTTGCTTTACACTGGCAGAACCCAAGGTAAAATGTTTTCTGCTCTTTGATTCCTGAGCTTGCTTCCCAAAACACCTGTCATCCATCTCCATAAAGATACACAGTTTTGCAATGTATATGACAGTTACGTGCTTATCCTAATCAGGCAGTAGATACATAAAAAAACCTTTTGGAGTTTGCAAAAGACCAGAAAAAAAAAAAAAAAAAGCTTATCCTATCTATTCTCTAAAATTACTGATAACAAAAGGTAAGAGATAATAGGAGTTCTGCCTGAAGTACAGAGATAACCAAAGTTATCAGACAACAACTGAACTCTAGCAGTTTATTGCTTCCATTGAGACATCAAACATTTACCAAATGTGGTGACCACATACTCACAGTATCTAATAGCTCAATAAATTTGGAGAAGTAATAAAGCCAACAGGTGCGTACCATCTGCAGAGACACACAAAGATACAAATTTATCTTATTTTTATACAGAGGAAAATTTTATTTTTTTAATTTGGCAAAATACACATAACCAAATTTACCATCTTAACCATTTTTAAGTGTTCAGCTTGGTGGCAGTTAGTACATTCACTTTGTTGCTCAACCAATACCACCATCCATCCAGAGAATTCTTTTCATCTTGCAAAACTGAGACTCTGTACCTGTTAATAAGTAAGATCTCCCCTCCCACCCATGGGTCCAGAAAACTACCATTTTACTTTCTGTCTCTGAATTGGACTACTCTAGGCACCACATGTAATAGAATCATAAGGTATTTATCCTTCCGTGCCTTGATTATTTCACTTAGCATAATGCCCTCAAGGCTCATCCATGTTACAGCATGTGTCAGAATTTCCATCTTTGCTAAGGCTGAATAATATCCCATTGTATGTATATGCCATGTTTTCTTTGTCCATTCATCTGTCCGTGGACATGTTAATAATGCTGCTATGAACAGGGGAGTACAGATACCTGAGTCCCTGTGTTCAATTCTTTTAGGTATACACCCAGAAATGGAATTGCCAGATCATATGGGAATTATATTTTTACTTTTTTTGAGGAACCAGATATGAATTTGTTTTTAAGTCCAGGAAGTTAAAAAACAAAAGTACCAATTTTCATTACACAGAAAACTACACACCTGATTTCATTTGATTCTTTCTGATAACTTTTAGTTTTCTCTCAATACATATAATCTGATAGATGAGTCATTTACTTCTTCTGAGTTCATACTAAGTGTTAAAAAATAGAATCTCAGAAGTTTTAACATTTAATTTGAGTTACAAGATATTCCAAAGAGAAACTTACCCTCAGTGCTAAAGGTGACTGTGAGTAGTCAACAATTTCACATCGAAATGAATAACCTGTACCCCAGCCAGACATCACAAACTGTAAGAGAGCACATGCATATTAAAGAAGGAAGCATTTGCTCAACAGCTATAATGAAGGTAGTTTTGATTGTGCCTCCTCACCACATTCTCAGCTGAGCCAGCATTCAGGTCAGTGGGAAAGCCAGGCTAGAACAGTTAGAACTAGCAACTCAATTGATAGTCAAAGCAACAAGAATTTTCAAAATTGTACAGTCATCTATTATTTCTATCAACTGTGTTCATATTCAAGTGTCCATTTCTTAGGATGATTATTCTGATATGGTGGAGAATAAAACATTGGGAGTGTTTTGCCTCAACAGCAAATACTGGTAGGTATATGTCAGTATATGTACATGTGTGTACATCTATATATGCCCATTAGTATATTTGTGTACTCTGAAGGGAATAAGTGGGTCTGAAAACAGTCCTTTCTGGTGATTTCCAGTCTTCTCAATTAGTCAATAAAATACATAGGCAAACCAAGATTCCTCACGGTACTCATAAGAGGGTTGCCATAACTGCATTTTCCTGTTCTTTACTAGTGGGTATAATGTGACGGGGTAGTCTGTGGGTCTTAAAATCAAGATTGATGAAACACAAGACTCAGAGATCAGTTCATCTTTGGATTCACATAACAAGTAAGAGAGGAAAATGTTATCAGTAAGAGTGCAATTTGGCATGCCTTAATTCCAGCACACCCACTAAGGAATCATAGACTAGTGGTGGGAAGAAAAAGCCTATTGTTGTTATCTGAACCTCAATTCAAAGATTTATATGGACATTCTTTTAGTATGATGGTGGGAAGTTCTTTTAAAACACTATCTGATTCAAATAAAAACTTAATAAAATTTTAAAAAATGAAACAGTATCTGAAAATGAAAAGCTAAGGGCTCTAGTTTTATTTTATTTTTTTTCTAGTATGTTTTTTTTTAATATATGAAATTTATTGTCAAATTGGTTTCCATACAACACCCAGTGCTCATCCAAGGGCTCTAATTTTAAATTAATGCACATATAAATGGTTGGCTTAACTTAGTATCCTCACAATATGATCAGCTCATCTCTGACATCCTATTCTCTCAAGTGCCAGCATCTTCTTCTTCAGTATAATAAATGCCTTCTTTTTCAGTATAATGGTTACATCATTTTCTGCCATTAACGCACATTTTAAATTTCTACTTTTAGTTACTATTAAAGCTAAAATGAAAACTTTATCATAAATTAATTTTTAAAGGCAAAAGTTTATGAGGCATTAGCAGAATGATATTTTAATGGTGAAAAACAAAAAGAAACAAAGGAGCTAAAACAACTGTTTAGATTGTGGTTTTCAAAATCATACCATCCTTTTCTGATATCAACTCCGAGCTTAATTCATAAGATATTTAATCTCACTCTTAACTTGGTCAATTACGAAATCTTAAAAAAAGATTATCTTAAGATTCACAAAAGTATACGACATATTTTAAGAGTGAGAAAAATAACTTACAAAAACAAGTCAATAAGTTTTTCCTCAAGGGAACAATGGAATGTGGTGGAAAAACAGCTACTTCTGTTGTACAAAATTCTGATCTGTCAGTGAGTGTCATATTCTCTTCCATTCAGACTATCTTCTAACTGATGCAAGTAAAACTGAAAGTCCACTTACTTAATGGGGATGCTGGCTCTCCACCATACCCTACCCCAAATAAACACTGAGCTGGACAAGAGAAACCCTGTGACATGGGCTCCTGGGTGGTCTTCACCAGTGTCTCTCTATTAATGTCTGACTGGTGCCAAGTAATTAGCACATTCAAAACCATCACTACACGATAAGACACGTGGGATCCTTTAGTCTGGTGTACTTCCCTTTCACCTTGTTCATATTTTCCCTAACATCCCTAGTGGAGGTGTTTCCTCTGTAGACCTAATGCAATTGTGCTACACCCAGTAAACCATGTGTTTGGTGTTCTGGAGATGACATCCTGACCAGCTGTCAAAAGTCTTTGTTTAAAGACAGAGTGAAGCCTAACGCCTTCCTGATATTAAGATTAAGAACATTTTAACAGTCTACAAAACTTCTGACATATATGTCTATATTTCAGGCAATTAAGAAGAACGAGTGATAATGTTCATTTGGCAGGTAATAAACCCCAAAATTGGCACATAAGTAACTCTAGTATGAGTGATTAATGGGAGATAGAAACTGCCAAATTCAGATATTTTCAAAACTTCTTTTACATTGCAATTGCTAAAACAGGAAACCAAACTTACTGGCTATAATTTAATTACTTCCTGAGAAATGTATTTGGGGATATCACACTGAATGGCACAATCAGACACAGAGCATAAAGGGACCTGAGAGACAATCTGGTTTAATCCTGACTCTATAAAACAGGAGAACTAAGGCCCGGAGAGGTTAAGTAACTTGCCCAAAATGAGGCAGATGGTTAGGAGCATAACCGGTACTAACTGGTCCCTGGTCTCCTGGCTACTAGGTCACTCTCTTATAGGCTCTACAGGTTATTTCCTATCTCTCATAACCTGGTTAGACCACCTCTATTACTCTTTCCCTTTCAGTTATTCATGATCCGGAAGGGACAGTAAGGTAGCTTGTAGTTAATTTTGGTAATAAAGTAGAAGAAATAGAAGGTAGCAAGGTAAGTCCAGACTGCAGGGAGGCCGGTAATGAGGCTCCAGCAGATTTAAGGTGACTCAATCAGGTGGATTCGCAGCAGGAATCAGGTAGGAGGGATGCATGTGCAGAGGTCATGGTGTCAAGAGGGGCCAGAGGGGTCATGGTGGGCCCTAGAGAGTTCCAGTTCTGTGGAAGCATAGGCTATGCTGCAAAGAAGTAACTAAGGAGTAGAGGACGAGGGAGACCGCCAGTATTAGAAAAGAAGCAAGGAAATCACAGAAAAGCAGGTAAGTGAGGCTGGGTGAAGGTTGTTAATAGCAGAGTGGGTGAGAGAGAAACCATGAGTCTACTCTTGGGTCCTGGAAGATCCTCATCTCTCTTATTAACAAAGTAACAATTAAGGGACAGACTCCCTCAGGTACTGCTTTGTAGGAGTCTAAATTCCCTGTCCCTACAAGGCCCATCTAAATCAAACCTAAACAGTCTACCATCTTACAGCTCATCAGAGCTTCCTACCATGGTGATGGTAACTCATTACAGAGTCAGGATGAGCTCCTGATGTCAGACAGACCTGGATTCAAATATTGGTCCTCCACTAATACTACAGTAGCTATGCTTTGAGTAAGTTACTTAATTTCTCCATGTATGAGTTTCCTGAAAACTAACACGTATGGATTCATTCAATCATCTATTAAGACTAAGTATGTGCAAGTCCCCAAACTTAATGTTAATTTTTCTCACTACTTGTGAGGTAGAGTATATTGAGATCCTCTATACCCAGTCTATACATAACAATTTTTTTTGGCAAATACCTGCTCTAGTGAGCTAAATTTCTAAAATTCCTTAAATCTCAAAGAGTCATCACTATAATTATAACAAGACATATAATGACAGAAAAACAGGAAGACTCAGGCAAAATTCTCCCATTAGGAATACTGAAGACACTTGCCTCATAACACATATACATAGAAAACAGCACTATGGAAAAATTGTACGTTATCATCACTTTCTTGAGTTCAAAGGGTTTTCGATTCTCCATGAGCTTTGGTCCTAGAGAAGTGACAAAATAGACATAGAATCCCAGGATGATGGTTTGTGGCAGAGGTGAGGACATGAGGAGCCAATCTTCAACTCTTGGATCTAAAAACAAAATGTAAGTGCACATTCATTGAGCCAAGAAATAACTGACAGCAACCAGCATTTCTTAAACAAGCACCTAGATCCTAATGTTGACAGCAGACTATTTGGTCAATGATCACTACTGTCTTTGGAGGCCTAAGAGTAAGGGCTAGGAGTAGGGCTCCTACTGAAGAGTGAAAAGAGTAGGGCTGTTACCACCACAGGCCTCAAAGGGCAAAGGGAGGCAGGTAGTGGTTACCAGAACCCAGGAGTCAAATGGACAAGCCCTCCAGGAGAGGAGCTGTGACCTTCAGTGGAGGGAATGGGCCAGCATAAGGCAACTATGGAAGTGACTGGGGAATTAACATCTCAATACCACTCTCCTCTCTCTCTCTTTCTAGTTTCCTGGGGTTCTCCATTGGTTGAAACCAACCAGAACCAGATGGTAGGAGAGTAAGCCTGTGGATATAGTCTACTGTGTTCCTCACGGTCCAGCACAGGATACAGAGTAGATCTGGGGAACAGAGGACATGCAGCAAAGTTCCACCATCCATCTATAACCACTAGCAACATTTTAGAGTTTCTCCACCCAGATATTCTTTTATATATAAAAATATGTTTGTGTTTGCTGTTTCTTGACTTTCTTCTTTCCCCAAGGAAACTGGGACACTTCCATATATTCCGTATCACAAAATCAGAGAACTGAAAGGGACCTTAGCATTATCTACTTAAAGGGTGGGTCTAGGTGTCCAAAATAGGCTAACTAACCTGACATTTGGGGGGGGGGGGGACTATATTGGCCTCATAACCATGTAAAGAGAAATTCACCTGGTCACTGCTCATTCTAGACCAGGAGAATTAGATCAGTTAAAAATTGCAACTTGAGGGGCACCTGGTGTCTCAATCAGTTAGGCATCAGACTCCTGACTTTGGCTCAGGTCATAATCTCACAGTTTCTAAGATCGAGCCCCACACTGGGCTCTATGCTGACAGCATGGAGCCTGCCTGGGATTCTCTCTCTCCCTCTCTCTTTGCCCTTCTCCTACTCATGTGCTCTCTCTCTCTCAAAATAAATAAACATTTTTTTAAAACACTGCAACTGAAGATAAAATGTGCTTTGGAGATGAAAAGTTCAGCACAGGGAATATAGTTAATAATGCTGTAATGGTGACAGATGGTAACCACTCTTATCATGGTGAGTGTAGAGTAATGTAAAGAACTGCTGGGGCGCCTGGGTGGCGCAGTCAGTTAAGCGTCCAACTTCAGCCAGGTCACGATCTCGCGGTCCGTGAGTTCGAGCCCCGTGTCAGGCTCTGGGCTGATGGCTCGGAGCCTGGAGCCTGTTTCCGATTCTGTGTCTCCCTCTCTCTCTCTGCCCCTCCCCCGTTCATGCTCTGTCTCTCTCTGTCCCAAAAAAAAATAAATAAACGTTGAAAAAAAAATTAAAAAAAAAAAAGAACTGCTGAATTAATATCCTGTATATCTAAAACTAATATAACAGTGTATGTCAATTATACTTCAATAATAAAATTTTTTAAAAGCATTTGAGAAAAAAAATATATATGCCAAATCAACAGTGGAGTTGCAAAAATGACAGGTATTCCTGAACAGGAGAAAAACAGAAAAATATTCAAATAGATCATAACATATTTTTCTGAAAAAATGAAAATCAAAACTAATCTTTATGTCAAAATACTTACCATGTATCAGGAAGTAAATACTAATGAATAAACAAATACAGATGTATGTACAGTTCTTGTATTGCAAGGATAAACAAAATTTCTATAAGTATGATGAAAGAAGCAACAAATCTTAAAATGAAAAAATGTCAGACTTGTCCCACAAGTTTCTTAACACCAATTTACCACAAAAAAAGGATCAATATATATATAGACTGATAGAAAAATTGGTATAATCTAAGCATTCTTAATATATTTAAAATGTTCAAGTAGAAAAGGAAAAAAAACATTAAAGTCAAACTTGTTATTATTATTTCTAACATGAGCTATTATTACAGGATAAATAATTTGAATAATTATTTTAATGCCTCAAGTATAAAAAGTGACCAAACTAGCAGTTAAAAATACCTTAAAAGGGGCACCTGGGTGGCTCAGTCCGTTGACCGTCTGACTTCAGCTCAGGTCATGATCTAACACGGCTTGTGAGTTCGAGCCCCACATCGGGCTCTGTGCTGACAGCTCAGAGCCTGGAGCCTGCTTCAGAATCTGTGTGTGTGTGTGTGTGTGTGTGTCTTTCTGCCCCTCCCCTGCTCATACTCTGTCTCTCTTTCTCAAAAATAAATGAACATTTAAAAAGGATACTCTTATGAGATAATTGGCAAAATATAAATACTGGTTGAATTCTTGATGATGATGATGTTTTATTTCAATGTAATTATAATATTATGGCTATATTTTGATGTCTGAAAATATTTTTATTTTTTTAGTATTTTCTAAAGTTTATTTATTTATTTTGAGAGAGAGAGAGGGGAGGGATAGGGCAGAAATACAGAGGGAAAGAGAGAATCCCAAGCAGGCACCACACTGTCCACACACAGCCAGATGTAGGGCTGGATCTCACCAACCAGGAGATCACGACTTAAGATGCAATGTGTTTTTTTTTTTTTATTGTTTGTTTATTTTTGAGACAGAGAGAGACAGAGCATGAATGGGAGAGGGGCAGAGAGAGAGGGAGACACAGAATCGGAAGCAGGCTCCAGGCTCTGAGCCATCAGCCCAGAGCCCGATGCGGGGCTCGAAATCACGGACTGCGAGATCGTGACCTGGCTGAAGTCGGACGCTCAACCGACTGAGCCACCCAGGCGCCCCACGACTTAAGATGAAATCAAGAGTTGGACACTTAACCAACTGAGCCACACAGGCACCCCTGAAAATATTTTTTTATTTATTAAAAAAAATTTTTTTTAATGTTAATTTATTTTTGAGGTGGGGAAGGGCAGAGAGAGAGAAGGGGAGACACAGAATCCGAAGCAGGCTCCAGGCTCTGAGCTTTCAGCACAGAGCCTGACATGGGGCTTGGACTCATGAACTGTGAGATCATGACCTGAGCCAAAACCAATAGTCAGGCACTTAACCAACTGAGCCACCCAGGCACCCCTAGAACATTTCTATGGAGACCTCCAAAGGCACCTGGATATTTGGATCTGGAATTAGGAGAGAGATCTGGGCCAAGGATGTACTATTGGGGGTCATTATCACATAAAAGATGAACCATAGAGCCATGCAAGTGGCTGAGGAAAGAGCATAGAGTAAGAAGCCTGAGTGATTCAAGTCAGAATCTTGAGGACTCAATCTTCACAGGAGGAATGGTACATGAGAAAACTATAAAAAAGAATGAGGAGTGGCCAGAGAGGCAGAAGGAGAACCAGAGAAGTAGGCTGTCTGGAGGCCAAGGGAAGAGTTAATCTTTGGAAGGAGTCAAAGGATAAAATGAAGCAGAGAGACAAAGTAAAATGTAGACTGAAAAGTGATACTGGATTTAATAAAAGGAAGTCACTGATGCTCTCAGCAGGAACAATTTCAGTCAAGTATCCTACACAAGATAGAAATGCAACAAAAGTTTGCTGAAAGACATTCATAAAAACACAAAGTTCTTAAAATTAAAATCTTAAATTAAACCTTAAAGTTCTTAAAATTAAAATTAAAATCGCTGATGTGCTGTGTTAGTGTGTTAGCGTGTTGTTGCTTCTGTTAGTGACCATCCTTCTCTTCAACAAGTTCCCCAAACATCTGGGTACCACGTGCAGTGTAAACAGCCATGAGGAATGCTAGCCACAGGCCTGTAACTCACCAGGGAAGTCTCCATAAATAAAAGTTCTCACACAAATGGGGACTTAACGGACAGAATCAGAACTGTTCAAACTTTGTTGAATTTTTCCTGTCAGTGGATAATCCGAAGCTTAGAGGAGCATTGTAAGCCACAGGAATATGTCTAGTTTTTATCTCCAATGAAATAAAGACTGAAAACTAGTACCAAAGAAGACCACTGGTAGGATATTAATATTATCGTCTTTGGATGGTAACAGTATGGATGATTTTCACTTTTTGCCTTTTTCTTTAAGCCATTTAAAATGTTGCTGTTCTTAAAAGACATCGTAGGCATGACTGAAAACTAGGGTTTTTTGTGTGTTGGTAAAGGAATTCCTGAACTAAAGATATATTTTATTTTATTCTTTTATTGACACATCAGGGGGAAAAATATCAAATGACATCATCTTTCTGTTTTCCTTTGGTAGCAGTAGAAAGAAAACAAGCCAGGAAAAGCATGCTGGGCTGGCTCAGGAAGCAGGAAAAAAAAAACAAAACACTTTAAAATGAATAATTTTTTCCTGTAATTTAACATTTTAATCATATACCTTCTATCAAAATCCTATGTGTAACTTTCACATTTTGTAAATTTAAAAATACCATTGAATCTTTTAACAAAAACTAGCTAATTTCATGCTATTTTCATAAGACAATATACCAAGTTTGGGGGTTTTAAAATCCTATTTTCAGTGAGCTTTGGAGTCAGTGGGCCTGGGTTCTGACCCTGGGCTTTCCTACTGACTCGTGTGATCTGGGGCCACTGACTTCACTTTTCCATGCTTACTTCCCTCATATGTGAATTGGGCATAAAGCAGCATGTAACTCATAGGGGATTTAGTGAGTATGTAAAGAGCCTATATGTAAAGAGCCTAGCACAACCTAAGGGCTCAGTAATTATGCACTGCTATTACTACAACACATATCAATTCTGTCAGCATAGCAGAATCACCTCTGCAGGATTTAAAAATCAAATGGTCAAAAAAATGACCCTGACCGAACTGCATCAGAATTCTAGGGCATGGGGTCCTAGGCATCCATAAGCTGCTGAGGTGACCATTATGAAATGTCAGAGTTAAGAACCAAGGGTTCAGGAGCACCTGGGTGGCTCAGTCAGTTGGGCGTCCAACTTCGGCTAAGGTCATGATCTCATAGCTTGTGAGTTTGAGCCCCACATCAGGCTCTGTGCTGACAGCTCAGAGCCTGGAGCCTGCTTCTGGTTCTGTGTCTCCTTTTCTCTCTGCCCCTCCTCTGCTCACACTCTGTGTCTGTCTCTCCCTCAAAAATAAATAAACAAACAAAAAAGAACCAAAGGTTTAGTGCTTCTTTAACCTACACCTATGGCCTCAGCATCCCTTACTACGTGCTCTGTAGTGGTCTTTTATGTGGTTTCCCTGCCCTGGATCCAATTTGCTACATCTTGTCTTCCATACAACTGCCAAGTTCACTTTCTAAAAGTACAGCTCTGTTCAGATTATTCCTCTGCTTCAATCAGCTCTCCCTACTGAGCAAATAAAAGTCAAAGTCTTTATGGGGCGCCTGGGTGGCGCAGTCGGTTAAGCGTCCGACTTCAGCCAGGTCACGATCTCGCGGTCCGTGAGTTCGAGCCCCGCGTCAGGCTCTGGGCTCAGAGCCTGGAGCCTGTTTCCAATTCTGTGTCTCCCTCTCTCTCTGCCCCTCCCCCGTTCATGCTCTGTCTCTCTCTGTCCCAAAAATAAATAAAAAATGTTGAAAAAAAAAGAAAAAAAAAAAGTCAAAGTCTTTAATATGATGTTCATGACTCTGGTTATTGTTAACACTGACAACTGTTCATTTTTCCTGCCTTCTTTCTCAATGATGGTTATACCTTTCTAGATAGGAAGCCCACGTCCCTGTGAGGTAGGGGCTCCCCACGACAAGATGTCTATAAATCACGTACAGATGGTGACTTGTTTAGGGAGTTATAGAGGGGACTGCTTGATGACATTTAAAGGCTGTGATCAGACTAAATTTAAAGTCTATGATAAAGACTCACTCTGTGATCCTACAAATTATAAAAGGTTCAGGGGTGAAGTGAGCTCTGTTTTCCCCACAGACAAGAGGCTGAGGGGAAGAGTGCTTCATGTACCTTCTATTTGGCATCAGGGCTGGATTTAAGTGTCATAAGTAAAGAGAGCCAAGATGAAATAAGAGGATAGGAAGGCAGGTTGTCTGAAATCCATGCCCCAGTGATTACCGCAGTTCTGACTTATTGCTAGGCTAACAATATTTTTTCAAAGAGTGTTCCAGAGAGAGAGAGTACAGGGAAAGTAGAAGTGCCACATACATAGAATTTTAATGAGCTTTTCCATCAACTACTTGTAAGAGAGTATTCTCTTCTTAAATAGCATGTACTAGCTCAAGTACACCCTTTAAAATTCAAAGCACCAACAAGATGAAGAAGTTCGAAGGAAAAGCAAACATGTGCCTCCAGCATGTAGTGAAATACTAAAGGTTCCGAATGGCAGCAACCTTATTCATACTCCGACTTCTTGTAAAAAGATCATAACTAGGTTTGAAAAGCCATTGTTACTAACCAAACACAAGGAAAATTACTTCTAAAACATTAAAAAGTTTCCATTTTTCTACAGTCCAAAATGCTACTAGAACATTATTTCAAAATTTGACATTTCGTATCTAAGAATCACCATAAATCCTCTTACAGCTTAGTGTTAATTAAGTCATATTTAAATCTGTAGCTGTGGAATTTTCCACATGAAATAACTATGCAGTATCACCACTTCCCTAGCAATCAGAAAACCAAAGAATAACAGTAGGTTTCCCGAATGCTACTCAGGAATAGGGCCAATGCCAAGAATACATTTGAAATTCTTGGCCCTTGATCATGGGTTCAGACCTTCCCAGAGCAAGCAAAGTAAAACTGGACTGAGATGGCCAGGAGTGATTTCTAATGGCTCTCCGAGATCAATATCACACTAAGCAGAAGCAAAAACCTCTCCTGTTACACCTGATAGTGTTCTCACAAAGTTGTAAATCTAACACAAAACATTTTAACCCTCTAGTCCCTGAGTTAAAAAAATAGGAAGAGATATTTAAAAAAAGCATACGCTACATTAAAAGTATTTTCAGAGGAAAGTAGTCTTTCCGTCATCTGTAACACCACCACCATTTATGCTGAGATACTTCCTAAGTAACAGAGCACTTTCATGTATATTGTCTGGTAGCTCATAGGTACCATTCTCACCTCTGTTTTGCTAGAAAAGAAACATCTATTTAACACAGACAATCATTTGTTCAAGACCACATAGCCTGTCCAGTGAAGTAGAACTTAAATCTAGGTCTTCTCATTATACATCCCTAAATCCTCTCTCCTCTCTCCCTAACCACTTCCAGCCCTTTATCATTCTTTATTCTCATATTACTTTATTATTACATATTACTCATATCCTTTATTCTCATATTAGTCGGCTTTTCAATGTAAGTATTCCTAATAAAAAAAAGAGTCACTCCGGGGCGCCTGGGTGGCTCAGTCGGTTGAGCTTCGGCTCAGGTCAGCCAACTTCGGCTCAGGTCATGATCTCACGGTCCGTGAGTTCGAGCCCCACGTCGGGTTCTGTGCTGACAGCTCAGAGCCTGGAGCCTGCTTTGGATTCTGTGTCTCCCTCTCTCTCTGACCCTCCCTGTTCATGTTCTGTCTCTCTCTGTCTCAAAAATAAATAAACATTAAAAAAAAAAAAGTCATTCCATGGATAAAAGTGGAAGTGGAATTCAGAAGCAGTTCATTTAAAAACATTTTATACTTCTAGCAGTATACAGGTATTAGTCATTATCTAAATTGATTTGGCTCTTGAGTTAGGATATTGATTATCTGAATGTCTTGAGCTCTTGCATTTGGTATAGTGAATAGCAAGACTTGGATAGCAAGAAACTTGTGCTTCCAGATGGGTCCATTTCAAAAAATATACCCAAATCTATTTGGCTCCCAAGTTCAAATCATGAGATTTTGGGTAGCAAGGTACACCTTTACTTTGAAAAGCAATGAAAATATTAATATTTTTAAAAATATAAAACAAATAAAAGTGAAAGCCGTTAGAACGAGACAAAAAATTAGAACTTAAATACTGAATGTATGAGAACTACTGTAAATTTTCAGAGAAGCATAACCTCTCAAGAAATCTGTGTGTTCTCAAAATCATTATATTCACTGAAAAACTAAAGAAAAAAAAGGAAGAAATATGGAAATAATCATTCTCCATCCCCCTGCCAGATTGAAGCTGCTCTATTTATAGGATACTAAAAAAACCCTTGGCGTTCTTCAAGGGCAAATCTGTTGAGACCTTTTTTAGTGAAATAAAATTGGTCTTTAGCAGTCTCCTGAGAAAGATGGCAATCATGAGACAGTGTATCTTTGCTGAAATCCGCATGAATTAGAAAATAATTCCAGTTGCGCTAAATGCCAAGAGGTCACACTTTTTCTTCCTGCATTTGGTGAACATGTGATTTCTGGATAAGGAAGAACTAATCTAAAGTAGTGATGGTGGTGAATACGTGTAAAATAATTCAAATGTGAAATACCAGAATACCAATCAAAATCAGAAAACAAAAGCTCTAGTCTTTTCTGCTAACAACTAACCACAGTCTCAGGAAGGTCACATCTCTGAGCTTCAGTGTCTTACATTCTAATGTGAGGAGTTAGTTCTTTGAAGATGCCTAGGTCCAACTCAGCTCTACCACACTCCGATTCCTTGTTTATTTAAAAGTTGTTTTGCCTTTGTTATATTTTTTAAATGCTTTGTGATGGTTATAAAAGCAACACATGTTTGTGCAGTATAAAACATAGATAAGTAGGGGCATCTGGGTGGTTCAGTTGGTTAAGCGTCTGACTTTTGGTTTCAACTCAGGTCATAATCTTGAGGTTTTTGAGTTCAAGGACTGCATCAGGCTCTGCACTGGCAGCGCGGGGAGCCTGCTTGGGATTCTATTTCCCTCTCTCTCTGTCCCTCTCCCACTCTGTCTCTCTCAAAATGAATAAAATAAAAATAAATAAATAAAACATAGATAAGTAAATAGACCCATACATCCCATCACACAGAAACAAGTGTTCTCACAAAAGAAATGTACTGATGTTTTATAACCTGTTTTTCATTTAACATATTTAAACTTGAATTGGCACTAAACGTTCTTCTGGAACATTGATTTTTATTTTTTAAAATGTGCAAAACAAGAAGGCAGACACTTCAGTATTACTCAGAGATTGCCCTATGAAAATTCCCTGCCCTTTCTGATACATCCCTGAGGGTGCAGGCCCTCCTATTCAAGATTTATCATTAATGGCATTAAGTGCTATTTCCCTTAGGAGCATTAGGGCAGAATCAAGCTAAGAGCACTGTGCTTCAAAAATCAGTTTTAATGATTACTGAGTTGGAATGTACCATCATTTATTAACCAATTTCTTTCACTGGATATTACAGCTATTTTCATTATTATAAACATTATTATAAACAAACATCTGTGTAGCTCTTTGTACATATTTGTAATGAGAACAGTGACACTTCCGTTTCATTAACTAGTAATAAAAATCAATATTTGAAGTGTCTACAAGGGAGTATTAAGTTGTAGTCTCTCATTCTGTTTCACTAAAATCCTATGAAATATAGGAATCTGATATGAAAAAGAAAGATGTTCCTTAAGTAGGAAATTTGGTTACTTACCAGCATCTTTGATCCAATTATCATAAAGACGCACAGTCCTCGAAGTAAGATCACTGAAGGCCATTTTCCACAGGATTTACTGGCTCTTACAATGGGTTCTTCAGTACAATAAAAGAGAAATGAGTTTATGATCTATAAATGCAAATAAAACCAAATTCTAATATAACAATATTATAAATGCTAAATATTTAATAGGAATACTTGGCAAAACAACAAACTTGTACTGAGGGTAAATGCATTAGTGAATCACATTAAACCCTGATACAGTGGCAAACATTTAAGATTTTTCACCATTATAAGAACAATGCTTACTTTGCTGAAAAAGGCTGACATTCTAGGTAAAAGACATAAAATGAATAAATGATTTTAAGAACTTTCATAAGCGTATCTCCCTTTTATTGAAACCACACAGATCAGAAAAGGACTGTACCTCCCATGGCAATTCTGAAATAAAAACCTAGTAGAAGAAAGTCAAGAAGATACACAAACCTTCAGAGAAGCTACTCTGATCCAAAACTTACAGCTGATCTTCAGGCATAATAAGGTCTTCTATATGCAAGTCTTTACAATTTAAGTGGAATACAGGTAGAAAGAGGAAGGAAAGAAGATCCACAACAACCAAGGAAAAGCTGCCTCCTTTACCTTGACAGAAAGATAAGAATAGTTGGAAAAAAAGTCTTCTGGAAAGGAAGGAAGGAAGGAAGGAAGGAAGGAAGGAAGGAAGGAAGGAAGGAAAGAAGGAAGGAAGCAAGGAAGGAAGGAAGGAAGGAAGGGAAAGAAAGAAAGAAAGAAAGAAAGAAAGAAAGAAAGAAAGAAAGAAAGAAAGAGAAAGAAAAGAAAAAAGAAAGGGATAAGTGATGGGAAACTAGCTCTATTATGTATTAAAAGATATTCTAAATCTTTAATAATTAAAGTGTGACACTGGCACATGAAGAAGCAAACCAATGGAACAGAGCAGAACATCCACGAATACATCAAATACCGTTAAGAATTTAGAACGGTATTTTGTAAATTCTCAGATGTACACTTTCCCACATTTTAACTTCTCTATAATTAGCATACATCTTACAAGTGGATGGTGTGTTATCAAATGAACAGTGTATTTGATTCAAAGTCATAAAGTGGGAAAATGAAATAGCTCTGGAGATGGATGGTGGTGACAGTTGCACAACAATGTAACTGTACTTAATGCGACTGAACTTTACACTTAAAAATGGTTAAAATGGTAAATTTTACATTATGTCAATTTTATCATGATAAAAAAAGAAATCCTTTATGCCTGCAACAGGAAAATTCAAACTTTCTTCTAGCATTCTGAAATAAATCCATTTTAGAATATATATATACATATATACACAAAATATATAAATATATATACAAATATATTACAAATACAAATACAAAATATATAAATATATTTTAAGACATATGGTATATGATAATGGTAGCATCTCAAACCAATGGGCACTGAATTGCCAGCAGTTCTTCAAAAAATGGTGTGATAAGACCACCTGGGTGGACGAGTGGGTTAAGCGTCCGACTTCGGTTCAGGTCTAATCTCGCAGTTCACAAGTTCAAGCCCCACATTAGGCTCTGTGCTGACAGCTCCGAGCCTAAAGCCTGCTTCAGATTCTGTGTGTGTGTCTCTCTCTCTGCCCCTCCGCTGCTCATGCTCTCTGTCTCTCTCTCCCTCTCTCTCAAAAATAAATAAAACCATTTTTTAAAATGGTGTGATAGAACTAGATGGCCATCTAGAAAAAAACTAAGTTGAGTCCAAACATTATACTATAAACCAAGATAAACTCCAAGTAGATCAAAGATTTAAATAAGAAAAACAGAACCATGAAAGTACTAGATGGCAAAAAAGAACACTTTTCTCACCTTGGAGTGGGAAAGGAGTTTCTAACTTTGACTTAAAATCCAAAAGATGTAAGAGAAGACTAACAAATTTAGCCACATGAAAATCAAGAGGAAAAAAGTAAAAAGTAAAAAGTAAAAAATGGCCAACAGGAAAAGAATATGTCCACTTCATACACAAATGCTACTCTCCTTAATAAAGAGTTCCAAGAAATTGATAAGAAAAAGACCTAGAAGTCAAGAAAAACATGGGCAAATTTCATTGGAAAAGAAATACAAATGGCTCTTAAACATATGAAAAGTTGTTTAATTTTAAACAGATAAGAAATCTACAATATTTTATCATAGCGGATGGACCAAAGTCCAAACATTTTTATCAATCAGATTGGCCAAAATCCAAAAATGTGTTGACAGGACTGTGGCAAACTCATACAGTGCTGGTCGGATTGCAAATGAGCATAACCCTTAGTAATGGCAATTTGGCACTAACTATAAATGTGTATCTTTTATCCTAGCAATGCTACTCCTAGAAACTCATCCTACAGATACACATGCACATGTACAGAATGACATATATTCAAGGTTATTCATTGCATCAGTTAGTAACAGCAAAAGACTAGAAACAAGCCAAGTGTCTATTAAAAGCAGACTGGTTAATAAATCATAATGCATCTAAACCATGAAATATTATGCTATTGTAAGTAAGAATGAGGAAGTGCTCCATGTGCTGATATGGAAAGATATCCAAGATAAATGTCTATGTGAAAAAAAGCAAAGGAAGGTACATAATTTTTAAATGACTAACTTTTACATTAAAAAGGAAGGAAGGAATGAGAATACAAGTTTGCATTTATTTATTTTAGCACAAAACAGACTGTAAAAAGATATCCATGGGTAAGGGAATGGTACAAACTGGGGTGCAGGGATAGTAGGTAGATCTCATACTGTAGTTTAAACTAATGTTAATATATTACTTATCCAAAAATAAAGAACTGAAATATTTTAAAGGAAAAAAAAGAATAGGATCAGCCATATCTTTGCTGGGACATTACTACTTAAACATCCACACACAAATGCACATATACACCAAAGAGAGATTTTTATCTTACTTCCTCAAGGGTTCGTCCCCTCCAGAGGATCTCTCCAAGTTCAGGGAAGTATCTCAGCCTGGCTTTGACACATTCTGTCTCCTTGAGCTGAATTCAGACTCAAGATTGGCTGTGGTGATGCCAGAGTCTTGCTGGAGTCAGCCTGGACTCTTGCTTTCCTATGGATCGTTTCCATAATGAAGGTATGATGTGGGGTCAGGAGCAGGGGCTCTAGGGTCACAAAAGGCTTCGTTTGAATCCTACCACTTAATAGCTGTGTGATTCTGGGAAAACTGAAAGCTCAATGTCCTAATCTGTAATATGGTGATTCTACAACCTGCCAAGATAAACTAACTCAGAGTTACTTTTGAGGACCATACGAGATTATGCCTTTTTGTTAAGTTTAGAGCACAGAATCTGATAAAGAATGAACATTTAATCAAAGTCAGACATCATTAGTTGCAGAGATAAGTTGTCCCTTATCTGGCCAAACTCATTATCTATTAGAGTTGAATGTCATTTTATGCGATAAATCTAGAGAAAACTCTACTACTTTCATTTTAAAAGCTGGTATGTCACAGATTATAATGCTTCTTCCCTTGATGTTTTCCAACTGTTTCGGTAAGAGCGTATCAGATCATGCTAAAAGCTACCTGCCTGTCCACCTTAACCACCGATAAAACAGACCTCAAGCTATTATTCTCATGATTAAGTGCCCAAATGACGCTGTCTAAATTACTCAAAACCAGAGTAAAAGATTCTAATTATATATGGCATATGGTGAGGTTACATTTCTGTTTTCTGTGCAATTCCTTCCTCCTCTTTTTTTTTTTTTTCCTCACTGATTCTACACAGGATATTCTCCTCTCCTCTCACTAAAGCACAAAAACTCAGGAAACTAGACTCTGAGGCAGGTCAGAAATATTCACAGGCAGTAAACAGAGCTGGTTTCTCTAATCCCAAACACTACATAAGACTGAGAAGAAGGGAGATGAGGAAGGTACTCAGAAAAGCAACTCACAGTAGATGGGAAGGAGCAGCAGAAGCAGATGTTTTCTCCAAACAGGTAGTAGATGGAGGGGACTGGCGGGGTAAGAAAGGGATCCATTAGCCCAAATTCCTGGAGTGTGGACTCCCTCACTGATCCTTTCCTTGTAGGTAACTTGACATCCAACAAGTGGGCCCACCAGCAGATAAGGGATGTGCAAAATTGTGTAAGGATGGGGCATGAAAAGAAAACCTGATCTTTTCTCTTGCTGGAAGTGACAAGAAGCAGCTGAGAATCTTCTAAGCTGGACAGTGATAGACTGGATGCCAATATGACATTGTAGGGACTGGTCTAGAAAACTGTTAACAACTGAATTTGGGGCAGCCTAGGTTGTCCTGCAAAAGATATAGTGCTATTCCTAGACTAGACTCAGGCATCTCTCCCCACTACCCCTAACCATACTATGATTTAGCATGGACACTTGATTGTTGGACAACAACATAGAGATGAGAAGAAACTTACTCTAGGTGGTGAAGGTACAGAGGTATCTTCTAGCTGACAGCATAACTGAGACCTTAATAACCAATTTAAAATGCTCAGTTGGGGCGCCTGAGTGGCTCATTCAGTTGAGCATCCAACTCTTGATTTCGGCTTAGGTCATGATTCCAGGGTTGTGGGACCCAGCCCTATATGGGGCTCTATGCTGAGCATAGAGCCTGCTTAAGATTCTCTCTCCCTCTTCCCTTCTCCCCCATTTACTCTCTAAAATAAAAATAAAACAGGGGTACCTGGGTGGCTCAGTTAAGCATCCAACATCAGCTCAGGTCATGATCTCTCAGTTCATGGGTTCAAGCTCCACATCGGGCTCTGGGCTGACAGCTCAGAGCCTGGAGCTCCTTCAGCTTCTGTGTCTCCTTCTCTCTGCCCCTCCCCCACTTGCGCGTGCTCTCTCTCTCTCTCTCTCTCAAAAATAAACATTAAAAAAATTTTTTAAATAAAAATAAAATAAAATGCTCAATGGCATAGTATTTCAGGGCTAGTGATGCCACAAAAATTAAGGTTCTCATGTAGGTGAAGCAGAGACTTAAAGCTCATAAATGGTACACAAGTGACCACACCACCAGTAAGGGTGGAAGAGACAAGGGATATAGGAGAGGCCCACCCCCAAAGGCCTCAAAATTATATGGTAGGAAACAGGAACTTGTTCATGGAGGACTGGTGCTGGAATACCACTGCCTACCACCGACCCATGAATTCCACTCCTTGTTTTTGACAGTATCACATGGTGACTGGGGTATTTGGTAAAGAAGGGACTTGAAACTACCCAGACTAGCTTCTTAAGGCCTCCATTAAAGATGTCAAGTTCAGGGCGCCTGGGTGGCTCAGTTGATGGGGCGTCCGACTTCAGCTCAGGTCATGATCTCGCGGTTCATAGGTTCGAGCCCCACATAAGGCTCTGAGCTGACAGCTCAGAGACTGGAGCCTGCTTCAGATTCTGTGTCACCCTCTCTCTCTGCCCCTTCTTGGCTCATGCTCTGTTTCTCTCTCTCTCTCTCTCTCTCTCGCAAAAATAAACGTTAAAAAAAAAAAAGATGTCAAGTTCAAATGTGAGAAATGTGGCTGCTGCCAACAGAAGACCCTTCCCTCCAGCAGCTTACCTGGAGACTATCCAAAGCCACAGCTGCTTATGTCAGTGCAGCATGAATATAACACCAGAACCAAGAGGGGATGCTTGAGGTATCTGATCACCTCATACATTTGGCTCAATCATAAGGCAGAACTCATCTGAGAGAACTTCTTGGTGGAATTCACCCAGATGAGAATGGGACCATAGAGCTGCCTGTGATAGGAAGTACCTATCAGGAATCCAGAAATCTAAGACCATGGTCCACTATTTCCAGGTAAATTCTCCCATGTAGAGATTTAGCCAAACCCTGTAAAATATGTAGGGGACACCTTCTCTGAGGGAAAGGAGTGGCAGAGTCAGCATATGGCTTTCCTAAGGTGTGTCTAAGATCCATAAACAAGGCCTTATGGTTTTCCATTTCTCTTGGATGTTTGGGAGGTTCTGGCCTTCCCAATGATCTTTGCTTTCGAAATCAAGACCATCAGGGACAAACCTGCAAGAAGAGATCTGGCTAGCCACACATGCTGCTTGAAGACACAAAAGGAGATATAGTAAGGTACCAGCATACAGATGGGATCTACGATGGAAATGAGGACAGTAGGGTAAACAACAAAATAGCTGACCTTCCTGTGGAAAGCCACATCTGGCCTCATACTGAGGAGGTTTGAAACTTTACCTCTGTACAAAGCAGGGAGGAGAGAGGGACAGGGCAAATCAGGTTATTCCATAGAAATCATAATTGCTCATTGGAGAACTGGTGAGGGAAACGTGCCTTCAAAGGCAGCCAGTGTTACAAGGGAGGAGAGCAGAGCCAGCCTGGAAAGCAAAAGGAAAAGGCACTCAAGCCCGACTCATTAGAAGGGGACAGGGGAAGTTCTGCAGTGAATCAGAACCAGGTGGCATCAGGATCTCAGCACATGCGGTGCTTAACGGTCTTCGGGTGAAAGTGTCACACAGCCTCTCTCTGAGTAATGACTCTGGAAAACCAGAGTTCACATGCAGTCTCTGCTCCTGTTAGCTTAGGAAGAAAAAATGCTGAGATAAGAAGCAAAAATCTCGTGAAGAATTCAAAGACTGCTAGGGAAACTTCCACCTAGATACTAATCTGTGTTTCCTGTGTATTCCCCTCCCCATCTGTTTCCTCCCTGGATCCAGTTCCCCCACCCCACCCCTATCCTCTGTATGTAAGCAGAAAGAAAGCCTTCCTCAAAGAGGTTGTGAGTCTCAGTGCTGGACAGAAGGGTGCCTGAGTCTGCTCCATCCCAACAGTTTAGTAAGACTGAGTCTGGAGGAAGGGGATCAGAAACTTTTAAGCATATTAAAATGTGAGAAATGACTGTAAAATAATAATTTGTTTGTTTAAACCTGGGTTTCTCAACCTTGGTTGTACTAACATTTTGGGACAGACAATTCTTAGCTGTGGGAAGCTGTCCTGGGCACTGCAGGATATTTAGCACCAACCATGGCATTCCCATGCCAGGAACACCTCCTTCCCAGTTGAGACAACCAAAATGTTTCCAGGACTTGCCAAATTGCCAATTGCCAGTTAAGAACCACTACTTTACTTATTTTGTTGTTTATTTACTTTTGAGAGAGAGGCGGGGGGGGGGGGGGCTCCCACAGCAGGGGAGGGGTAGATAGAGAGGGAAACAGAGAATCCAATGCAGACTCCAGTCTCTGAGCTGTCAGCACAGGGCCCTATGCGGGGCTCAAACTCATGAACTGCAAGATCATGATCTGAGTGGAAGTCAGATGCTTAACTGACTGAGCCACCCAGGCACCCTGAGAATCACTGATTTGAATTAAACTACCAACAAAACAATGATTCATCCAAATAATAATAGCTTGCTTCAGAATTACCACTTTAGCAACAATACATTTATTTCAGTGACGCTGCCATTCAAAACAATTTTTGAACTTTTCTTTACAAACTGATGTCAGAGTTTTTCAGAATTTCATGTAAATGACTTTAAGGGAGAAAAATCTTCGTCTACTACTTCAGAAAAATCAAGTTCATAACCAATCAGAACTTAAGAATGGTTCTGAAGGTAAATGGATGAAGCTGAATTCCACCTTAATAAGTGGGGTGGGAAAGGGGGGAATGGAGTAGCTTTAATCATAATTTACTACTAACATTTTCAACTTATAGGTTTGTAACATGAAGACAATTTCAAAAGAAAAATTAGTGGAATAAATGTATAGTAACCTGAGGTGGCTGTTTTACAGGAAACACTCATTTCTATGTGTACATTCCAGCATATTAGTTCAAATCCTTTTTCTCTATCATCTACTATGAACTCCAATTAAAAGTAAATTTAGAATGTGAAATAGACTCAGTGAAAAATGATTTCAAATGACAGATTTTCAATATTGTTAATTAACACACACACTGTAGAAGTAAAAATACGTTTGACACACCTACCATACAGGATTTTGCATTTCATTTTAATGTTACACGCATGCACACGCGCACACACACACACACACACACACACACACTTATGTTTTCCTTTGGGATTTCCTTTATCACTCCCCCCACTTTTTTGCCATGTCTATTGAATAACTATGTTGTATAAACTGTCTTGGGAGTGAAACAGAACAGCAGAAAGCAAAAGGACAGAAAGTTTTATCCTAGCTTTTGAGTTACTGAGGCGGAGGCACTTAGCCATACAGAAGAACCAAAGGACATAAACAGAGATTGAAGAGGAAACATCTGGGGTTTCCAAGCCTCCTAGCACAGAAGAGCATGCTTCAGGCTTGACTGAGGAAGAGTTGGAGAGAAAGCATTTAGTGCAGATCTCAACGAAAAGGGCAAGGAACCCTGGCAAGGTGCCAGGTAGGATTTCGGGAACCGAGAGCAGGAGTGGTCAGGCTCAGGTGCCCACGTAGAGAGGGAACAGGTGGTTGATGGGGCCTTGGAAGGCATAGAGAGCTTCTCACTCTGGAGTGGAGCAGGAGCAGCATAGACATTTCTGAGCACCCTCGACAGACCCAGAAGAACAGCACAAGAGCTGTAGAAAATGAAGTTGTCATGCGCTAGCAACAACACAGACCTGCAGGGACAAGTGGCCAGAGACTCGATGGGACCCCAGTATCTCGTAGGATGGCAATGTAGACAAAGGACACTGAGGACTAAAGGGCTCCTCCTTCCAAGTAACTTGGTATCACATAAGCTTGTTCTAACTTGCTGAGGGGTACAGAGAGCGGTGGTCATATTTAGAGTTGCTTGAAATAGGTTCCTGACACCCAAAAGAATAAAGAAAGCTGTATTAAAAAATAAAAATTAAGATACAAAGTAATAAAATTTTCTTCTTACATAGCTGTCTTTGTCAGTTGAGGTTTGGAAACATTTACTTTAGGTATAGAATGAAGTCATTACAATTTTTTCCCTTTCTATATCCCTTATATCGGTGGTTGCCAGACCTGGTTGATAGTGAGAATTACCTGGAGAGAGATCTGGATTCAGTTAGTATATATGGGGAGATTATGGTGATGGGCCAGGTTTGGGAACCTTTCTTAATGCTGCATAAACCAATGGCAGACACGACAACGCCCACAACATAAGGCAAGAGCACAAAATTTGTAACAGAGGATTCAGTTCATGAACGTGACCAAGATATGATAAGATATCTGGGTCAAGAAGGGCAGCAACAGGAGACGCAATCAATACTGGAATGTTTTCTCTAGTGATGCAAAACATCCATAAGAGATGTGAAATGTGAGGGATCTCTTAATCAGCACATACACCCAAGATATAAAGAAAGTAGCCTCATATTCTGAGAGCAAAATAAGCTTGAAGCTCCCAAACACGTGCCAAAGAGAAAATCATTGCCACATCTTAGGTTTTAGTAAATTACAGAAAATTAGAATATAAGCCTTGTCTTTTAGGCAAACAAAAGTGACCAAAAATATCAAATACAGGAACTAACCACCTAGCTTTCTGTTTTGCAAGTAGAAATGTTATAGTATGAGGAAAAAAGTTTCTGTCTGCAAGAGAATGCTCAACTCAAAGTGGCTTAAACAGTAAGAGGGTAAGTTACAGAAAAAGCGGTCTAAAGGCAGGGAAATGTCTTCTGGGTTGATTAATTTCTATTTTGTCATTTTTGTGGAAAAAGATGGTGGCAGTCATTCCAATTATGTTCTCATACACCTTCATCGAGACCAAAGGGTCTCTTCCAATGTGTCTCTTTTTCAGGAGCTCCAAAACCCTTCCCAGGGCTCCCCAGAAGTTCTTTAAACGTCCCTTCCCAGGACTGCACCACCTGCCAACATCTAAGCCATGCATTGAGAAAGGATTGGGACTGCAGGGGTTTTTTTAGGGTACCTGGTACCGCAACCCCACAGGGACATGGGGAAGCACATGGCTTCGGAGAGGAAGGAGGAGCCTGAAATGGGAGAAGAGTGGTTTCTCCACAAAGAAGAAAGGGGGTTAGCTTTGAGAAACGACGTCTGCTGAAACTGTGGCTGAAAGCGATTCCTCTGTAGTGACATTTCCAATATGAACTGAAGCTCTTGACAGTGAGACCATCCACCCAAGTGCTGTGTGTCCTGGTGATATGTGCTCAGGATAAACTAACCTTGACTTTTGTGTGTGTGTGTGTTTAATTAAGACATGGTTAGTAAGTTAAGCATGTTTTGCAGCATCTGAGACTTTCTAGACTTTCAATGTATCTATTTAGAATTATCTTGTGCCACAGTCTCTTTGATGATATAGGTGGTACATTATAAATTCATGAACACAAGACAACATAGGGTTGAACTCACACTTGGAAATGCTACACCACTTCCACAAACTGACATTTTTCTGGCTGGTATACACAGATTTAAATAAAATGAGCACTTCTCCCCTCCAGTACCCATGACATGGGAGTGCATATTAACATTCTCTCTATAGGACAGACTCAGGACTGTCCTTCAATCAGATTTAAGAACTGTCATTTCCACATCAAGCAGGACCTCAAAACAAGTATCTGTGCCATCTACTCCATTCCTTACTATTCCACTCTTTCATTGACTTTCACTTCTTCACTTTTCCTTAATATCAGAGGGCTCTGGAAAATATAACACTATATATGCATGACCCAACAGACTAATTAAGATTACATTTCTGTTTGGCTTGAGCTCTGCAACATTATCAGTACTCATAAGTTTGAGCGGAGAAGCAGATAAACTTGTTGAGATGTTCATTCAACAACTTCAACATGTTAATACAACAACTTGTTAGAAATGAAGGACTCCTAGAAACCAGCAAGAGGCTCCACTAGGAAACAAGTCATGTAAACACAGCGCAATGCTAAACATGCTATTTATTATGCTTACTGCTACTCTTAGCAGAGCAATCAGTATCCTTGCCAAGACTTTGGTCCCACTTCAGCATTCAACACTGGAAACATGAAGCAAGTTTAGAGAAGACTCAGAGAACATTTAGGGTAAATAAGGGCCTGCTTATTAAATCATTAGCAGGTATAAAACACAGTCCAATGCAGTAGGGAGCAGGATGAGGAAGACAGGAACCCTGCCCTTGGACTTCCTCAACTCATGGAAAGATTCCAGGAAATGTGGTAAGTCTGAGAAAAGCATCTGAAAAATTGTACAGATGAAAGTGACCACCAGGACGAATAGGACTTGCTTCTCTGTCAGAAGAAGTGAGGTATACCTCCAGGACAGCTCAATTCCTACTTGTAACCTAAATCCTAGAACAATGCCCTGAGTAAAATAGGTGCTCAATAAATATCTGCTGGATGAATTTTAAAATGCTGTAAGCTCAGGGTGCCTGGATGGCTCAGTTGGTTAAGCATCCAACTTCAGCTCAGGTCATAATCTCACAGTTCATGGGTTCAAGCCCCACATTGGGCTCTGTGCTGACAGCTGAGGGCCTGAAGCCTGCTTCAGATTCTGTGTCTCCCTCTCTCTCTGCCCCTCCCCTGCTCACATTCTGTCTGTCTGTCTCTCTCAAATAAACATTAAAAAATTTTTTTAAATGCTCTAAATAAATAAATAAATGGCAAAGCAAGGGGGCCAAACCAAAGATCCCCTCACTTATGCCTTCTCCACTTTTCTTCCAATGAATGTAATACTCCTCCCATTCATTTTCTCTTCAAACACAAGGTATTTTTTGAGCATTTGTTGCTCTGTAAGGAAGTGCTGAGCAGGATACAATATTATTTTTAAAATATGGTCCCTCAATTCAAACGACTTTCGATTTGACAGGAAAAATAAATGCCTACACAGATATCCAAAATGCAAAGCAGAACACAGGGTCACACAAATAGTTCACAGAGAGTACTACATCTTTTAGGAATGAAGGTTCACTTCTGGCACATGTGACCAGGAAGAAAGGTATAATGGAGGGGAGGATACACGAGCTGGGCTTTAAGAATAAGATTTCAATAAGCAAAAACGTGTGCACCTGGGAGAGAAGACAGACATGCATTGCAAGCAGAGAGCCCTCCAAGGGAAAATTCATTCATTTATTTACTTAATCAGTATTATCGCTTTTATTACTTTTGCTGGAGATGATTGATTTTTATTTATTAAAGTATAATTGACATACAATATTATATTCATTGCAGGTGTACAACACAGTGATTTGACACTTGTATATGTTGTGTAATAGTTTCCACGATAAATCTAGTTACTATCAGTCACCTTACAAAGTTAATACAACGCTATTGACTCTATTCCCCATGCTCTACATTACATCCCTATGACTTATTTTATAAACAAAGTTTGTACCTCTTAATAGCCTTCACCCATTTCACATGCCCAATCCCCCTCCCCTCTGGCAGTGACCAATCTTTTTTTCTGTACCTTTAAGTCTGCGTTTTGTTTTGTATTTTAGATTCCACATATAAGTGATATCATGCAGTATTTGTTTTTCTGTGCCTGACTTACTTCACTTAGAATAATACTCTCAAGCTACACATACACACACACACACACACACACACACACACACACACACACACACACACACCCATCTTCTTTTTTCCGTATCTCAGCTGTTTTTACTGAATATGATTTTTACTTATTGTGGTATCACTGACATATGATATTATATTAGTCTTTGATGTCCAATAGAGTGACAAATAATGCAGCAATCAACATGTATCTTTTTGAATTAGTGTTTTTGTTTTCTTCAGATCAATACCCAGTAGAATTGTTGGATCATTATGTAGTTCTATTTTTAATTTTTTGAGGAACCTTTATACTGTTTTCAACAGTGGCTGAACCAATTTACTCAAGGGTTTCCTTTTCTTCACATCCAGGCCAAAACTTGTTATTTCTTGTCTTTTTGATGATAACCGTTCTGATAGATGTAAGGTGATATCTCACTGTGGTTTTATATCGCATTTTCTTGATGATTAGTAATGTTGAGTATCTTTTCTTGTATCTGTTGGTCATCTGTGTGTCTTCTTTGGAAAAATGTTTATTCAGATCCTCTGCCCATTTTTAATTGGACTGTTCCTTTTTTTTTTTCACTGAGTTGTATGAGTTCTTTACACATTTTGTATATTAATCTCTAATCAGATATATCATTTGCAAATATCTTCTCCCATTCGGTGGGTTGCCTTTTCATTTTGTTGATAGTTTCCTTTACTCTGCAGAAGCTCTTTGGTTTGATGTAGTCCTATTTGTTTACTTTTGCTTTTGTTTCCCTTGTCTTTGGAGTCAGATCCAAAGCAAACATTGTTAAGACTAATGTCAAGGAGCTTTTGCCTATATGTTTTCTTCTAGGAGGATTTTGGTTTTAAGTCTTACATTCAAGACTTGAAACCATTTTGAATTGATTTTTGTATATGGTGTAATACAGTGGTCCAGTTTCATTCTTTTGCATGCAACTATCCAGTTTTCCCAACACCATTAATTGAAGACACAGTCCTTTTTCCCCACCATATATCCTTGGCTCCTTTGACCATGTATATGTGGATTTATTTCTGGGCTCTCTATTCTATCTTGTTGATCCTTGTGTCTGTTTTTATGCCAATACCATACAGTTTTGAATACTATAGCTTTGTAGAATAGTTTGTAATCAGGCAGTGTGGTACCTCTGGCTTTGTTCTTTCTACATTGTTTTGGCTATTCAGGGTCTTTTGTGGTTCCATACAAATATAATTATTTGCTCTAGTTTTGTAAAAAATGTCATTGGAATTTTGATAGTGATTGCACTGAATCCCTAGATTGCTTTGGGTCATAAGACAGTTTGGAAATGTAAATTCTTCCAATCCATGAACATATGCTATCTTTCCATTTAATTGTATCTGCTTCAATTTCTTTCATCAATGTCTTACACTTTTTAGTTTACAGGTCTTTCACCTCCTTGGTCAAATTTATTCTGACATTTTTTTTTTTGATGCGATTATAATTGTATCATTTTCTTGATTTCTCTTTCTGATACTTTGTTATCAGTGTATAGAAATGCAACAGATTTTTGCACGTTAATTTTGTATCCTGCAATTTTACTGAATTTTATTTATTAGTTATAACAGATTTTTGGTTGAGTCTTTGGGGTTTTCTATACATAAGTATCATGTCATCTGCAAAGAGTGGCAATTTTACTTCTTCCTTTCCAATTCGGATACTTTTTATTTATTTTTCTTGACTACTTGATGTAGCTAGGACTTTCAATACTATGTTGAATAAAGTGGGTATAGTAAGCATCCTCGTCTTGTTACTTAAAGGAAAAGCCTTCAGCTAGTCACTGTTAAGTATGATATCAGCTATGGGTTTTTAATATATAGCTTTTAGATGTTAAGGTATGTTCTTCCTATACTCACTTCATTAAGAGTTTTTATCATAGGGGCGCCTGGGTGGCTCAGTCGGTTAAGCGTCCGACTTCAGCTCAGGTCACGATCTCGCGGTCCGTGAGTTCGAGCCCCCCGTCGGGCTCTGGGCTGATGGCTCAGAGCCTGGAGCCTGCTTCCGATTCTGTGTCTCCCTCTCTCTCTGCCCCTCCCCCGTTCATACCCTGTCTCTCTGTGTCCCAAAAATAAATTTAAAAAAAAGTTTAAAAAAAATTTTTAAAAGAGTTTTTATCATAAATGGATGTTGAATTTTGTCAAATGCTTTTTGTCTATGGAAATGATCATATAATTTTTACTTTTCATTTTGTTAATATGGTGTATTGCATTGATTGACTTGTGGATGTTGAACCATCTTTTCATCCTTGTAATAAATTCCACTTGATCATAGTGTATGATTATTTTAATGTATTGTTGAATTTAGTTTGCTAATATTTTACTGACAATTTTTGCATCTAGGTTTATAAGGGATATTAACCTATAATATCCATGTCTGGCTTGGGTATCAGGGTAATGCTGGCCTTGTGAAATAAGGTTGGAAGCTTTCCCTCCTTTTCAATTTTCTGGAAGAGTTAGAGAAGGATAGGTACTAAGTCTTCTTTGAATGTTTGGTAGAATTCACCAGTGAAGGTGTCTGGTCCTGGACTTTTGTCTATTTCAAGGTTTCTGGTTATTGATTCAATATCCTTACTAGCAATTAGTCTATTAAGATTTTCTATTTCTCCCTGCCTGATTCAGTCTTGGAAGCTTGTAAATGTCTAGGAACTTATCTCTTCTAGGCTGTCCGATTTGCTGGTATATATCATTCATAATAGTCTCTTATGGTCCTTTGTATTTCTATGGTATGAGTTGTGACTTCTTTTTCATTTCTGACTAATTTGCACAATCTCTTCTTGGTGAATCTAGTTAAAACTTTGTCAATTTTGTTTATCTTTTCAAAGAACCAACTCTTAGTTCCATTGACCTTTTTTGCCTTTTTAGTCTCTATTTCATTTATTTCCACTCTGATCTTTATTATTTTCTTCCTTCTACTAACTCTGGAGTTCATCTGTTCTTTTTCTATTTCCTTTCAGTATAAAGTTAAATTGTTTGAGATTTTCTTGTTTCCTGAGGTAGGCCTGTATCACTATAGACTTCCCTCATAGAAGTGCTTTGGCTGTGTCCCATAGATTTTGGTAGATTGTGTTTTTGTTTTCATTCTAGGTGTTTTTTTTTTTAATTTCTTTGATTTCTTCTATCACTTAGTAATTGTTGAGTAACATGTTGTTTAATCTCTGTGTATTTGTAGTTTTCCTGTTTTCTTCTAATAACTGACTTCAAGTTTCATACCATTGTGGTCAGAAAAGATGCTTGATATGATTTCAATCTTCTAGAATTTACTGAGACTTATTTTGTGGCCTACCATATGATATGTCCTGGAAATATTCCATATATACATGAGAAGAATATAAATTCTGCTGCTTTTGGATGGAATGCTCCGCATATATCTATTAAGTCCACCTGGTCTAATGTGTCATTTAAAGCTGATATTTCCTTAATAATTTTCTGTCTAATCTATCCATTGATGAAGTGGGATGTTAAAATCCCCTACTATTATTGTATTGCTGTCATTTTCTCCCTTTTGGTCCATTAATATTTGCTGTATATATTTTGGTGCTCATATGTTGGGTGCATATATATCAACCAATATTCACCATTTTAGGTGCCAGTGATATAGTAGAAAACAAAATAAATCCTGCCTTTGTATGAAATTATAGAAAAGCTCCTCGTGTGTTTCAAAAATGTTTGTTAGTCTTTTTTGTTAATGCATAGAATTAAGGAAGTTAACAAAATAAATACCAAGACAGGAAAGGTAGATTCCAATGGTGGTATTGATTGTGAAGGCACCAAAAGTCAGGATAAAGAATTCTTGAGTAGTTAGTTCTGTTGAGCGGTTTCTCAACCAGGGAATGTCCTAACCAAAGTGGTGCTTGGAAAGATTAACTGGGTGGTAGAGTCCAGGGCTGGGTAACTGAGGGTGTGGTTTGGAAGTAGGAAGAACAATTAGGCAACTAGTGTATCCTATTGGGAAGGATCCAGCATAAACATCATTTCCTCTGATGTAATCCCTGATTTAATCAGTCAGGGTTAGGTCTCACGGAGGTGTTCTCATAATAATCTGTCTCATCTTTGACAGTACTTATTGCATAGTATTGCAGATGCCTGTTATTAATTCTTATCTTTCCATTAATCATAAAGGAAGAAACTGAGCTTCATTATCTTTGTATTCCCAGTGCCTAGACTAATGTCTGGCATGTAGCAGACAAAATTTGTGGTTTGAGAAAATACTCAAGTGTTATGCATTGAATTGTATCCCCTCAAAATTCATATGCTGAAGTGCAAACACCTAGTACATCAGAATATGATCTTATGTGGAGGAAGAATCTTTACAGAAGGTAAATTAAATGTATCTAGAAAATATTCACACAAAAACCTATATACAAATATCTATAGTGACTTTATTCATAATCACCCCAAACTGTAAACAACCCAAGTTCCTCAATTAATAAATGGATAAACAAACTGTGGTATATCCTTTCAATGAAATGCTACTCAGCAAAAAAAGCAAAGGGACTAGTGATATTTACAACATAGACGAATCTCAAATATGTTTACGCTAAGTGAAGTATGCCAGACTCAAAAAACTATACACTATATGATTCCATTTACAACATTCTGAATAAAGCAAAGCTATAAATACAGACCATATCAGTGGTTACCAGGGTATGGAGTTTGAAAGAAGGGTTGATTACAAAGCACCATACAAAGAAATGTTTTAGGGTGATGGAAATACCTGTATCTTAACTCTGATGGTGGTTACATGATTCTATGAGTCAAAACTCGTAGAACTATCAAGCAAAACACAGTGAATTTACTGAATATAAAAAGAGTTAATTTACTGAATATAAATTTAAAAGATTTTAAAATCCCTCCAAAAGTAAACTGCATATAAGAGAGAAGAAACTTAGGCTGCATCAGACTTTTCTAAAGCAAAATTCAATGGTAAGTGAATTAACACAACATTTTTAAAGAAACAAAGTATAACCCAGGAATATTATACCTAACTAAGATCTTGCTCAAGTACAAAGGCAGCAGAAATAACCTCCTCAAGAATGGAAGAACTCAGGGTATATAACACCCATCAGCTTTCTTGAAAAAACTTTATGATGACAAAATCAAGTCAATATAGAGATGAATCAAAAAATACAGGAATAGAGAAGCCCTTTAAAAAAGACTTGTTGGTGAAGCCCTGACTTTGGCTTTCAGAACATAGCATTCTTCTAACTGGCCTCATCTCTTTCCATCTGTAAGCTCTTAATTGTTTTATTCTGCTGGGTTTCTTCTTCATACTCCCGCACTGGGGGTTTCTCCCTCAATATGTACCAGTAATTTTTTTTGTCTTTGCATCTACTTGCTCCTACTATTATAGTAACAACTCCCAGATCTATACTCTGAACCCCAATCTTGTACCTATGCCAGACTCGACCATTCCAAACTGCCAATAAACACTGTAACTTGGACATTCCACTGCCACACAAAACCTAACTAATCTCAAAAGGAACTTAACTTGCCCAACTCCTTCCACCAACTGGCTTCTTTACCCAACACCGATGTTAGTGGCTTGACTTTTCTTCTGATCCAAAACATTACAATCATCTTTGACTGTGCTTTTTTGCCTCTAACCTGTGAGCTGTTACAAATTCTCTGAGTTTTCTTAGATGAAAACTTTCTCCATCATTCTCACTACTAACAACTAGAACCCTACTGCACACCTATATTACTGCAACTAAGCCTGGAAAACTCCTGCCTACACTCTTATTTCCTTTAAATAATCACCCTAACATATCATTTTTACCTTCTTCTCCCCCAGGATCCCCTATTATAAATTACTTTAGGCCCAAGTTCTTAGCTCCATTATCTGACTCCATTCTCCCCTTTCAACTTTACTTCCCACCACTCTCTTCTACTCTTTGATATTAAAAACCTCTTTTTTTTCCCATTTTTTTCTTTTATCTCCCACCTGTCCCTCCCCATCCCTCCCCACACCCAAAGTCACCAACTGTTTGGTTTTCTTCCTATCACACTTTTTCTACTTACATAAACTGGGGACTTGCAAACTTCAAGCGGTGCTTGTTCACAGACCCAGTTGTAGCACATGAGGATTTATAAGAAGGGGAAGCAGCAGCTCAACTGGACAGGCAGATTGCAGCTGAATAATAAAGATCCCTAAGAGCGAGTGTGTCACATTTGTCTTAGAGCATTAGCTCCCAAATAAAAACACTGACTCAATCACGGTATCACAAGAAAGCACCAACAAGTAAAACAAAATACCATTTCTCTTGTAATCACTATGGATGAGATTTGTATGAACACTTCCTGCCATGGGAACTTTGCCACTGTGTGCCTCAGATGAAAGCAGTTCCTCTGCTTTCATAAATTAGCCAAGAGGTTCAAAAGCAAGGCAGCAACAGGCTGCACTAAGCAAAGCAGACCTTCTCTCGGACAAAGGTCAGAAAGACTTTTCTCCCTTGCCCAAATCAACCCGGCCCAACCTGGAGCAGAGATTGAGGGAGACACAGATTTTGCAATTAAAAATCTTTTTTTTTTTATTTTTATTTTAGACAGAGAGTGTACTTAGGGGAGAGGGGCAGAGGGGCAGAAGAGGGGGGTGAGAGTGAGTGAGCGAGTGAGTGAGTGAGTGAGAGAGAGAATCTTAAGCAGCCTGACGTGAAGCTCAATCCCATGACCATGGGATGATGACCTGAGCTGAATCAAGAGTTGGACACTCAACCTACTGGGCCACCCAGGCACCCCCAAAAGCTATCTTGATTTAAGTTTTAAGGTGGGACTCCTGGAAAGAATACCATTTTAATAATGAGTTAATAGATGCAAGCAAATATGTGAAACAGGTGGTTAAAACTTAAGTAGGAATTCATGAGGCGGCACCTGGGTGGCTCAGTAGGTTAAGTGTCCAACTCTTGATTTTGCTTCAGGTCATGTTTCCATAGTTCATGGAATCAAAACCCACATTGGGTTCTGCACTGACAACACAGCATGGAGCCTGCTTGGGATTCTCTTTCCCCCCACCCCCTTCTCTCTCTCTGCCCCTCTCCTGCTCACTCGTGCTCTCTCAAAATAAAGAAATAAACTTAAAAAAAAAAGTAGGAATTCATGAGTAAGAAACAGAACCACAGATGACAATCAGCTTTCTCATCAAACCTCAGAAGTCTTGGATTATTGCTCAAAAAGTGAAGAGGTATTAACAGATCTTGCGTGGAGGGAGGTTTCTTGAAGAAACAAAGGGAGCTGATCTAACTTAACACAGGCAGCACAACCAGGCAGATATGAAATCAGATGCTGCCTCTATTTCCTGAGGCAAGGGACAGCCAGTTCCTACCCAAGTTACCCAAGGGAATAACAAGAGTGCCCACCCATCCAGGGCTCTGTGTCAAGTATTACTCTAGGTGTTTCATTCATATGATCTAGTTAATCCTCATAGCAACACTATGAAAGACATATCATTATCTTCTATGTCACAGAGAAGTAAACTGAAGCCCAGAGAAGTTAAATAACTTGTTACTTAGCACACAATTATTATGCTGCAGGGCAGCTGTTCAAAATTCAACAGGACTCTAGTCTGTGTTCATCTACTAGAGCATGTAGCCTTCTAGTGTGGAGGGTGGTAAGAGAGGCAAGATGGCAAAAAAGACTTAGCCAATCAACCAACATTTGTTAACCCCAAAGTTGGCCCTATGCTGGAGATTCAAGAGTGGACCAGACAACCACTAAATTGTATACTTTGAATGCGTGGATTGTGTGGTACATGAATTATATCTCATTGAAGCTATTTTTAAAATGTAGACTAGACAGAGTTCTTGCCCTCTTGGAGTTCATATACAAGTACACAGTTATATAACATATGCTTAACAAGAGCAATGAACCTAGAGTGCTTTTAGGAGAGGGCACTTACTCCAGTCTAGAGCTTGAATCATGGACAGAGATGAAGAAAGTCTTCCTGGAGGAAGTCATGTCTGAGCTGATCACTGAAAGGGTAAGTAGGAGCGAGGCTGATGTATCCTGCAGAAATGTAACTTGGGGATTTCTAATAAGAGAAAGTTAACACAATCTAATCAAGCTGAGACTTTTACACCTGAGATGGCTTGTAGTTCTCCTTACTGCTAATCTCCCCAGTCCACCATATGGAAAAGTGTCAAAAAGGATAAAGGTAGACTCAAGGAAAAAAAGTTTAAGTCCCCCACTGTGACAAATCTCCAAATTCAGTAACAAAATCTAGAAGTGTCAACCACCCACCCTCACAGATAGGTTAACACAGAGCTGAAAGTCTTTGCATGAAGAGGTCAGTCCACCGATAGATGAGGAAACAAAGACAGCCTGCCTATTGTTAACAATTAGATTCTACCCTTCATATAAAAGAAACCATTTAAAATTTATGTGGTGAGTAAACTTTAGTAGACTGTGATAGTTCTGTTAAAATTACAGAAGGGGATATGAAACTGAATGCAAACTGAGGAAGAAGTCCCTTTAAAATCTCAAAAACAGGGGCGCCTGGGTGGCTCAGTCGGTTAAGCGTCCGACTTCAGCTCAGGTCATGATCTCACGGTCCGTGAGTTCGAGCCCCGCGTTGGGCTCTGTGCTGACTTCTCAGAGCCTGGAGCCTGTTTCATATTCTGTGTCTCCCTCTCTCTCTGCCCCTCCCCCGTTCATGCTCTGTCTCTCTCTGTCTCAAAAATAAATAAACGTTAAAAAAAATTTTTTTTTTAAAATAAAATCTCAAAAACAAAGTTAGTCACCAGAATTTTCTAGCACTGCACAGAAACGTGTTGTAAATGAAGGTTTTAAAAGACAGAATGATCGATCTCTAGAGAGGAGAACAGGATTAGTCAAGCTCTTTTTGCTTTCATTTTACCAATTTTCTCACCTAGACCTGGATCTGCTAAGCAGAATTACCTACTTGCAATTTTGCTCAGTCTTTGCTTTGTCTACAGATATAACCAATTATAAATGAATGACTGGGGGGATTCTAGTTTATGAATCAGTTTCCTGAGTGTGGCTGGCCTTCCATTAACTCATTTAGGCCCTAAGAATGTATTTCTCCCCTCCAAACACACCAAGTGACTTATGAATCTAGATCTCCAAGGTGGCCAGTTTGAGGGCTGTTCATGGAGACCCCAGACACAGCTTCAAAGAGAAGTGGGCAAAATTATCTGGAAGAATTTACTTTGCCATAGCAATATTTCTTAACAGTAAGTGGAAAGTTCAGAGCCGGAAGCTTTACTTCTCCTAAAACTCCGATCTCGTGAAGAGCACCACAAAGACAACACTGCAGCTAAAAGGAAATGAGAGGACCTGTGTGAAGCGATAGCCTTAGACCCAAAGCACATACAGAATTTTAAGCGGTGGCCTTTAAATATATGCTACTGGGGCAGACAACTGGATGGCTCAGTTGGTTAAGTGCCCGACTTCATCTCCGTTGAATCAGGTCTTGATCTAACAGTTTGAGTTCAAGCTCTGCATAAGGCTCGCTGCTGACTGAGCACACCCCACTTCATATCCTCTGTCCCCTTCTCTCTCAGCCCCTCCCCCCACTCTCAAAAATAAATAAACATTAAAATATTTTTTAAAAATAAATATATGCCGGCAAGCTAATGTAATGAACTAAAATTAAGAGAACTTTTATATAATACAATAACCAGCCTATATGACTTCTCCTAAAAGAACGTGATTTCTAATTGGATTAAAGCATTCTAACATGTTTCCCCTCTAAATAACCCACAGAAAATACTTGTCATTCTTTAAATGCTTTGTTCACTCCCCACTATACGAGAACATAAAACTATGAAAAATACTAGCAAGATAAAGAACATGTATCTAGAATCATAGAGCTGGGAAAGAATTTAAGAATTATCTAAATCTACTCTTTAAATTCAGAAAACTATATAGGCAAATGAGTATTGTATTTTTCCATTAGCATTCTTCAGACTGAAGTCAGAAAAACCTTGGAAAAATCATGTTTTTGCCTAAACTTTGCACTGAAAAACAGGACCTAAAAATGCAGAAAGCCTTCAGGTTTGCTAAAGCAGAGATGGAATAGGAGAGTTATGTCCTAGCCCAGAAGTTACAGTAGTTTTTATCTCAGATCAATGGAGTGAAGAGGTATCTCGAGCAGATCTGAGGCATGTCCTGGAATACTGTGTAATAATACCAATCGCAAGGTGAGAACCTGTCTGAGCTCTGCCAACCTTATCTAAGACCTGAGGTCTGGGGCGATTTTTAATCTTTCTGAATCTCTATTTCCTATTTACTAAATGAGGACAATATAGTCCGTCTAAAAGGTTTTGTAAGTAATGGGGTGCCTGGGTAGCTCAGTCGGTTGAGCGTCTGACTTTGGCTCAAGTCATGATCTCACAGTTCGTGGGTTCAAGCCCCGCGTTGGGCTCAGTGCTGACAGCTCGGAGCCTGGAGCCTGCTTTAGATTCTGTGTTTCTCTATCTCAGAAATAAATTTTTTAAAAAAATTTAAAAATAATAAAGAATAAAAGGTTTTGTAAGTATTAATCAATGGCATGGTTAACCTTAGGCACTACATTGGGTAAAGGCTTTACCTTTACAGACTGGGAACAGTAAACTAAGATGCAAACCTGAAGGTTATTTACCTGTACCCTAGTACAACCCACAACACCACAAACACAATTCCAGACACCATAATAGGATTTTGAAAGAGGGCTGGCCCCAGCTGTCTCAACACGTAGCTCTTAGGAAAATATACAGTGACATTTCAGCTTCTCTGCAAGTTGTGACACTTTAATGTTTCAAAACCTAACCAGTACACTTAGGAATTTAGCACATGATTGGTACATATGAATTTTAAATTACTGGACAAAATATAGATTATTCAATAAATAATGTTAGAGCAAACAGGTAACCAAGCGGAAAAGAAAGTGGAATTCATATCTAATCTTATAATCATATATAATCTTATACCAAAATAAATTTCAGAATCATTAACAATTTAAATATAAAAAATAAAACCATAAAAATACCTGCTGGTTGGGGGATCTGAATAAAGAGAATACACAGAATCTCTCTGTACTAACGTTATAGGTTCCTGTGCATCTATAATTATTTCAAAATAAAAAGTTAAAAAAAATACTTGCAGAAACCTGAGCTAATTACTTTGTAATACTGAAATAAAGAAGGCCTTTACCATGATGACACAAAGCACAGAAGACAAAGATGTTAAGATTAATTAAACATGCTCACCTACAATTAACTGTTTATGCACGTCAAAAGCCTAAGCATACAAAATCAAAAGAAAAATCAAAGAAAAAATATGTACACCTTATATCCTATTTCATATCCCAAAATACATGCATCTTATAAGCTGATTTCCTTAATATATGCACTGCCAATAAATTAATAAAAAAGCCAACAATCCAATAGAGAAATGGATAAAAGATATGAACAGTTTATAGAAAATGAAATAGAAATAGCTTTAAAATACATACAAAAAAAGATGACCAACCTTACTCAGTCATGGGACAAATGCACATTTAAGCTAGAGAAACAGAAATATCACTTTTTACTGATAAGATTGGTAAGGACCATAAAGTTCAACGACATATTTTTTAGCCAAGGTGTACAAAAACAGTAGTTACTTGCATACATTGATGGAGGGAATGGGAACTGGTACAATCTCTGTCATTACACAATAACTGCTGCAAAGCATAAGTTCTGTATGTATGCATCTGTGTGAAAAGCGCATGTATAAGATTTTTTACAAGAATCTTTTAATAGCAAAAGAAGTAGAAACTATCCAAATGTCCACCAACATGAGACTTGTAACAAGCTGGTTTCATACCAGGGAATAATATACAGTTATAAAAAAAGAATTAAGTACCTTAACCTATCTGTCATGAAATAGTTACCAGAATATATAATTAATGCCAAGTACAAGATAAACATTTCTTTATTATATGCATAGAATATTTCTGGAAAAATCGGTAAGAAACTGATAACACTGGTTACTTATTTGAATAAAGTTAAAAATTAAAATACTAATAATATATATTTATTGTTTCCTAAATTTAATGGCCACACATAGAAGGGAATACACTAAGCAGTAATGATCACAAGTATACACATTTGCTGAGTCCTTGGTACAAGCCTGAAGCTACATCATACTAAAAAGAGATTATTCACTAAATAGGGACAGTAACATCATCAATACAAGCCAAAGTCATTGGTAGCTCACTTTCTTCCTCATGTCCCAAATTAGTATAGACCCTTGAAATAAAGCACATGCTCAAATGTTTACGAATGAAAGAATGAATGAATAAATGAATGAATGAAAGGATGAATGGATGGGATAGATAAGATAGATAGATAAGTGGTTAGAATAAAAAAAATAGAAGCTGTAGGCTGTGATCTACCTCTGCTCCTATTTCCTTCTGTCATTAGGCAAGTCTTACTCTCCTCGTGCTTCCCTGTACAAATAAGAGGTGTCAGAATGCATCAGTATTTAAGAACCATGATCAAGATCCCTACATGATTTGCTGGATAATTACTTATGTGGTCAGCAAAACAATGCTCACCCCCAACCCCATAAAAACTTCATGGCTTAATCCTTGGAATGTGTGACTGTGTTACATTGCAAAGGGACTCTACAGATAGAATTAAGGTCACAGACCTTAAAGTAGGAAGATTATCCTGGATTATCCAGGTAGGCCCAATGTAATTACAGGAGCCCTTACAACTAGAGAACTGTCTCTGGCTGCAAGAAGAGAAAGTCAAGAGACATGGCAGAAGAGGAAGGTAAAGAGATTCGAAACATGAGAATTCAATGCACCATTGCTGGCTCTGAGATGTAGAGGCCCATGTTCGAGGACTGGAGAGATGCCCCTAAGGGCATCCTCTAGCTGACAGCCAGCAAGGACATAGGGACTTCAGTCCTACAACCACAAAGAACTGCATTCTGCCAGCAACCTGAATGAGTCTGGAAATAGATTCATTCTAGAACCTTCTGATAAAAGTCCAGATGGCCAGCACCTTGTAAAACACAAAGTAGAGCAATCAACCTTGCCAACCGGGACATCTGACCAAAAGAATAAATAAACAACATGAGTTTTAATTTGTGTTATTTTAATCCACTAAGTGTGTGATTTGTTATGGCAGCAATAGGATACTAATACACTACCTTTCTTTTCAGTTTAAGAATGGTTTGTTGAGCCTCTTCTACATGTTAGGCCCTGTGCCACGTGTTTAGGATAGAAAAGTGGGTACAGGTTCTCAAAGAGCTCACAAATACAGAAACCCACTGACCTACACAATGATAGAGGTTAGCACAACACACTACAGGAATACAGAGAGCAGGCCTCTAACTGGCCTCAGTTTACTTACCACTTCTGTAATCCCTTCACCATCCAAAAAGCCCTTCCCCAATGAATTATACTATCAACCTCATAACAAGTCAGAAATTGCAAGCCATCCCAAACTCCACTGACCCCTCAAGATCTGTGATATATACCACCCTAATAATATTTCCCATAAAAGTCCTGCCTCTTTTCCTCACCCCAACTACTTCCTTCAACCCCTGATTGCACCTTCCTGATACTTATCATATCTTACCTGGATCACTTACCTCCCAACTAACTCTCCTGATTCAGTAGCCAACCATTTCCCACCATCCACATGAGCCAACCCTCTAAGGATTAAATTGATCATACTGTGTGCCAGCTCAAAAATCCTTCGAGATGCGTTGCAAGTATCAGTCTAACTCCTTGGTTATCCTTAGCAACCTTTTTAAGCCCTGCTACAGCAAAAAGTCTCTCCTTGGCTTCCAATCCCAGGGCCTAGGAAGGATCTGCTATGAAGATCCTTCGAAAGTATTTGCTGAAGTAACCAAATTAACCCCTGACTCCAGTCTCATCTCTTACCTTATAGCAGCCTCTTTGCACTATGTGCCTACTACCCTAGACTTGCCAGAACCAGGCTGCTCCAGCTGCCCTCTCTCTATGCCCCAATTTTTCCTCATGGCTAAAAAGCCATGTTCATCTAGCTGGTAAGCAGATCTCATTTTTTAAGATTTTGCCCTCCTCTAATAGGATCTCTCCTCCCTTATAGCTCAACCATTCAAGGAAAGTGTCTAGTCTGCTCTGTACCCCTGTTGTAAGCTGTCCCCTCTTCCACCATGACATCTACAGCAACCCTCAAGAGCAATGCTACTCAAAGGTAGCCTGTGGACTGGTGCTAATGAACAAATGGTGTATTACCTGTCTGAATCAAGCTAAGTTCAGAAATCAAGTATAAGCATTTAAAATTTTTTATGGCAATTGGACACTGCTGTGACATGCAAGTATGTGACACTGGTTAAACAAGATGTAGACCAGTTTGGGTGTTGTTGAGTTTGTGCAGTGAGTCACATGTGGTACAGATTGCATTTTAATCACATGCAACAAGACCACTTATTGGTTCATGAGAGAGTGAAAAAAACAAAAAACCCAATTGGTCCACCACCACAGACAGTATGAAAAGCACTGCTCTAATGCACTCAGGCATGTTCTCATCTCTCACCTTCTGATATGCTATTGGCTGCCTAAAAATGCAGATGTCTGATAAACATCAGTGAATAAATAAAGACATGAATGATAAGAAGACCTCCTGAAAGACATGATACCTAAGTTGCTTTTAGTATGGGGAGGAATTGAGCACTTTGAGGTACCAGAATGGGAAAATGCACTGAGAAAGAAGTGCTGATGAGGAATAGTGAGAAAAGATGTTGCATAGGCAAAAGAAAACTTTCAAAGGTGAAAGATTATGCAGAAGCATAATTATGTAAGGGAACTCAACCAGGCAGTTCTGCCAATGTCTTACCACCCTGGTCCCCTAAAGCTTATCCCAAAAGCAACCCCTTACTGCAGTGTCCTAGCCTCACCTATAGGCAGAGGGAGCCCCTGATGGGTTTCAAACCAGTATAGTGGCCTAGCTGTATAAATGATGAATGTAAGGGGGTGAGCATAAGTGTAGGGACACCAACTAGGATTTAATTACAATCATCCCGATGAGAAATGCTTAAAGGCTTCAACAAGGGTAAAGATAGTTGGGTGATGTGCAGTGTCGTAGACATGAAGTCAAGAAATATTTATGAGGCAACACAGGAAGGGTTAAGTGATTAACTACACAGGATTAAGGGACAAGGTAACATGACTAAAGTTTCTGGTTTGGTTTGAGTGACAAACGTCTATGGTTGCAACACCAGATGAGATTAGGAGCACAGAAAGAGGAACAGGTTTAAAGGGCAAAGGATTGGTAAATTTCAATGTGACAAACCTATGGAATATTCAGGTAGAGATGCCCAAAACGCATTTGGGAGAAATTTCAAGGTGGAAGATACAGATTCTGAAAGCTTTCACATCTAGACGGTGATTAAAACCACAGTAATGGATGAATGAAGAAAAACAGTGGTGTAAAGACAAACCAGTGGAGAATACCATCCTTTATAAGTGGTAGGCTGAGGGAAGGAATCTTACGAGGAAGAAGACATCACAAGAAATTAGTACACGCAGAATCACAGAAAGAAATGTGGAGAAAATTCTGAAGAAGAAACGGTGACAAATAGCCATATGCATAGAGAAGTCCAGTGTGACAGAGCTGAATAGTCTCCACCAACTTAAGTCAAACTGGAAGCCCCTGTGACTTTACGATAAAGCTGACTGATGACGCAGAAACCAAAATACGAAAGCTGGTGAGTAACAGACGACACTGGATAGGCCACTCTCAAGAGGCCTGTTTGAAAAAAAAAAAAAAAAAAAGAGACAAGAAGATATAAAATCCAGCTGTATCATTTTGGTAAAACCTTAAGTATGTTTAGAGTGAGAGGAAGAAACAACAGAGAGAAACAAGGAAGAACAACCAATGAAGGTCTGGAGGAGAAATGGAGAGAATGGAGACAGATATGAGATGGTGCTCTTCCTCTAATGGAGCAGGGTGCCACCTCATTCTCCAAGAAGGGAAAAGAAAAAGGAGGGCAAGATGTTGAGGAGTTTAATAAGACAGAAGAAAGTCTTTCTCAGGGCCTGCGTCTGGATTAGGGCCATACCTATGAGTTCCAATAATACCTTATTGCCTCACCATAGCATTTACCATGTACTGAAACTGCCTAATTTATCTATACGCAGCACTAAACTGTAAACTCCAGGAAGGTATGGGCTGTATTTGTCCTGTTCACCACTCTATACTCAATGTCTAGCATAATGCCTGGCACAAACTAGGACCTAATTAAATGTTAACTTGACTAAATGGGGCCAAAAAATTAAAAGAGATTCAGCAACAAAAGCTTCAATTTTTCTAGCAAAGTAGGAGGTGAGGCCAAGAATTTAGAAAATAGGGTTTGGTGGAATAGTTTTGGAGAGTATGGGAAGATCAGGATACCTTTTGAGAGGAATGGAAAAATGAAAATCCTTCAAGGGCAAATTTCAAGCAGCTCTTCTCAATCGTAGTTGCACAATAGAATCACCTGAACATTAAGAAATACTGATAATTGGTGGGGCATCTGGGTGGCTCAGTCAGTTAATAATCTGACTTCGCCTCCAGTCATGAACTCACAGTTCTACGTCGGACTCTGTGCTGACAGCTCAGAGCCTCGAGTCTACTTTGGATTCTGTGTCTCCCTCTCTCTCTCTGCCCCTCCCCTGCTCGTGGTCTGTCTGTCTCTGTCTCTCAAAAATAAATAAACATTAAAAAAGAAAAAGAAAAAGAAATACTGATGTTTGAGTTCCACTCCAAAATTTCCAATTTCATAAGCCTTGGCAGCCAAGGCATTGGCTTTTTTTAAAGTTCCCAAAGGATTCTGTTATGCAGTCAAGGTTGAGAGTCACTGAGTGGAAGGATTAAATAATGTTGGTCTGAGTGAAGCTGAGACTGGAAATCATGAATTGGCAGAGTCACCATTTCACCCAATTTTCTGCAATACTGTTCAGCTACCTGAGTATATGTGCGGAGGACCACTGGAGATTTAATTTGAAGTTGGTGCTTTGCCAGATACAAATGAAAGTGAAACAAGTATATTGCTGACAAACTGAGGAAAAACTAAGGTCCTTCTGAGTGTGAAGAGAGGGCGGTGTAAAAGACCTGAAGAGGAAATTAACAGAAGACAATGGAGGAGGGGAAGGAAAAAAAGGGAGGGAGGCAAACCATAACAGACTCCTAAAAACTGAGAATAAACTGAAGGCTGATGGGGGGTGGGAGGGAGGGGAGGGTGGGTGATGGGTGTTGAGGAGGGCACCTGTTGGGCTGAGCACTGGGTGTTGTATGGAAACCAACTTGACAGTAAATTTCATATTGAAAAAATAAAAAGAGCTGAAGAGAGTGACAATGCAGTTGGAAGACGGGATAGTAATTTCTTCTCACCACGTGTTCATGTGATACGGCTCAGAGAATGGTGATGAAAACAGGTGGTAACAGTGTTGAAGAGGTTATCACAGTTGGGTCAGACAAGGAACTTTGACATACTCACACACTGGCGTCAAAAAGGATTTTGCAGCTTCCCAGAGCAAGAGTAGGTGTGGGGATAGAAAAGTAGACTAATCAGATGCCAAAGTCCACAATGCATTGTAGAACTGAAGAGGAAAACTATGAACAAAGCGCCTTAGCAAAGGCAGAGAGCACAAAGCCTGAGAGGGAGACATTCAGAAAAGGAGAGTTTTGTTTTATCATGGAAGTGGAAAAGTAACAGTTTCATTCAAACGTGGCAAGGAGAAGACAGGGGAATTCTGGCCAGTCCACCTTAGACATGTACCTTTCAATATGATAGAAAGCCTCCATTTCTCTCACCTCTACATCAAACCCGTCGGCAGATCCTGACAATTCTATGTTCTAAATATATTCTAGAATCCAACCACTTTTCACTCCAGTAGTGGCCCAAACCACTGTCATTCTTATCTGATTTACTGCAATAGCCTCCTAACTGATCTTCCTGATTTCACCTTTGTCCTCGGTCAATGTATTCTTCACACCGGAGAAAAAAACAAAATAAAAAATACCCAACTCATATCACTTCTCTGCCTAAAACATGGCAATGTCTTTCTACCTCATGCCAGTAAAAGTCCAAATTCTTACAACAGGCTATAAGGCCCTCCATAATCTGGGCCCTACCTACCTCTCTAACTTTTCCTCCTTCCCACTTCTCTTAGCTTTAGCCACATTGGGTGTGGCTCCTTAGCATTCCTTGCACACATCAAGAATGCTCTTGCCTCAAAGCATTTGAAACCGTTATCCCCACCACCCGGAATTCTCTCTCTCTCTCTCTCTCTCTAATGTTTTTTTAACGTTTATTTTTATTTTTGAGAGAGAGAGAGCGTAAGCAGGGGAGGTACAGAGAGGGAGAGGGAGAGAGGATCCAAAGCAGTCTGTGTGCTAAAAGCAGGGAGCCCGATGCGGGGATCCAACTCACAAATCATGAGATGGTGACCTGAACCAAAGTTGGACGCTCAACCGCCTGAGCCACCCAGGTGTCCCTGGAATTCTCTTCCTGAAGATAATCTGCCATGGCTGTGGCTTCACTTCCTTCAGCTCTCTGCTAAAATGTCACCTTCAGCACCGCACTAACACATCTAAACTATCTTTATTGCTTTATTTTTCTCCACAGCACTTTTTTAACATTATTTTTATATATTCCACCAATATTCTTTATTTATTTGCTTTCTGTATCATTCCCCACACCCTCCATAACACCCTAGAATATAAGTTCTTCAAAGGCAGGGATCTTTATCCATTTTGTGCATTGCTGCCTCTCTAGCACCAAAACAGTACCTGAGATGTGGCAGACACTCAAATATTGTTCAGTGGATGAATGGATGAACCTTCTCATAAGTAGTGTACAGAAAGGGGTGGGAGGAAAGAGCCACATTCAGTCATGTTTGGAAAGTGATGGGACTGAGGATAGAAAAGCATTTGTGAACACGATGGAACACAGTTTAAAAGATAAAAGACAGAGATGAAAGTGTGGTTGACAGTAGGAAACAATAGAAAGGCTGTAATACCCAGTAAGGGGTTTCTCTTTTAAGCAGTAAGCAATAATTACAAGAAAGAGAGGAAGAGTGGGAATCAACTGGTCTCAAATACCTTGCCTTTGAGACAAACCAGAATTTGCAATAACAGATTCAGCCCGGGTGGGAAGAGAAATATGACAGGAGCGCCAAAAGTGGAGGGAGATGGTATCCAGAGGTGGGTGGGTAGGTCATGTGGATTGATGAATCCTAGAGAACACAATAATCATACTAGTCTTTTCCATTATATATTTGAACACAGGGAAAGTATTATAAAATATATAATAATACACATCCATAAAATATACAGATAGGCCCATAAGAGGAAGAAAAATAAGTGGCCCTCAAAGAAAATTGTGGATAAGAAAAGTAACTAATAGTAAGATTAAATTAATTCATCCTCACTTTCTATTTATAGGTACAATTCATTTATGCAGCCTTACCCACTGGAATGAGTGTTCCACAGAAGTATATATTTTATATAACAGAAAGGCTAACCCCTAGGTGCAACCACTTTAAAAAGTACTTGTGGAAAAAAAAAAAAAAGTAAAACATTTTTTGAAAGATTTCAATCATCTTATATACTGAACTTTCCTGAATATAATTCAAGGATATTACTGAGAGCAGGGGTATCACAACAGTACCCTCTGTGACTACTGGGGCTGAAGGTATGACCTTTGCCTACAGTAAAAAGTTCCAAATTTCCAGGCATTTCAAATACCTGCATCTGCTTTTAATAGATTTCCTGTCCCCTCCCTTGTTAGCCATCACATTTGGCTTGTCACCAGCATTCCCATTGCTATAAGATCCTACTTATTCTAATTTACTGTCCCTAATCTGCTATGGGAGGGGAAATAAAATAACCAATAATGTTGGACTATGTAAAATAATGCGAAAAAGAATATGATTAAACACCAGAGGCTCTCTCTAAAGATCAAACATAAGTTTACTCAATGGACTTCAGGACACTGTTTTCTCTGCTCAGGTATGATTGCTCTGCTTTCTTACTGGTTTCAATAGCATTTTAGGATCAAAACTTCCTGATAAATGCCTTCTGGGTTAGCATACTGTTCCTGTATTTACGTGACCTTCTTCATTCAATTCTAAGAAAATGATTATTATTAAGGTCTCAGTCTTGTTTAACAAATTAAAAACTAACACAGATTTAGGACAGGATTTGTATTTATCCTGGGTCTGCAAAAGATTATTTCCAATTGAAAATGAAATCTATAATTTGGTTATTTTAATCGAATAAAAGATTTTCCCAAGGAAAATGAAGTTACATTTCTAGGCTAGTAGACATATTGATTTAATGCAAAATATATGTAAAATATATTTGTAGTAAAGAATAGTGTTGCTAAATACCATTACTTAATGTTTAAGTTAAATAATTTTGATATGAAAGATTCTGGAAGCAACAACTTACACGAACATTTCCCCCCACTATTTATCTGGATAGAAAAATATAGCTTAGTTCAATCTTGTCTTGGTGTGGGCCTCTCTATTTACGGCCTTTCGAACAATAGCTCAGCATCAGCAAACAGAAATTACAGACAATACAAGATTAAAACAATGACTTTCCTATAATAGTGGTCTTGGTGAATATTTACAAACATATTTCTAGGTAAACAAAGAAAGACTTTTCTTTCTAATTAGTTATACACAAGATACTTAAATAATTTCCATGGAGTCTTCTTCTGGTGGGGGAGGAGAGAGGCAAGGGAGAAATTCTAGTTCTTCCGGCTTTATCTACCATTATGAGTTTTAACCACTTGATCTTTGAAATATTTCACAAGTACAAATTGTAACTGCCCCTTCATAAAGTAATTACCTAGAAGAAGCCACCTTGGTTAAAAGCCTCAAAGTAAATGAGCATGTAGTTTGATCACCTCACCTGCAATGATTACCAATGAAGAGAAATAAAGAAATGTCCAGAATCTCAAACAAAGCATTTCCCAACCCAGTTTCTCCAAGACAAGTTTTGGCACCACAATCCACCCATGCTTCCAGGCTTCAAACCTTGTCCTCTATCTTTCGCTCATCCAGACCTTCTTCTCCTCTTTTCCTTCATTCCTCTGCCCTTCTCAGTCCTTTCCATTCATACAGGCACATGCCCATCTAGGCTCTGTCCTGCTTGACGGGCCAACTTCTTCTATTTCACATCTGACAGTGTCACAAGCCAGCGACCTGAACTGCCCAGCTCAAAGCACTGTGACCAGGTCTTTTCTCTTTTCAGAACCCTCCAGTAATTTATAATGTCGTGTTGAACCAAGCTGTAATTCGTACTTATGGACTTAACTGGACTTCATTTACCCTTTACTCTCCCCTCATACTCTTGATTCCTGATCAACTACTCTTAGTCAAGACGATTTTCTTGCTGTTCCCTGAATTCTCTGACACACCTTCGCAATAACTGAAACAGGAATAAATTATTCAGAGACACTCAAGATTTTGCCTTTTCTTTAAAAGTTTTGCACCTTTAAGAGGATAACAATTGTTTATTTTATTACAATGGTGTGATAATTGTACTGTAGTCATTGTTAAGTTCTTATCTTTTGAAGATAAACTGAAATATTCACAAATGAAGTAAGATTAGCCATGAGCCTGGGTGATGTGTACATCCAGTTCATTATATTGTTCTCTCCTTTTATAAATGAGGTTTTTTTTAAAGGAAGAAATAAAATTTCCATATTGCAAATGCTTGTAAAGGTTTTTATTAAAAGTATGCTAGATGATTCTTGTTCTTCATCTAAACAGTTCTCAACTTTTTTCCTCAAGAAAAATTTCAACCACATTTTAAAAATGGCCTTTAAGAAGCCGCAAAGCAATTTATTAAAATGTTCACAAGAATAATTTCTGCTTGGTGGTATTACAGGTGATGGGTTTTCTGTTACAAGTTTTTGTTTCATTTCCCAACTTCTAAAATCTGCATACGCTTTTTCATAGTCAGAAAATAATCTGATTTTTCTGATTATATGAAAGTATTATTTTTCACATCGGGCATTGAAAATCTGTCTATATCATAAATCTCTATAGTCTATGTTTACCATGAAAAATATGAATCAAAAACATGAACATGAAACTCCAGTTATCTACAAAATATCCTGTAGTTTGACAGTACGATGGCAAGGCAACATTTTTATGGCCACTTGGGAAGTGCATCCTAAAGAAGATAATTCTGGAATGATAGACTGGTAAGATTATGGACTCATTTTTTGGCAAGACCATCTTATTGACTCCTACAACTGAGTGCTCATAATGGACACTCTAAGAGCAAACGGTCCAGAGGAACTGGGCATTTCTGGGAATGTGATATACAATATTGTACACAATTTTCATTTTAAGCTTGGCTTGGGTAGGGTTCTTGCCTGGATACTGATACATAGCTGTATTTTTGTTTTGTTTTCTCCTCTTGCTGGTGTTGGTTTTTGCTTTTGTTTTTTAGGTGAAGATGGAGATAGAAGAGAGGGAAAGTTTCTCTTTATCCTTGAATGAGAGAAAACAGTTTATGTGGTTTTGACTTTTTTGCCCCCGACATCATTCTCTCCTCTTCCATCCGCACATCACTTTATTTGGTGCAGAACTAGTTGCCCATTCTCTATGTGAGACCTAGCTGAGAGGCTCTCAAAGACCTTGCTCACAGTTCTATAACTCAGACTGAGAGTCAGTATCAGAAACTACAAGGTCACTGGAGGAAGGGCTCATGTCTCCATTCTTTACTCAATAAATATTTGAGCACCTACTATGTGCCAAGCACACTTCTCCACACCAAAGATACACCAAGATCTCTATTCTCATGCAGTTAGCTTGTATGGGAAAACACACAAGTAAACAAAGACAGACACAAACATAAATAAGACAAATAGTGACAAAAGTTCTGAAGAAAACGAAACAAAACAGAGTGATATGACAGGGTTACCGAGGACAGAGGGCTGTTAACAGTACAAGGGTAGTTAGAAAGATCTAGAACACCTGAGTAGATATGAAGGGAAAGTGGTCCTGGAGGGGACAACAAAGGCAAAGGTCTAGAGGCAGGAACAAACTTAGTTTAGGTCAGAGGAACAGAAAGCAGAGCACAAGGAGGAGAGAGATGCTGGATGCCTTGGGGAAGTGGATACATAAGGTCTTGAGGCCTAAATTAAAGAGTAGGGGTTTTATTCTAGGTCCATCTAGGGAAACCATCAGAGGCTTATTTGTTGTTGCAGTAAACTATTTCTTTTCCTTTTTTAAAATTATGGTAAAATACACATAACAGAAGCTTTACCATCCTAGCCTTTTTTAGGCATATTGCTCAGCAGTATTTAGTACATTCCTATTGTTCTGCAACCACAGCCACCAACTACCTCTAGAATTCCACATCTTGCAAAACTGAAAACTCTCATCAGAGGCTTTTAAGCAAAGCAGTGACATGATCTGACTTATGTTTTTAAAAATTAACTTGGTTGCCTGGTAAAAAATTGATTGTAGTGAGACAGTAGGATCAGGAGTTTATTGAAGTAGATAGATTGAGGATACATTTTGTGCACATAGCTGACACAATTGCTGCTAATTTGGATGTGGGCATAAGATAAAGACAGAAATGAGGAAAGGAGATGACTTCTAGATTTTTACATCTCCAGCGTCTAGCCCAAGCAAATAGGTAACATTCAATTCATAAATAAACAGAAGCCTTTTTTTCCTAGAGAACTAGGACAAGAGAAATGAAAACTACCATACATGCAGGAGATGATACCTTTTTTCGGTCTGTACTAATTGCATCCTTGTAACACGGATAAAGTCTACACAGTTGGTTCATGCCAACATTATATGTTTAATTCCAACATTAACATAAAAGGCTAATACTTTTCCACGCACACAGTTAAATTTTAACAAGCATTTTACATGTATTACTTCATGTCTTTCCTAAATCAGTAGCTTTTATCCTGTGAGACTACAGTGCTATGGGCCATGTTCCTGAAGATTACATATGCACAAACAAGTTTGATGTTTGGGAGAGTTATGGACCTTCTGAATTCCATCCATGGACCAGCAGGCTAAGATGCCCTGCTCTACCTTGTGTGAGTTGCTATTGTCTATCACTATGAGAATCTAGACCTTATTAGTCCAGCCCTCAAGACTTTGAAGAAATACTTTCGAACAGTTTACCTTCATTAACATCCATAATAAATGAGTTATCAAGAGCCAGTACTAATGTAAAAAATATCTTTGCATCTTTAGCAAAACTGTTATTGCAAGTATTATAAATGGAGTTATTCAAGATCCTCTTTATAACACCAATGTGATAAATGCCTTCTACAATTCATTTCTGGGAAAAATATTACCTTACAACATTTTTGTTTTATTGTTTCAAAAAAACTAAACCATTAGAGTCGTGGAAACATTTTCTTATTTTTTCAATATGAGCTCCCGGCTAACAGTTAAAATTTAGTGTTCTGTTTATCACAACCACATTACCTACATTTTCCCCTTGTAGGCTTGGGTCTTCAGGTACTTATTGTGAAAACTTCAAATCTTTTTTGGAAAAAAGTGGAATGTAAATTATACATTATCTCATGCAAACTTTGCAACTGTCCTATTTCCTAAGCATATTATCTGCTCTCTTCCATGCTATTTTTCTAAACACGAGAAAATAGACTCGAAGGCCAAATACAGCAAGTGGCAGGATGTATAGTTAGATTATCTGTATTACAGATCCAGGTTTACCACTTGCCACCCAAGTGACCTTGGCAAAAATCACTAGAATTTCTCAGAGCCTCAGATTTCCGGTTTCTAAAATTCAGTTAAAAGCCCACATCACACAGGGTTGCAATAAGGACTGAGATGATGCATGCGAAAAGTTTTTCATGACATATAAGAGCAAAGAGGCAGGAGGAGGAGGAACAGCAGCTGCTGTAGTCCATGCTTGCCTGTTAATAAGAAGATGACTAACAACAGCCCTTCCTCTGTCTGCTGATGAAAGGCCAAAGGTTGGGACTCGGCAGATTTTTCAGGGGGTGCCCAGCAAAGCAATGGGCACAACTCATTCCACCCCTACCCAGCCCCACAGATGCCTACTTCCCTGAGACTGTCAGGCAGCCACCTAAAGGGCGTGGACTTGGGCTAAGGAAAGAGAATGAGGCCAGGAAGGGATTGTTAGATAAGACAACAGGGCTTGGCCAGGAAGGTTTAGTCATCTTTGCTAAGATAATGTATTTTTCTTCTTTTACATTTTCAGTCATAGTTCAGGGTCAGGTTTTAACATACACAGGCCTCAGGACAACATTATATTGTTTGAGTTTCAGGTTTCCCTCATGTAACACAGGGGAAACATAATACTGGCACTGTTCATATTCTACAGTAAAGTGTAGGGAATAATCAGTGTTGTTACTTGCAGACAAAGATGGGGTGGGGCAATTTAAGAACTTCAAAATTCAGTAGTAAAGGCAGCCTGCTTTCTGGGGAAATAAAGAGTGTAGACTCAGCTGATTGGCTCAAAAGGTTAGATGTCATGAGGATTGTCTTTGTATTAGGATAAACTATATGCAATTGCCAATCAGAGTTAGGGCTAACAAAGAAAAATAATTACTAAGCTATAAAAGCACCTGGACTCTGATCAGGAGAAGGTGTTTCCACTTCCAGGATGATAAATCAGCTAGTGGCCTTGGCGAAACAACTTGGCTTCAATGGGCCCCAGTTTCCTCATCTATCAAAGAGGAAGCCTAAATGATCTCTAAGGTCCTTTCCAGGTTAAAACACTTCAACATGTCATTAAGAAATTATCTCCATGCTCATGTGCCAATAAAGGTTCCACCTCCTCCCCATAGGTGCCAAGACAACTCTGAGGTGTATCCTGCCCTGAGGGAAGCCCAGCTGCCCACAGTGGCAGGAGCAGCATCTTGACCAACAGATCCTATCCTAGCTACCTCCTCCCCCTCTCTCTGTTGATCATGTCTAGAATCACCCCTCCAATAAAGGGCTTACCAAAACCACAAAACAACAAGACCCCTATATTTGAAATTCAGATGAAAAGTACTACCTTATGAAGTGGTAAGAGCAGAGGCATATGAGTGAGTGCTAGAGTTCAGACTAAACTGGATTGGATTCCCAGTTCTGTTACTAACCACATGACTCTGGACACATTGCATAACTCTGATATGGCATGAGTCTCCTCGTCTAGAAAATGAGAACAAAATGACCTTCCTGGCAGGGCTGCTGTGCAGATTACATGAGATAAGGCATATAGAAAATGTTTTACAATGCCTGGCATATACCAAATAGTCAATAAATGCCATACTTTTATTTTTCTGCATTTAAGTTTGGTCTTTTTTCACTAACTTGTAATACTTCAGAAGAAAATAATTACTATACTGCCATAACTGGTATTTGAATCTAGAATAAGTTACACCTCACCTAATCCAACTTTCAGATTAGCAGCACTACGAAATTTATTAACAAACTAGCTAATCCTATACTATGGTTTTTTTCTTTTTTTCCAGTTTTTGCTTTCAATTTCTATGGCAGTCACTTAATGGAGGTGGAAATCAGCTCTAGGTTCTATATATTGGTTCACATTACTCATACAAACTTAAATGCTATAGGGCTGCTAAAAGCCTAACTCAAAATAGTATGAGTTATATGCCATTAGCATAATATGGTAAGCAAAGAAAAAAATCTATATGTGCCCCGCTTTTTACATTCCCAATGGCAAAGTTTTACTTTGGTAATGTAGTAGGCCCAAAGAACCTCTACAGAGGCAAAACTTCTGACTACTCACTATCCTACAGCATAAACTATTACAGTTAGACTAACAGCATCAGCAGTTTTGACTGGTTCTGGTTAGTTAATAAAAAAAAGTTGTTTCAAGAATCAAAAAATTATATACACACCACATTTACTTTACCTTAACACATAAAAATATGCATTAATTCCCCAATTTCCCAAAGTAATTCCAAGATTTTCCTTGAAGAATTCCTCCCCAATATTTTTATTATATTAACTACACTCAGAATTTATTTTCTACAATTTCTAGTTTTAATTTCCTAAGTAGATTGAGAACTAAAAAACAAAGACAAAACAGCAAAACAAACTTGTAAAGCAAGGTCAGGATATTTTCTTCCAAATTTTCATAATTTTCTCTCCAATTTTTTAATAGTTTTTCTGCCCACTTTTTTAGTCTCTCACTTTTATGGACTCTTTCTAAAGAATTCAACATTCCTGGGCACCTGGGTGGCTCAGTCCATTAAGCCTCCAACTTCGGCTCAGGTCATGATCTCACAATTCGTGAGTTCAAGCTCCACATCAGGCTCTGTGCTGACACCTCCGAGCCTGGAGCCCGCTTCAGATTCTGTGTCTCCCTCTCTCTGCCCCTCCCTCTGCTCACACTCTGTCTCTCTCTCTCTAAAATAAACATTAAAAAAAAATTTTTTTTTAAACAATTCAACATTCCTTTCACAGAAACCAATACTCTTCTTTTGCACTCATGTTTCATAGATTTACATGACTATTACTGATATTTAAATGATCTAATCATAATAACACGTGTAACTGCCACCAACAGGCTTATGATAAATACTGTTGAGCCAGTAACCCAGCAGTTGTAGAAATGAACACGCTGCACTCAACCTACTTTCTGGGAAAATGAAGAGTGTAGGCTTGGCCGATTGGCTCAAATGGTTAGATGTTAAGAGGATTGTCTTTGTATTAGGATAAAGTATATGCAATTGCCAATATCTAACTCTTTTACCTAGAGCAATGGCAAGTGCCTACGTTCAACCTAGTATTTTTAAAGAAATATTAGCTATACTTAATGTTAAATATATCTACTAGACATTTTTTTCCCTCCCTTTAAACAATGATTAGTAGTTCCTGCAGCTTTATTTTTCAACTTCCACTCTACATTTACTCAGGAACTCACCCTGAGCTACTGAATAATCAGTATCTGGACTCTGGTTTCCTAGGAATGTTACTTCTGCCTCCCACCTTGCTTCAAGTTAAAGACACACCTGTTAGAATTTCAGAGACTGAAGGTATAAGCATGTGCCTTCTAGATAACTGAATGAAAAACATCAGAGGGATTAAAATGTGAGATCAGCATTAGTTTGTTTATTTGTTTCTGAGATACAAATCTTTTTAACCCACAGAATCCAACACAGCACTACCTGCCGAGAGAAGGCAAGAAAAAGACAAGCAAGAAGGGGATTGGGCAGACAAGCCCTTGGACAGACCTAGGGTTAAGTCATCCTTAAATATGAGCACCCTTTAGGGGCTCCTGGGTGGTTCAGTCGGTTGAACGTCTGACTCTTGCTTTTGGCTCAGGTCATGTGGGATCAAGCCCCACATCAGCCTCAATGCTGAGCATGGAGCCTGCTTAAGATTCTCTCTCTTTCTCTGCCCCTCTTCCCTGCTTATGTACACACTCTCTCTAAAAATAAAATAATAATAATAATATAATAATAATAAATATGAGCAGCCTTCACTGTCCCTGTTCTGTCATTTGATTATAATAAACAAAAAAATCACAAAGGTGTTATTAAGACAAAACCCAGAAAGCTGGGACAGGAAGGAGGACAGGCTGTATTTAAATGAGGAGCTACTAGTCAACCCTCTTTTTCTAGTTTTCTCTTCTACCACTGACCCAGAAAGTCTAAATCAGGTTTTTCTTTGTGATTGCACTTATGCCCTCACCAAAGTACCATATGATATCAGAACTCTACTGTCTCATGTACCCTCTAAAATAGCAATCCACAGAGTCAATATGCAAAGTGGGAAGAAGCTAAACATTGTAATTTTACTTGGGTTCAAATCCTGGCTGCATACTTCCAACAGTGTATACTGAGTACCTTTCTTCACTCTCCTGCACTCATGTATACTATGAGAATTATGGTGCAGATCTTGCCAGCTTCGGAGGATTCATGAGCAAATGCATGAAAAGTGCTTTGCTGCAACTATTACTGATACCTAAAAGATGCCAAAACGTTTCATCTCGTAACTGTCAATAAAAGATTTAAAACTGAACTGCAAGATTGGGTATTTTATAAACATGCAGCACAAGGACACCGATGAAAGCTTACTTTCTGTTCCAAAATTGTTATGCAAACAGAACATAAGCAAGATATCAAGCGGAAACAATGTTGGTGGCTGTCCTTTCCAAAGAGAAATGAGCTACGAGATAGCAATCAGGTAGAGAAGAGAGATAAAGCCTCCAACAGGGGGAGGAGGAGAGCTTTCAGAAAGGTGAAGTTGCAAATGCCAGAGGGATGCTTTTAAAATTCAAATGTGAACAGGTCCCTCACTTCCTTGAACATTTTCAATGGCTCCCCACTGATTTTAGGATAAACTCCAAATCCTTCAGGTCCAACAAGGCTCTTAGCAACCTCACCTCACCTCATACACTCCTCTGCAGTTGTTTTATAGTATTTCCAATTTCAGCACAGCATCTGCATTCTCTCAGCCTGAATGTGATTTCCTGCCTTCATCTCATTTCTCTGCTGCCCTAACACTCTTCCTTCTTTTAGCTCAGGAGCATGATTTTGTCTGCCGTCCTCCATGTGACTTCTCCAACACTCTGTGTTTCTCACAGTTTTTCACACTGTACTGGAACTGTTTGCCTCTCTGCATCTCACACAGACCTGGCCTGGCTTTAGCATTCTGCTGATCACCTTGCCTGACACAAAACTGACGCTCATTTAAATGTTTACTGAACACACAACTTCTGAAACTCCCTACTTAGGGCCAGATTTATCTCTATTACCTTGTATTAGAGAGGACAAAGAAGGTAGGTAGCTGTTGTTTGAGGGCTGTGAGGCTGCTTCTCAAGAGAGATGAAAATCTGCCTTTCACCTGGCAGACTTATGTTATACGTTATACAGTAACTTAGTGCATCTGAATAATAGCCTGTTTAGAAATATTTATGATGGTGTGGCTACTTCTATCATTAACTAAATGGATAGTTTTACTTCCCAATGTAATAACATGTGTGCTTTTAATATATTTAAGTAAATTAGGAATAATTAGAAATCTCAACTTTTTTTTAGAAGACGAGTCTTATAAAGTGCCAAATTTGCATTAGTTTTCAACTTTTTCATAACTTGTGAGTGGTCCAAATTGGATGAGTATCTCAGAAACACATGTGAGATACAGTCTGTTCTCAAAATGTATTCATGGCATGCTTCTTTGCATGCTCTATGACGTGTTGTACTGAAATTCAAGGTTACTTCTCAATTTAATACACTAATACATATACAGAGTCTCCAAAGTTACTTGTTTGGTAAACAACATTCTAACATATCCTAAAACTGATGTTTGCACACATAGGACACCAAGAAGAATAACCAGTTAACATACTTGGGAAAGTCCTATTTCTTCCATTCAACTACAAATTATCTGAGGACATGGGTTTTCTTTTACATACATTCCAATGTCTGACATAAACAAACAAACTCCAGTTTATAAAGTGACATATCTGCCAAAGTAAGTATTGCTACAACTTACATTTATAAGTGTTGTTTAGTGCACCTGTTCAACAATAGAGGATTAATTTATGAAATCACATTACAGTTGCTAGAATATGACACAAACAATAGGAATTTGGGAAATCGGATAAGATGAAAAATGCTTACTAGGTATTACATTAAAATCAAAGAATACTAAAATTCTACATGTACTATGATGTAGGAAAACATGCATAGAAAACATGGAGAGAAACAAAGGCAAAAATCACAAAATATCCATTTTGGTAGAATTATGCTCAGTGGCTCAAAACTCTCATTGGTTCCCTTTTCTTACCATTTAGGTACCTTCTTGGTTTTGTCTTCTCACCTCAAACCTATGTAGGCACAGCCAACTCTTTCCAAACAGTTCCTCTTGGGACTAGTTCAGGCTCACATTACCTTATACAGAAGTTTTGGGAAGAGGTTCCTATTAGGCATGTCTGCAGTCTCATCCCACTACCATCATATCTCCTACCAGAATAAGACAGTCATTCTACTGCTAAATATGTCTACTGTGGTAATCTCATTTATGTTTTATGCATTTTTAGGTATGTGTTATATTTTACAATAAAGATGACTTTTTTTTTTTTTTTGTAATTTACTGTGGTTGGTTCCTGTCTTGTTTTGCTAAGAATAGGATTCATCATTCTCTGCGGATATGGTCCTACTTCCACACTTCTAACTGTAGTGCTTACTCAGGATAACTGGGTTCCTCCTAGCTGCAGCCAACTAAGTCACCAGAAGCTGTCCTCCCCCTCCAGGATGCTTGCCAGCTCCTCCATGTCTACCAATGTAAGCTTCTTCACACCCTGTAAAGCCTGGCCCACCTGTGTGCTACCGTAATTCACATTGTATCATATGTGGCAAACATTTAGCAAGTAACTACTAATTGTAAGGCCTGAATATTTAATGTCCTAAGCTGCTTACAATATTTTTTGTGGATGTGGAACATTTATAAGAGAAGATACCCAACTGGAGAAAGTGACATATGATAAGTGATGAATGAGTGTTCAGAGGTCGTGAAGGAGGAGACTAGGGAAGAAGGGCTGGGGAGGGGGTAAGGTTCGATGAAAGCTAGAAGGAAGAGACATTGTAGAAGTTGAAGAGATACATCATGATTGGGAGAGAGGTGATATGAGACAGGACTGCTGAATTTTGCACCTGAGTGACTAGGATAATGATGGGGCCCGTGACATAAATGATGTTAACTAGAAATGCTTTGAGGCTAAACAGGGCAAGTCCACAAGGAATATCACAATATAAACTGACAGATGCTACTCTAAAACTGAGTAAGATACATGGAAAGCACAGAATCTTAAGGCAGCTAACTTGAGGCGATAACTGAAGGAACAAGGTTCTGTGAAATCTCTAAAAAAATAATGATAATAATGATAAATAAAAAAAAAGAACCTAAACTAGTCCAAAGTCATGCAAGAGGGAATGTGAGACTGAGAACCTGATCAGTGATGCTTCAAGGAGCTCAGGACTTCAGGAAATAAGGAGGAAGAAAGGAATTCTAGGCGAGGCAGTATGCACAGTGGTTAAGGGCCCCAGTGCTGGTCCTGAGCCCCGGAGTTGGAATCCTCTCCTGTAGCGCTACTTGAGAGTCCTTGAGCAAGATACCAAATATTCATTCCCTCATCCATAAAGTGAGATAACATAATAATTTTACCTCACAGGATTGTGGTGAGGATTAAGAGTTAATGAAAGTTTTCAGAACAGTGCCTGGCACAAAAACACTCGATAAATGTCTGCCGTTGAGGGGAAAAGATTTTTTTCTAGTCCTCAGCGACCTCGGGGACAACAATTTCTGGCCAGCAGTAGGAGCAGGAATTACAAAGTAAGGGAATTAATAAGCAAGTGAGCAGTAAGAAGGCAAAGGCAATCACAAAGTATGGATGATTCTTGCACGGCGGTTAAACAAAAAAATCGAGCTGTGAAACAAAAAGTAACCTGTGAGCATAGGGTTAAGTGAAAATGCTTTCTGAGGGGATAGCTCAGCAAGAGGGGAAAGGTTTGGCTCGCCAAAACTATTCTTGAGTGGGAGTGGGACTTGTTTCTCCTACCACACAGGGAGGTGGACAGGTGTAAGACCGGACCCTTCCTGTCCCGGCTCCCCAGGAGCTCGAAGGAGCGCTCGCTCGGCATCCGGTAACTTTGAATCAGCGCTGGCTGATGGGGGGGGGGGGGGGGGGGGGGGCAATTTCCCAACCAACGATACCCTGGAAGATGAAACAACAGGCTTTCCCATCTCCATCTCCAGCACGACCTGTTCTATGGCTCAGTAGTCATCACCCTCCTCAACCAGCAGCAGTCGCTGGGACACCGTGCAGCTCAGAGAGCCAAAGAGGCAGCTCCCCGCTGCGAGAGCAGCACCCCCCCCCCAAGTTCATTCCGACCTCAAGGACACAAAAGCGCCCCAGACGGGAAGGAACCAGTGAGAAAGGGGCTCGGGAATTCCGGTAATGGGGGGGCGGGGGGGGGGGGGAGGCTGCGGCTAGGGAGGTCAGAGCCCGGAGCTGGGAAAGTGACCTCGGTGGCCAAGGTCGAGGAGGTCCCTCCAGTCCCAGGGGCGAGCACCTTTGCCCTCCCGCCCGGAGCACCAGGGTCCCCGCCCGTAGGGAGCGCTCGGGGAGGCTCAGAGCCCTGGGGCGGCCCGGGAGCACCGGCCCTCAGGGATGCCGGGGCGGCGGGGGGCTCCCGGGGAGCGCGCAGGTGAGCGCGGCGGCCCCGCCCTCCCGCGGGAAGGGCCTTCTCTCTCTGCGCCCACAGGCCGCGGTTCGAGAACTTCCGAAGCGCCTGCACACAGCCCGGGGAGGGCCTGGCCACGCTCCCGGGTTTCCCGCACCCGGATCCCGCCGCCGCACGCTGCGCCCAGGTTCCTCCATCCGGCTGCTCCGGACTCCTGCTGGCGGGGTCTCTCTCCCTTCCCCCATCTCTTCTCCACACCCCGGAAAAGTTTGGTCCCAGCGCAGGGGCTGGGAGTCCGGCACTCACCCCACGGAGAGCGGAGCCGAAGCGGCAAGACGCGCGCGGGAGCAGAGGGCGGCGGCGGGCGGCGGCGCGAGCGCAGAGCTCCTCACAGCGGCCCCTGCTGCTCCGGCCGCCGACAGAGCTGGAAAAGGGGAGGAGGCCGCCGGGATGTCACCTGCCCGCTCTCCCACCCCGCCGCGTGACGCCGCGCAGCACCGCCCCCGCCCGCCGCCGCCAGGTACCCGCGAGGGGCGGGAAGGAGGAGCCAGCCGCCATCCGGGCACGAGCGCCCCGCCTCCGCCCGCCTCAGTGCCCGGACCCTCGGAGCCCCGCGGGCCACTTTGGAGTACGGGTTCTGGCCTTTGGACTCTTATGTTTCTTTTTGAGCACCGATGCCATCCCTTGAGGTCATCTCGAGGCGTGACATAAATAGTGTGAAAGTTGTCGTCATGCATGACTCAGGAATGAGTTGTAGAAAAATGTGAGAAGAGGAAACCTGGTCCCGGTCAGGCTGGAGTGGAGAGAGGGAGAAAAGAAGGAATCCCCGCTCCTGAAAAAGCTATTGGGAGGGTCAACTCCTATTTAAAATGGAGGCCACCACGGCGAGAAGCCCAATTTGGGTCAACTCCATCCCTGCTTTGTAAGAAACTGGCAAAAATTGCTGCAAATATTGGGGAGTTGAGGGGGTTTTTAGAGCAGTGGGGAGCAAATATAAAATCTAAATTAACTTTTTTCCTGATTAGTCACTGCAAAGAACAAAGTCTAGCAAACTGGTTTCTCCTTATCCGCCGCTGTGGGCTTGGGGAGTGAGATGAGGAGAATGCAGGGCGTGTGTATGCGCGCTCAATTATTTTTTAACTTGTCTGGCCTTGTGTCTAGTTACGATCTTCTTAACCTTTGTTGAGTTTTGGGATCGGGGCATTGGTAGCTGGGAGGCAAAATAGGAGTGGGAAGAAGTTAGGCAAAACCATGAACCGGAATTGAGTTGTCTTCTAGAAACCAGAAACATAGCCTGACAGGTTGCAGTCCTGAGCCAAGCTGGTCTGTTTGTGCTGTAAGTTTCAAGAATTGAATCGACAAAGGATACAGACCACCAGGTATATTGGGTAAGGAGAACATTCAGTGGGCCAGAAGCATATTTTTGGAAGCAAGTTTGCCTTCCATGACTAACCCTAATCTTGCATTGAACAAGAGGTTTTGAATGTTTTATGTAAAATGTTGAGAACCCACATAGTAACCGTTGAAAGGAACGCAAAACACATGAAAGCTCAAGCTGAGCTTGAGAATGTTGAAGTCAAGGGAACTGAAGATTTCTCCCTCTTTGTAAAAAAACTCTGCTTTCATAATAAAAACATGAATAAATATAGTTTAGTAGATTTGTAAAATTCCTTTGTGAATTGGAGACAGTTGCTTAATTGTATTTCCCTTTGAGTCTATCTTTCTAGATAGTCTTTCTCTAAATATCTGTATATATTTATGAAACTTCAAATATGTAGAATGTCAAACAGATTCTTTCATTTAACAGATGTTTATTGAGTACTGCTACATTCCACGCCCTGAAGATTCAACACACAGGATAACACACGGAAAAATATCCTCTCTTCTTGTAGAATGTACATTCATTCTAATTGGAGACTGTAGATGATAAATAAAATATGTAGTGTTCATGTTATGATAACTGTGATGAAGAAAAATTTAGAGGGAAAGAGGAGGGGATTTGAAGATAAAGCGGTTAGGGAAGGCTTCAATGGAAGGAGGCATTTGAGTCCAAATTTTAAGGAGGTGAGGTGACCAGCCTGTGTGTTTACCTTGGTAACAGCATTCTAGTCAGTGGAACAGCAAGGCTAAAGGCCCTGAGGCATGAGGGTGCCTGAGATATTCATGTTCACAGAATAGGAAGGAGGCCAGAGTGGTTGAAATGGGATAAGTGAGGACATTAGTAATAAATGAGGTCAAAGAGTTAAGGGAAGCATTTTTTAGTAAAGAAGTGACATCCCCTGACTGAAATTTTATTTTATTTATTTTTTTTAGAGCACTTTTATGTCACAGCAGTATTGAGCAAAATTGAGCAGAAGGTAGAAATTTCCCATCCACCTCCTGTCCCCACTCATGCATAGCCTCTCCCATATCCCCTCAAGAGGGATACATTTGTTACAGTTGGTGAGCTTACACTGACAGATGTTAGTACCTAAAGTTCATAGTTTACATTTGTGTTTACTTTTGGTATGTATATTCTATGGGTTTGTACAAATGTATAAGGACATGTATACACAATATAGTATCATACGGAGTAGTTTCACTGCTCTAAAAATCTTTGTGCTCCACCTATTCATCCCTGCCTTCTCCTTAACCACTGACAACCACTGATCTTTTTACTATTCCCCATAATTTTGCCTTTTCCAGAATGCCATATAGTTGGAATCATACAGTAGGTAGGCTTTCAGGTTGGCTTCTTTCACTTAATAAGGTGTATTTAAATTTCCTCTCATGTCTTTTCATGACTTGATAGCTCTTTTTTTCTTTAGAACAGAATAATCTGGATATGCCACAGTTTATTTACCCATTCACTCATTGAAGGACATCTTGGTTACTTCCAAGTTTTAGCAATTATGAATAAAGCTTCTATACACATCCATGTGCAAGGTTTTGTGTGAACATTAGTATCAACTCCTTTCGGTAAATACCAAGGAGCACGATTTCTGGTAAGAGTATGTTCAGTTTTGTAAAAAACTATCAAACTGTCTTTCACAGTGTCATTTTGCATTCTCACCAGCAATGAATGAGAGTTCCTGTTACTCCATAGCCTCATCAACATTTGGTGTTGTCAGTCTTCTGGATTCTGGCCATTCTAATAAGTGTGTGATGGTATCTCATTGCTCTTTTAATTTTTATTTCTTTTTGATGACATATGGCATGGAACATTTTTCATATGCTTATTTGCCATCTGTGTATCTTCTTCAGTAGGGTACTTATTAAAGTATTCGTCCAACTTTTAAACAGATTATTTTCTTTTTGTTGAGTTTTAAGAGTTCTTTTTATGTTTCGGGTAACAGTCCTTTATAAGATATGTTTTTGCAAACATTTTCTGCCAGTCTGTGGCTTGTCTGCTCTGATAAGTTGTGATTGTGATTGTATCTGCCTGTCTCTCCAATTTTAGGGGCAGCAGTTTGCCATGTGACTCCATTTCTTTTACAGATCTAAAAAGAGTCGTTGACTTTTCAATTTGTTCAGCTATTTATTTATTTATTTATTTATTTATTTATTTATTTTTAATTATTTCTTTAATTTTACATCCAAGTTAGTTAGCATATAGTGCAATAATGATTTCGGGAATAGAATCCAGTGGTTCATCCCCTACATATAGCACCCAGTGCTCATCCCAACAAGTGTCTTCCTTAATGCCCCTTACCAATTTAGCCCATTCCCCACCCACAACCCCTCCAGAAACCTTCAGTTTGTTGTCTTTATTTAAGAATGTCTTATGGTTTGTGCCCCTCCCTGTTTTTATATTATTTTTGCTTCGCCTCCCTTATGTTCGCCTGTTTTGTCCCTTAAATTCCCCCATATAAGTGAAGTCATATGATAACTGTCTTTCTCAGACTTACTAATTTTGCTTAGCATAATACACTCTAGTTCCATCCATGTTGTTGCAAATGGCAAGCTTTCATTCTTTTTGATTGCCGAGTAATAGTCGTACACACACACACACACACACACACACACACACACATATACACATATATACACATGGACTGATGAATGGATGAAGAAGATGTGGTGTGTATCTCTTCTTTATCCATTCATCCATCAATGGACATTTGGGCTCTTTCCATACTTGGGCTATTGTCGATAGTGCTGCTATAAACATTGGGGTGCATGTGTCCTTTTAAAACAGCGCACCTGTATCCTTTGGATAAATACCTAGTAGTGCAATTGGTGGGTCGTAGGGTAGTTCTAGTTTTTGGTTTTTTTTTTTTAATTTTTTTTCCCAACGTTTATTTATTTTTGGGACAGAGAGAGACAGAGCATGAACGGGGGAGGGGCAGAGAGAGAGGGAGACACAGAATCGGAAACAGGCTCCAGGCTCTGAGCCATCAGCCCAGAGCCTGATGCGGGGCTGGAACTCACGGACCGCGAGATCGTGACCTGGCTGAAGTCGGACGCTTAACCGACTGCGCCACCCAGGCGCCCCAACTAGTTTTAATTTTTTGAGGAAACTCCATACTGTTTTCCAGAGTGGCTGCACCAGTTTACATTCCCACCAGCGGTGCAAAAGGGTTCCTCTTTCTCCGCATCCTTGCCAACATCTCTTGTTGCCTGAGTTGTTAATATTAGCCATTCTGACAGGTGTGAGGCGGTATCTCATTGTGGTTTGATTTGCATTTCCCTGATGATGACTGATGTTGAGCATTTTTTTTCCATGTGTTTGTTAGGCACCTGTTTGCCCATTTCTTCACTGGATTATTTGTTTTTTGGGTGTAGTTTTGTTAAGTTCTTTATAGATTTTGGATACTAACCCTTTATCTGATATGTCATTTGCAAATATCTTCTCCCATTCCACCAGTTGCCTTTTAGTTTTATTGATTGTTTCCTTCGCCATGCAGAACCTTTTTATCTTTATGATAATTCACTTTTTGCTTTTGTTTCCCTTGCCTCCAAAGACATGTTGACTAAAAAGTTGCGGCGGCCAAGGTTAAAGAGGTTGTTGGCTGTTTTCTCCTCGAGGATTTTGATGGCTTCCTGTCTTACGTTGAGGTCTTTAATCCATTTTGAGTTTATTTTTGCATATGGTGTAAGACAGTGGTCCAGGTTCATTCTTCTACATGTCGCTGTCCAGTTTTCCCAACACCATTTGCTGAAGAGACTGTCTTTTTTCCATTGGATATTCTTTTCTGCTTTGTCAAAGACTAGTTGGCCATACGTTTGTGGGTCCACTTCTGGGTTCTCTATTCTGTTCCATTGACCTGAGTGCCTGTTTCTGTACCAGTACCATCCTGTCTTGATGATTACAGCTTCATAGTACATCTTGAAGTCTGGGAGTGTGATGCCTCCAGCCTTGGTTTTCTGTTTCAGGATTGCTTTGGCTATTCAGGATCTTTTATGGTTCCATACAAATTTTAGGATTGTTTGTTTTAGCTCTGTGAAGAATGCTGGTGTTATTTTGATAGCGATTGCATTGAATATGTAGATTGCTTTGGGTAGTATTGACATTTTAATAGTATTTGTTCTTGCAATTATGAGCATGGAATATTTTTCCATTTTTTTGGCGTCTTCTTCAATTTCTTTCATAAGTTTTCTATAGTTTTCAGCGTATAGATTTTTCACCTCTTTCGTTTAGTTTATTGCTATGTATTTTAGTTTTTGGTGCAGTTGTAAATGGGATCCATTCCTTGATTTCTCTTTCAGTAGCTTCATTATTGGTGTATAGAAATGTCATAGATTTCTGTACATTGATTTTATGTCCTATGACTTTGCGGAATTCATATATCAGTTCTAGCAGTTTTTTGGTGGAATCTTTTGGGTTTTCCACATAAAGTGTCAGGTCCTCTGACCGAAACTTTAAAAAGGAATCCCCACAGTAGAAGCATGAAGAAAATGAGTAGTTGCTAAACAACAATCCAAATTTGTATTATAACAAAGAAGAAAGTGTTTCAATATGGAGGAAGTGATCAACTGTGTCCAATGCTGTGAACTGAGGACCAGAAATTGACTGTTGATTTAGCAAGATGAAAATCATTGGTGACCATGACAAGAACAGGTTTGGAGGAATGGAAGGAATGAAAATCTGAACTGAATGAGTTTCAAGAGTAAGTGGGAAGAGAGAAATTGGAGATAACAAATTTAGACAATTTTATCAAAGATTTTTGTGGTATAAAGGAGCAAAGACACGGAGTAATGGAAGGAAGTGGAATTGGATCTAGAGAATTTTTGTTCGTTGTTGTCATTAAAGATAGTGGCATTTACAGTATGTTTGTATTCTTTGGAAAATTTTAGTAAAGAAGGCAAACCTGTTAAAACTAGAAAGAAGACAACTCTTGCAGTGATGTCCTTGAATATGTGAGAGGGCTGGGATTTGGTATGCAGGTAGAAAATTTGACCTTAGATCTGAACATACACATTCACCCATAAGTAACGAAGGGAGGGTAGAGTTATGGACATATGTTGGAGGAGTTAGGAGCTTGTATTCATAGATGGTCTTATCAGGTTCCCCAGAGGCAGACCTGAGACTGAAAGTTGTGTATAACTGATTTACTGAGGTCACTAAGGGATCAAAGAGGATCTGGGTAAAACTGGCACTGTTCACTATGCCAATATTAATATTTTCCAAATTTGCCTTAAAAACTTTTTTCATTTTATTTATTTTGAGAAAAAGAAAGAGCACAAATGGGAGAGAGAGGCGGGGGGGGGGGAGAGAGAGAGAGAGAGAGAGAGAGAGAGAGAGAGAGACAGAGAATCTCAAACAGGCTCCATGCTTGGTGCAGAGCCCAAGCCAGGGCTCCATCCCACAATGCTGGGATCATGACCGGAGCTGAAATCAAGAGTTGGACACTTAACCAAGTGAACCACCCAGGTGCCCCAAATTTGCTTTTTAAAAAGGATTAAAATCTTATAGTTAAAATTACCCTAGAGGTGCCTGGGTGGCTCATGATCTCAAGGTTTGTGAGATCCAATCTCCCCCCCACCCCCTGCCCCACTCCTCTCCCTCTCTTTCTGCCCCCCCACCGTGAACATAAATAAATAAACCTAAAAAAACTTAAAAAAAAAAACCTACCCTAACCCCTTTCTTTTTCCCAAAAGTATGTGCTAAAGTAGCTATGTATCATTCCTGCATGTATTTATAATTTTATTACATACATTTCTAAATATTTACTATAATTTTGTATGTGGTTATATTTTATGTAAATAGTATCATACTGTATATTCTTCTGCAAATGTGTTCTTTAGTCACCACTTTCTTCAAGGATTTATTCATGTTGATACATATAGATCTTGTTCATTCATTTAATTACTATATAGTATTCTATTGTATGAGTAAACCATTTATCCATTTACTTGCTAATGAATGAATTTGGGTTCCTTCCCATTTTTCCCTTATGGAGACAATGTGGCAATGGATATATGAGTAAGTATTTTCTTGTTTACATGTAGAAAAATGTGTAGGGTTTACACTTAGAAATGGAATTAGTAGTCATGGAGTAGATTGTTCTCTTCTAAAGACATTTGGTACTTTTTGGCTGCCTTGACTCTGAACCTTCTTCCCTATATTTGAGGAAGTTCCTATTGAGGAAGTTCCACTTCATAGGAGGGAGAGCTCGCCTCCCATTACAGAAGCTGAAGTGTGTGATAGTTTGCTAGCCCCTTGGGCGGCTAGAGCACAGGGCTGTGACTGAAGCTGGGCCAAGCACATAGCCCCCGCTCCCTGCCCCCACTCAGATTGCTGACATTAAAGCTAGTGACACAAGAAATTGTGCATGCTAGAGGCATGCATGGCTCCCCAGGCTGGTTCACTGGCATGAAATTAGCTCTGGATTGTCAGCAGAGCATTCCTTTGTTCCTAATTTTTCCAAGCCTGTTTATCCAAGTTTTGTGGAAATCTATAAACTTCTCAATATTTTTTCAATAAACAAACACGTTTTCTGTCTAAATTAGGCATTTAGTTTCTTTTGCTTGCAGTTGAGAACTCTGACTTACTTTCCTAAGTGGTGCTAATTCACACTCCCACCACATTATAGAATCATTCACATTTTCCCAAATACTTGTCACCATCCCATTTTGTTAGACCTTACATTTTTGCCAGTCTGGTGGGTATGTTGTTTTAATATACATTTTCAGGTTTACTAGTGATACTAAACATCTTTTCATATTTTTTAATCATTGAGATGTCTTCTCTGAATTGCTTTTTCATGTCATTTGCTTATTTTTGCATGGAGTTATTTATATGGTTCTTGTTAATCTGTGCTAATTTTGTCAGTTATGTTTTACAATATCTTTTCTCAGTCTAAGGGTTATATTTTAATTATATGAGGATTTTTATTGTTCATAAGGTTAAAATTTAAAAAAATTGGAATGTTTATTTAGTCTTGAGAGAGAGAGAGAAAGAGAGAGAGAGAGAGAGAGAGAGAGAGAGAGAGCCAGCATGAGTGGGGGAGGGGCAGAGAGAGGGAGACAGAATCCGAAGCAGGCTCCAGGCTCTGAACTGTCAGCACAGAACCTGACGCAGGGCTCCAACTCACCAGCCATGAGATCATGACCTGAGTTGAAGTTGGACACTTAACCCACTGAGCCACCCAGATGCCCCAAGTTAAAAAATTTTTAATGTTTATTTATTTTATTTTGAGAGAGAGAGAGAGCAGGGGAAGAGTGGAGAGGGAGGGAGACAGAGAATCTGAGGCTGGCTCTGCACCCTCAGAATGAAGCCTGACATGGGGCTCGAACCCATGAGATGTGACCTGAGACGAATTGGCAGGCTCAACCAACTGAGTCACCCAGGCACCCCTTTAAGTTTAAAATTATTTAATGTAGTCAAATTCATCAATACTTTCCCTATGCTTTGTGCATTTTGCCTTTTTCTGACGTCATAAATATACTTATTTTTGTTTTCTAAAATTTAGGATTTTTCTTATTAAATTTCCATTTTTAATCTACCAGAAATTGCTTTAAAATTTTTTATTTTTGAATAGGTAATACATTCACATGACTTTATATCAAAAAGGCATACAATGAAAAATCTTCCTCCACTTCTCCCATCCATGCCTTTCTGATATACTTCTATAGATTTACAAGAAAGGTTTTTAAAAAGCTTATTCTTGTTTCTCTTATTTTTAATACAAATATTAAATCCTGTACACATTGCTCTGTACCTGTTTTTTCCCACTAAACAGTATGTCTTGAGATACTTTCATAGAAAACTTATTTCTTCATCTTTTACTTCTATATTGTGAGTCAACCATAATTTATTTAACCAGTTTCCTATCAATAAACACTGAGATTGTTTGAGTCTTGCGGTGTTCATATCAATAGCTAACACACCGCAGTATGTGCCAGGTACTGTTGTAAGTACTGTTTACACAGATTAACATTTGTCAATTTTAAGAGCAGCTTCCCCCCTTCCCCCATCCAGGGAAAGTCCATGGTAGGCTTTTGATTCAAATAGCCTTGAAATTTAAATATTGATTTAGTAAGAATTGCAGGAAATGGTTACCTCTTCCTTAGGCTTCTCTTGGTATTTGCTGGAGAACACTTGGTAATTTCTTTGGCAGTATGCTACCTCTGCTCATTACCTCTCTGTCCTCTCCTAACACTCTCCCTTTTGCCTGTTCTGATCTAGCTACACACATTTCCCTATTTCTTTTTTTTAATATGAAATTTATTGTCAAATTGGTTTCCATACAACACCCAGTGCTCATCCCAACAGGTGCCCTCCTCAATGCCCATCACCCACTTTCCCCTCTCTCCCACCCCCCATCAACCCTCAGTTTATTCTCAGTTTTTAAGAGTCTCTTATGGTTTGGCTCCCTCCCTCTCTAACTTTTTTTTTCCCCTTCCCCTCCCTCATGGTCTTCTTTTAAGTTTCTCAGGATCCACCTAAGAGTGAAAACATATGGTATCTGTCTTTCTCTGTAAGACTTATTTCACTTAGCATCACACTCTCCAGTTCCACCCACGTTGCTACAAAAGGCCATATTTCATTCTTTCTCATTGCCAAGTAGTATTCCATTGTGTATGTAAACCATAATTTCTTTATCCATTCATCATTTGATGGACATTTAGGCTCTTTCCATAATTTGGCTATTGTTTTTTTTTTTTTAATTTTTTTTTCAACATTTATTTATTTTTGGGACAGAGAGAGACAGAGCATGAACGGGGGAGGGGCAGAGAGAGAGGGAGACACAGAATCGGAAACAGGCTCCAGGCTCCGAGCCATCAGCCCAGAGCCCGACGCGGGGCTCGAACTCCCAGACCGCGAGATCGTGACCTGGCTGAAGTCGGATGCTCAACCGACTGCGCCACCCAGGCACCCCGAATTTGGCTATTGTTGAAAGTGCTGCTATCAACATTGGGGTACAAGTGCCCTATGCATCAGCACTCCTGCGTCCCTTGAGTAAATTCCTAGCAGTGCTATTGTTGAGTCATAGGGTAGATCTACTTTTAATTTTTTGAGGAACCTCCACATGGTTTTCCAGAGCAGCTGCACCAGTTTGCATCCCCACCAACAGTGCAAGAGGGTTCCCGTTTCTCCACATCCTTGCCAGCATCTATAGTCTCCTGATTTGTTCATTTTAGCCACTCTGACTGGCGTGAGGTGGTATCTCAGTGTGGTTTAGATTTGTATTTCCCTGATGAGGAGTGACGTTGAGCATCTTTTCATGTGCCTGTTGGCCATCTGGATATCTTCTTTAGAGAAGTATCTCTTCATGTTTTCTGCCCATTTCTTCACTGGCTTATTTGTTTTTCGGGTGTGGAGTTTGGTGAGTTCTTTATAGATTTTGGATACTAGCCCTTTGACTGATATGTCATTTGCAAATATCTTTTCCCATTCCGTCGGTTGTCTTTTAGTTTTCTTGATTGTTTCGTTTGCAGTGTAGAAGCTTTTTATTTTCATGAGGTCCCAATAGTTCATTTTTGCTTTTAATTCCCTTGCCTTTAGAGATGTGTCAAGAAATTGCTGCAACTGAGGTCAGAGAGGTTTTTCCTGCTTTTGCCTCTAGGGTTTTGATGGTTTCCTGTCTCACAGTCAGGTCCTTCATCCATGTTGAGTTTATTTTTGTGAATGGTGTAAGAAAATGGTCTAGTTTCATTCTTATGCATGTTGCTGTCCAGTTCTCCCAGCACCATTTGTTAAAGAGACTGTCTTTTTTCCATTGGATATTCTTTCCTGCTTTGTCAAGGATTAGTTGGCCATACTTTTGTGGGTCCAATTCTGGAGTCTCTATTCTATTCCATTGGTCTATGTGTCTGTTTTTGTGCCAATACCATGCTATCTTGATGATTACAGCTTTGTACTAGAGGGTAAAGTCTGGGATTGTGATGCCTCCCACTTTGGTCTTCTTCTTCAGTATTACTTTGGCTATTAGGGGTCTTTTGTGGTTCCATGCAAATTTTATAATTGCTTGTTCTAGCTTCGAGAAGAATGCTGGTGCAATTTTGATTGGGATTGCATTGAATGTGTAGATAGCTTTGGGTAATATTGACATTTTAACAATACTTATTCTTTCAATCCATAAGCATGGAATGTTTCTCCATTTCTTTGTATCTTCTTCAATTTCCTTCATAAGCTTTCTATCGTTTTCAGCATACAGATCGTGTACATCTTTGGTTAGGTTTATTCCTAGGTGTTTTATGCTTCTTGGTGCAATTGTGAATGGGATCAGTTTCTTTATTTGTCTTTCTGTTGCTTCATTATTAGTGTATAAGAATGCAACTGATTTCTGTACATTAATTTTGTATCCTGCGACTTTGCTGAATTCATGTGTCAGTTCTAGAAGACTTTTGGTGGAGTCTGTCGGGTTTTCCATGTATAATATCATGTCATCTGCAAAAAGTGAAAGCTTGACTTCCTCTTTGCCAATTTTGATGCCTTTGATTTCCTTTTGTTGTCTGATTGCTGACGCTAGGACTTCCAACACTATGTTAAACAACAGCGGTGAGAGTGGATATCCCTGTCGTGTTCCTGATCTCAGGGGGAAAGCTCCAGTTTTTCCCCATTGAGGATGATATTAGCTGTGGGCTTTTCATAAATGGCTTTTATGATTTTTAAGTATGTTCCTTCTATCTTGACTTTCTCGAGGGTTTTTATCAAGAAAGGATGCTGAATTTTGTCAAATGCTTTTTCTGCATCGATGGACAGCATCATATGGTTCTTTTATTAATGTAATGTATCACGTTGATTGATTTGCGAATGTTGAACCAGCCCTGCACCCAGAAATGAATCCCACTTGATCATGGTGAATATTTCTTTTTATATCCTGTTGAATTCGATTTGCTAGTATCTTGTTGAGAATTTTTGCATCCATATTCATCAGGGATATTGGCTTGTAGTTCTCTTTTTTTGCTGGGTCTCTGTGTGGTTTGGGAATCAAAGTAATGCTGGCTTCATATTATGAGTCTGGAAGTTTTCCTTCCCTTTCTATTTTTTGGAACAGCTTGAGAAGGATAGGTATTATCTCTGCTTTAAATGTCTGGTAGAATTCCCCAGGGAAGCCATCCGGTCCTGGACTCTTATTTTTTGGGAGATTTTTTGATAACTGATTCAATTTCTTCACTGGTTATGGGTCTGTTCAAATTTTCTATTTCTTCCTGTTTGAGTTTTGGAAATGTGTGGGTGTTTAGGAATTTGTCCATTTCATCCAGGTTGTCCAATTTGTTGGCATATAATTTTTCATAGTATTCCCTGATAATTGCTTGTATTTCTGAGGGATTGGTTTTAATCATTCCATTTTCATTCACGATTTTCTTTTTTGGGTCTTCTCCCTTTACTTTTTGAGAAGCCTCGCTAGAGGTTTATCAATTTTGTTTATTTTTTCAAAAAACCAACTCTTGCTTTCACTGATCTGCTCTACAGTTTTTTTAGATTCTATATTGTTTATTTCTGCTCTGATCTTTATTATTTCTCTTCTTCTGCTGGATTGGGGGTGTCTTTGCTGTTCTGCTTCTAGTTCCTTTAGGTGTGCTGTTAGATTTTGTATTTGGGATTTTTCTTGTTTCTTGAGATAGGCCTGGATTGCAATGTATTTTCCTCTCAGGACTGCCTTCATTGCATCCCAAAGCATTTGGATTGTTGTATTTTCATTTTCATTTGTTTCCATGTATTTTTTTAATTTCCTCTGTAGTTGTCTGGTTGACCCATTCATTCTTTAGCAGTGTGTTCTTTAACCTCCATGCTTTTGGAGGTTTTCCAGACTTTTTCCTGTGGTTGATTTCAAGTTTCATAGCATTGTGGTCTGAAAGTGTGCATGGTATGATCTCAATTCTTTTATACTTGTTAAGGGCTATTTTGTGACCCAGTGTGTGATCTATCTTGGAGAATGTTCCATGTGCACTTGAGAAGAAAGTATATTCTGTTGCTTTGGGATGCAGAGTTCTATATATATCTGTCAAGTCCATCTGATCCAGTGTATCATTCAGGGCCCTTGTTTCTTTATTGATCCTGGGTCTAGATGATCTATCCATTGTTGTAAGTGGAGTATTAAAGTCCCCTGCAATTACCACATTCTTATCCATAAGGTTGCTTATGTTTGTGATTGTTTTATATATTTGGGGGCTTCCGTATTGGGTGCAAAGACATTTATAATTGTTAGGTCTTCCTGATGGTAGACCCTGTAATTATTATATAATGCCCTTCCTCATCTCTTGTTACAGCCTTTAATTTAAAGTCTAGTTTGTCTGGTATAAGTATGGCTACTCCAGCTTTCTTTTGACTTCCAGTACCATGATAGATAGTTCTCCATCCCCTCACTTTCAATCTGAAGGTGTCCTCAGGTCTAAAATGAGTCTCTTGTAGACAGCAAATAGATGGGTCTTGTTTTTTTATCCATTCTGATACCCTATGTCTTTTGGTTGGAGCGTTTAGTCCATTTACATTCAATGTTATTATAGAAAGATACGGGTTTAGAGTCATTGTGATGTCTGTAGGTTTCATGCTTGTAGTGATGTCTCTGGTACTTTGTGGTCCTTGCAACATTTCACTCACTGAGTCCCCCTTAGGATCTCTTGTAGGGCTGGTTTAGTGGTGATGAATTCCTTCAGTTTTTGTTTGTTTAGGAAAACATTTGTTTCTCCTTCTATTCTGAATGACAGACTTTCTGGATAGAGGATTCTTGGTTGCATGTTTTTTTCTGTTCATCACATTGAAGATTTCCTGCCATTCCTTTTTGGCCTGTCAAGTTTCAGTACATGGGTGTGCCACTAGTCTTATGGGTCTCCCTTTATATTTTAGAGCGTGTTTATCCCTAGCTGCTTTCAGAATTTTCTCTTTATCCTTGTATTTTTCCAGTTTCACTATGATAGGTCTTGCAGAAGATTGATTCAAGTTACATCTGAAGGGATTTCTCTGTACCTCTTGGATTTCAAAGCCTGTTTCTTTCCCCCCAGATCAGGGAAGTTCTCAGCTATGATTTGTTCAAGTACACCTTCAGCCCCTTTCTCTCTCTCTTCTTCTTCTGGAGTTCCTATTATACGGATATTGTTCCATTTGATTGCATCACTTAGTTCTCTAATTCTCCCCTCATAGTCCTGGATTTTTTTATCTCTCTTTTTCTCAGCTTCCTCTTTTTCCATAATTTTATCTCCTAATTCACCTATTCTCTCCTCTGCCTCTTCAATCTGAGCTGTGGTTGCCTCCATTTTATTTTGCACCTCATTTATAGCATTTTTTTTGCTCCTCATGTCTATTTCTTAGTCCCTTGATCCCTGTAGCAATAGAATCTCTGCTGTCCTTTATGCTTTTTTCAAGCCCAATGATTAATTTTATGACTATTACTCTAAATTCTTGTTCTGTTATATTGCTTAAATCGTTTTTGATCAATTTAGTGTCACTACTTCCTGGAGTTTCTTTTGAGGAGAATTCTTCCATTTCATCATTTTGGGTAGTCCCTAGGGTGACTCCAAACTGCAGGGCACTTCCCCTGTGCTGTCTGGAGTAACTTGTGTTGGTGGGCGGGTTGCAGTCAGATCCAATGTCTGTCCCCAGCCCACCACTGGGGTCACAGCCAGACTGGTGTGTACCTTATCTTCCCCTCTCCCAGGGGCAGGACTCACTGTGGAGCCCCTGTCTGGGCTACTTGCACACTGCCAGCCTTGTGGTGCTGCTCCCATGGCATCCGGCGTATTAGCTGGGGTGGATCCACAAGGTGCACAGGGGAGGGAGGGGCAGACTTAGCTCACTTTGTCATCAGGCGGTCCCCTGTGGGAGGGGCCCAACAGCACCAGGAGGGAGGCAGACTGATGGAGGGATGGATCCCCAGAAGCACAGTGTTGGGCATTTGCATGGTGCAAGGAAGTTTGCTGACAGGAACTGGTTCCCTTTGGGGTTTCAGCTGGGGGATGGGAGAGGGAGATGGCGCTTGCCAGCGCCTTTGTTTCCCCCTCCGAGTTGAGCTCTGTCTTCTGGGGCTCCACAATTCTCCCTCCCCACGTCCTCTCGCCCTCCCTGCTCTCTGGGAGCAGAGCTGTTGACTTTTAACATTCCAGATGCTAAGTCCCGCCGGCTGTCAGAACTCACAGAGTCCAGCCCCTCCACTTTTGCAAACCAGACTCGGGAATTCCGCCTTGCCAGGCGGGCTGCCCCTCCACCCCTCCAGCTCACTCCCGCCAGTCCGCATGGCACACACCGCCTCTTTGCCCTTCCTACCCTCTTCCGTGGGCCTCTTGTCTACGCTTGGCTCTGGAGAGTCAGTTCTGCTAGTCTTCTGGCGATTTTCTGGGTTATTTAGGTAGATGTGTGTCGAATCTAAGCGATCAGCAGGAGGAGGTAAGCCCTGTGTCCTCCTACATGACCATCTTCCTGGCCATCAAGACTTATGGTTTAAAAGGAGCTTTGAGATACCACTTCCCACCCACTAATATGGCTGTAATAAAAAGGACAGACAATAACAAATGGTGGCAAGAATGTGGAGAAATTGAAATTAGAATTCTCATACATTACTGAGAATATAAAATGGTGCATACATTTTGTTGTGTTTTTGTTTGGTTGGTTTGGTTTGTAATGTTTATTTTTGAGAGATAGACAGAGAGAGACTGAGCGTGATCAGGAAGGGGCAGAGAGGGCGGAAGACACAGAATCCGAACCAGGCCCCAGGCTCTGAGCTGTTAGCACAGAGCCCAATGCGGGGCTCGAATCTCTCACGAATAGTGAGATCATGACCTGAGCTGAAGTCGGAAGCTCAACCGACTGAGCCACCCAGGCGCCCCTCTACATTGTTTAAATTTTAGTTTATAAGCTGCTAAAGCAACCACTGAATCACTTGATAGCTTCAACAGAAGCGTGACAAAATATAGATATATTTTGGGGCGCCTTGTAATTCATGTGGAATTGCAAGGGGGAAGCTGAAGATAAAGGTTATGAAAGCAGATAGAAAGCGCCTAGTTTCCTGATGACCTTGGAACCAGCATACTAACTGAAGACTGCTTCCCTGGACTTCTATCAAAAGTAATGGATTTATATTTTATTTAAGCTATGCTATTTTGGGCTTTCAGGCAAATCTAATCCTAATTCATAAAAGCTGCTGCCATTGGGCAGGTGTTCTCAGGTTTCCACAATTGCCACCACCACTGAATGTCTTCCTAACAATACCCAGGTGTTACCATTTATCATCATATCACACTGTTCTTCTCTCCACTAAGAGGGAGAAGATGAAAGACTGATACAGCCATGTGTTGTAAGAGTAGTAGGAGAGCATATGTCTGTCACTGTGGAAGTGGACTATTCTGTGATAAATACTGCATACCAACTATTAATGCACACTGTATTAAATTTACATGACTGAAGAAGTGGTTACGAAACAAACCACAGTAAGAAGTATGACCAGAATAGCAAATAGCCAAGACGTGTTAATGGCAAACTTAACTTGATGAAAAACTTAGTGGACTGCAAACAAGGACTGGAATTATAGTAGTGTTAATGGTGTAAAATGTATTAGGTTAAAAAAAAATGGCATGCAAAACTTTTGCCAAAGATGGGTTTATATAAAGATTGACTGCAGCAGAAATTGCATCCTGCATAGAAACTACCACTTGCAGATATAAGTTTAACCAGGTATAACATTTCTTAGCACGCTGAAGCTGGGGGTGAAAGGACTTAAAGTACGAAATGACACGAAAAGATTAAATCATTTATAGTCCACACCACCACCAGTGAGAATACAGCTATAAAAGATACAAATACTACCCTGTTAGCTATAGTCATTTTTGATGTCTGGAAGACATCTTTGCGAGTTGGAGCCCTTTGCTGTCAGAACGGAGCCCACTTCAGATCCTCTGTCCCCCTCTCTCTGCTCCTCTCCTGCTTGTACTCTCACTTTCTCTCAAAAATAAACAAACGTTAAAAAAACAAAGATTTTTATTTTAAATGGAGCTTTTTCATATAAACCGAACAGAATGCTTCAGTTAAAAAGGTTTCTTTTGTGTGTGTGTGTGTGTGTGTGTGTGTTTTCCATTACAGTGTTTCCTTAATTATAAAGAAAAGGCTTAATAGAAAGTGTAACAGCTTATCTATGATGCTATTTTCGGGCTTGCTATTAAACATAGGTTTAGGGCTCTGTCAATAAAACATGTGCATTTATTATTTCTGTTTTTTTAAACTAGGCATTTCATGTGTGTAACAGGAATGACTTCAGTTAAAAGTGGGATCAGTTTGAGGGAAGTGAACAATCAGGTTAAGTGTTTTTTGAAACATGGTATGATACAAGCACCCTCCATATCCAAAATACACATACTGTTAGCCAGGACATGGTGGAAAGACACGTTGTGAAATGTAAAAGGCCTCAGAGAGAAGTCTAAGTACTTTTGTAATAGGGTCATTGATATCTACTGTCAATAAAGTCTGGACAAATATCAATGGAATGAAACAAAAGTTTCAAGTGGAAGCCTCCATGAAGCTTTCATTATTTTTCCAATATATTCCGCAAATGTTAAAAAACAGAACAAAACAAAGGTTTAAGGTGGAGAAGAATACAAAGCAATAATTTAAAAGCCTCTTTTGAATGATTACAGTCAGGCCTGAATTAATGACCTCAAAAATTAAGTGCAAAATCTCCAAGTAAACAACAGAAATAACAAAGCAAATATTTACTGAGCACCTACTATGTGTCAGGCACTGTTCTAGGATTTTTTTTTTTTTATTTTTTTTTCAACGTTTATTTATTTTTTGGGACAGAGAGAGACAGAGCATGAACGGGGGAGGGGCAGAGAGAGAGGGAGACACAGAATCGGAAACAGGCTCCAGGCTCCGAGCCATCAGCCCAGAGCCTGACGCGGGGCTCGAACTCACGGACCGCGAGATCGTGACCTGGCTGAAGTCGGACGCTTAACCGACTGCGCCACCCAGGTGCCCCAAGATTTTTTTTTTTAAAGGCAAGCAGGAAGGAAAAGATTATGAAGGAGAGATCAAAGTAGACTTTATATGCAACTAGGTAATTTAGAGAAGGGGAAAAAAAGGGAGGAGAAGCAACAATTAAACAAATATTAGAAGAAAATATCCCTGAGCTGAAAAAAGGATTGGGGCTTTCAATGGAAAAGCTTGTAAGAGGTCCAGGAAGTGGGCATCTGGGTGGCTCAGTTAACTGAAAGTCCAACTTCGGCTCAGGTCATGATCTCACAGCTCATGAGTTTGAGTCTTGCATCAGACTCTGTGCTGACATCTCAGAGACTGGAGCCTGCTTCAGATGCTGTGTCTCCCTTTCTCTCTCTCTCTGCCCCTCCCCTGCTAGCGTTCTTTCTCTCTCAAAATAAAATAAACGTTATTTAAAAAAAAAACAAAAAAAAAGAAGTGGTAGGAAGGCAGGGGAAGACTTATCAGATATCTTGATAAAATTAAAGTACTCTAGGGGCGCCTGGGTGGCGCAGTCGGTTAAGCGTCCGACTTCAGCCAGGTCACGATCTCGCAGTCCGTGAGTTCGAGCCCCGCGTCAGGCTCTGGGCTGATGGCTCAGAGCCTGGAGCCTGTTTCCGATTCTGTGTCTCCCTCTCTCTCTGCCCCTCCCCTGTTCATGCTGTCTCTCTCTGTCCCAAAAATAAAAAAACGTTGAAAAAAAATTTTAAAAATTAAAGTACTCTAAGGATAAGGAGAAAGAAAATCTCACAGATGACAAGCTTCTAGCTATAATGAGTTCCCTACAAAGGGAAAACAAAGTGGTTTTGGAGTTCTCACTTGCAATAATAGGATCTAGAAGAAAGTGGACATAATAATTGCACACTAAAGAAAGAAAAGGGTTGCCACCCAAGAATCCTACAGCCTGCAAAACGATCATTTCCTCTGCTAGAGGAAAAGAAGATATTTAGTAACTACAGATATCATTCAATACATCACCTAAGTAAAATATAGTGCAGTTTACAATCTCTAGTACTATACATGTGTCCCTAAGTAGGGGAATGGCTGAAAAAAACTGTGGTACGTTCACAAGATGGAACATACAAGAATCACTTAGTGTGTTAAACTTTGCACCTGGGATTTGTTCTAAGACACACAGACATGGAAATGATTGTCATGAAGGAGAAAGTATATACACACAGATCCCTAGAACGAGGGGGCAAGGCACACCATGCCATGCAGCGCCAGATGGAGAAGGACCATGGCAAGTCAGGAGGCAGAGAGGGAGGGCAGAGCATGGCCCAAAGCCTTTCCTAGGGTTTTGTGGGAAGAAATGGATAAGGCAGGTAGGTACGGTGAATAAATTTAGGATTTGATAGTTTGAATAATTTTGGTGGTCTCTGGGCTATTGGGGTGGTTCCTAGTCATCTGCTTCCTGACCCAGGGGTGATTTAGTGCAGTAGGAATACTGCATTGGTGTTTGAGTTTGATAAAGGAGATGCTTGAGGGCATGGACTGTGGAATCATTGGTTTGTGTATCAAAGACTCATTCCCAGGGGAGTCAGTCATTTGCTGTCTGCGGGAATTAGTCTTGGAAGTGGCAATGTTGTCAGGAATGCTACAAATGCCAGAGTATCAAGAATGAAGAAAGTAAGAAAATATAATCAATACAGTTGCCTTGTGATGCTTTGGCATCATTATCAAGGAACTTACAGGTGATGCTAGTGGAGGCTACAGTGTAAGTTGCTCTTAACAGTGTAGAAAACACTTTACTATGCTAGTAGAAAGGAGGAACACAAGTTGAGTTTTAAAGAGTCCTTGTTGGCCAGCCCTTAAATATATGTCCTATTTATGTGGCATTGGCTAAGAAAATTGATCTGAAATTCTTGTGGTCTCTAACAATATCTTGGTGGAGTTGTAAAGTATGTTAAAAGTATGAGATCTATACTTTTATCTATAAAAGCATATACCTATATCTATATCGTGTGTGTGTGCACGCGCGCGTGTGTATATATATATATATATGGCAGGTCCAGCAGTTATTTTGTTGCAGGGTATGATTAGTATGGTGCAGGGTATGATTAGTATGATTAAATGGTATGTTAGTAAAGTGTATGTAAAGATTTGTGATATCGTGTGTAACCAAGGGGAAAAGAATGGCTGTGTTGGTCATGGTGGGAGATGCAATGTGAGAGAAGGAAAAAGTCTTGGTAAGTATGTGATCCTCTCCCCAGAGGGTTGAAGGATTTTTACTGATATGAGGCAGGTGCCTCTGGGGAAAGCAATGATCTCCATTAATATTTAGAATGGCACAGACAGTAGTAACATTGACAAGATTTCTCTATGGGCATGGGAGGGTGGGAGGAGCAGGGAACAAAGAACATGGCTGGATCGTGGGCTAAGCAGACAGTAAGCTCATAAACATCATGGGATCCCTACTATTAAAGGAAGAAAAGCAAAAATATCCTGTGTCCAATTTTTGCCTTAAGAGAGGCAGCCCATTGGCACTGCTGAGGCCAAGGTTTTAGTGCCCGATATGAAGTCATCTCCCAAGAGTGAGGTCTTGGACTGGGGCAATACTATCTAGGATGTGGAATGGGGTATCCTTTCCAAGGGGGTACTCACTTGATGTGATGTGGGTCTCAACATTTGCCATGTTTGGTTGAAACAATGGCTTATTTAGAGAATTTGGACCTCCAGGTTGTGGTTAATTAATGAAATTAGTGAAATCATGCAGAACAGTGATCTAAGACCAACAGTGAACAGTAAACAGTCAACAGTTGACACAGTTTTTGTTTTCTGGTAGAAGTTTAGGCTCAAATGAGTCACATATTAGATGAACAGCTCTCTGGTCCATGCAGTCTGGTTAATGGGTCCCAGAAGAGTACGCGCCCTTGAAATGGCCTTTGGCCTTTCTGGGATAGGAGAATGATAAAAAATTTATAAAGATAGGCAAAGACATTATAAAAAGGGCCTCATAAATAATGAAATGTTTATATACATGGAGGCAAGACACATCTCCCTTTAAATATAGGAAAGGGCAATGGAAAAGTTTTCTAAGCTGGTGTGAGGTGTAATTTGGCCAAAGGGTCTTGAATGAAGAGGAGAGTAAAGTCTGGAGCAAGAAACAGACCCTTCAGGGGTCCATTTACCTGAATGGAATTTAAAAAGGAGTTATTTGAGAAGGCCATTATATCTCCCAATCAAACCAGCTATCTGGGACCAAGAAGGGACATGAAAGTTCTATTGAATACCTTTTCCAAAAGACTAGCATTGCATATTTTGGGGAGTAAAATGCACAGCTTGCTTATTATAAGTAGTGTCTATAACTCCTAAGGTAATATGGAGTGTCTGGGCAAGGCATTGTATTGTGACCTTAATACAGCTGGAGATGTGTAATTGATTTAGATTTTGGCTATCTGTGAAGCAAGAGAGTCCTAGAGTTTGCTTGTTTCTCCATGAAAGGGACAATTTTTAGGCAATGGCCCAACAGTTTATAACTAATGTGAAGATGAAACTACTGATTGGCTAGGACATCCAGCACTAAGATGACTGCATGAAGTTTGGCCAACTGTGTTGTTTCTTGGGTCCTGTCCTTTATTACAGACATCTTGGCTAAGAGATGAAAAGCAGCAATATCCGCTGACTCCATCATGTATGACAGGTAGCAGTGCCCATTGCTGTTCATTCAGTTAATCCCAACTGTCTTCCCAGGTGGTCAAATGGTCTAGGGGAGGGGTAGCACTCTCCAACACCATGGCATCTGGCAAAGGACTGAGGATAGGGGAAGCCACCTTCTCCTGCAGGTGCATTATAGCAGACAGCCCAGGTTTGGCTCCATCTTATCTTAAGGAGGCCTTGGTAGCTATACCGAGTTTCCAGTGTGCCGTTTCCATGACCTAAAGAGTAACAGGCTGCTGGGTATGAAAGGTGACAGGTCTGCGAGAACCTCTATTTCCCAGACAGCCCTGCATATATTTATTTGTTGTTTTAATGAAGTATAGTACAAGGCTAAGAGGGGCAGTTTCTTGCATCAGAAGCCCTTGGGCAGCTTATGGATATCCTAAAGCTCCAGAGACTCCTGGAGGCATGACGAGAGGTTGCCTTTAGTGGAGTCCTTGAGAGCACTAATGGGAGTCCCTGTTGATTTTAATTTGGAAGTAAAATCTATAAGTAAAGAATATGTTGCTATTAGAACCCCAAAAGTACTAAATGTTGGAATGTATATCCTAAATGAATGTATCAAATGAGTCTCCTTGGAAGAGGATGCCATTAATGTAAGGTCGTATCTGTGCTCCTGGAAAAAGGCGGATGCAGTTGAGATCTGGTCTACAGATTGTATGCAACAGAAAAGCTGTAGAGGTACCTTATGGGTAGCCTGGAAAAGACTCCTTATGTCCCTGTAAGGTGGCAGCAAACTACAGCTGAGAGGCTGTTGAAATAGGCACTAAACAGAACACACTGACCAACTCTATAAGAGCAAACTATTTACCACTATTTGAATAGAATCAGTAATCCTAATATTTAGTATTGGGTATGGGGAGACCAATAGATGGGACCACAACACTAATGCTTATAGTAACCCATCATAAGGTGACCTCTTTATATTTTTGTTATATAAATTCTTCAGTATATTAATCTTAGTATATAAATTTTGGATTTCCAATTGGATTATAAAACTTTGTTTTATTATTATATATGTATATATTATTTAATTACCTTTTACTTTCTCTGCTTGTATTTAAGGGCCTGCTTTTTTTGTTAAAAAAAATTTTTTTTTAGTTTATTTATTTTGAGAGAGCATGCCCAAGTGAGTGGGGTAGGGGCAGAGAGAGAGACAGTGAGAGAGAGAATCCCAAGCAGGCTCTGCACTGTCAGCATAGAGCTAGATGTGGGGCTCGAACCCATGAATCATGAGATCATGATGTGAGACGAAATCAAGAGTTGGATGCTTAACCGACTGAGCCATCCAGGCGCCCCTTGCTTTTGTTTTTATATCAGTAAGTAATTTAGGACCAGCACTGTGTTTGCTAGACTGGTATTTGCTTAGTATCGAAGACTGAAAGTCCCTGTTTTTTTCCCCTGGGCTTGTGACTACCTATAGTGGCAGTCATTTTTCCTTTGTTTTCTCCCTTTTTCAGGCTTTTGCCCTCTGAAGATTCAGTTTTCACTTTCTTTTTCTGGCTGATAAGAGGAAAAGCTGGGCCCAGGTATCTCTAGGCAACTTTTCCCTGGGATGCCCAGTGCACAGAGTAATCAGTCCTTGCCTCACACTCCCACCTTTTAAAAAACAGAATCCTTTAGAAGGACTTGTATTTCTAGGCAGCTCAATTTTTTCTCTTTCTTTCTTTTTTTAAGTCTTCTAAATGTTGTCCACTAAGCTCCCGGTGGTCTTGAGTGGTGTCTGTTGTGAGCCGCAGCGCCCTTGTCCAGGACGTCCCAATCAACCTTAGAGGAGCTACAGTCCACATCTTGGAGAACAATGGTGGCATCAACTTTACCTGTAACATTTTTTTGTTTTGAGCATGAGATGCTTTGCATGCTGATAAGCAGAATCTCTTAAGAGCTTTCCTTTCCTCCCCCTTTTCATTAAACAGTGTATATTTATAGAATTCCAGAGATGGGACCTCTTACAACCCAGTGGTTACAGGAACAACTCACTTAAGACAGCAGCAAGTGGATACAGACGATTATGCCCTAGACACTAGGTACTTCCATCTCCATGACTCAGATGGCCTCACTGCTGGTCAGTGCTACCCAGTCAATGGATTCAACTCCCATGGCACTGGGAGGGTGGTCACCCCTAATCCCCTTCAGAGGGAACTTTCTGTCCTGGACTTCAGGTGGTCCACCAACGTGGGGAAATATATCAAGTGCTCCCTTTAGATTGGGATATCAGGGCAATACCCAACAACAAAAAAACAACGCAATGCAGAAGCCACCAAGCTGCAAGTGCACCAAAATCAGGGGTGCCCTTTCACGCAGGGGTTACTGACTGTTAGATATAGTTTTAAGCCAAGAGCAGTTTGAGGACGTATCATTTCCATTTGGTGTCAAATCACCCAGCTTGTTGTGCCAACTGTGTTAAGATTTTTACGTGGGATTTGTTCTCAGCAGGTATGGTAAGATATACAGACACAGAGAAGATGGTCATGATGGAAGAAGTTTATACTCACAAATCCCTAAAACCAGGAGACCTGGCACACCATGCTATGCAGGGCCACAGGAGAAGGGCCAGGATTGGTCAGGAGGCCTCCTCTCAAAGGGAAGGGCAAAGAATGGGTCAAAACCTTTACTGGAATTTTTGTGGGAAGGATTGAGTGAGGCAGGGTAGGTACACCAAGTTTAGTGTTGGATAGTTTGAATAATTTCAGTAGACCGTGGCATACAAGGGTGGCCCTAGGATGAATTAGGGTAGGGAGAATATTGCCTTGGTGTATGAGGGTTGGGGATATGGACTCTGGATTGGTTGGTTTGTATATGAAAGGCAGGCTCCCAAGGGAGTCCTGTGTTATCCCTAGGAATTAGCTAGTCTTGGGAGAGGGCAGTGTCACCAGGATCAAGGCCCCAAAGGCCAGAGTATAAGGAATACAGAAAACAACAAAAATATAGACAAATGCCTATTTATACCAAATAACAAGGACTCCTATGAGCTTTAACTGGAAACAAAATCAAGACAGAACTGTATACATTCCATTTTTGCAAAATAAAAATACTTCCCCATCTATATCTATATAGGTCCATATAGGATTGTAAAATGTGAAATGACACACACACATACTTGGTTAATAATGTGGACTGTTGTCAGGGATGGGGAGAGAGATGCTCATGTGGGAGGAGAGGAACTTCCATGACAGCAACAACATGCCAAACATCCCATTATGTAAAATTATGTTATAAAAAGATGCATGGAAGAATGGCCACCAAAATGTTAGTAGTAGTTACCTTAGGGTGATATGGTTCCAGGTGACTGTTCAAAAGTCATTTGAATTATTTATAAGGAGCATGTATATTTATGGAACTAGAAAGAAGCAATACAGTTATTTGTGGCTTAGAGGAAGACTTCTTTTTAAATTAAAAAAGAAATTCCAATTTTAATGATAATTTAGCTGTCACTGGACAGTTAAGAAGGAAACAATACCCACACAAAACAGTCGCATTTTAAAAGTTTCATCAACAGAGACACAGAGGTACTCAGGATTGATGGTCATCCTTCCTCATCACTGCTGCTCCATGCATCTTCAAATGCTGGATTTAACTGTGATTTGGTTGTAGGCTAAAAAAGGGAAGGAAAAGGAAAATTTGATTGTCTTACCTCATAATTTTAAGCTCACAATAGTTATGAAATATATCAAATGAAAAGCAATTACAGTATTCTGAAAGTAAATAAAATTGTTCATTTAAAATAAAATACAATGTATGTGGGCATTATGAACCAAATTTGTGTCTTATTCTGCAGCTTTTACATTTGCTACAAGAAACACCCCACATACAATGTAAGGCAATGTAGCTTCATTTTAAATAGGCCAGAATGTATCCAAATTATCTGTGTTTCCTTCAAAGTAGTCACCTTACAAACATATACATAAATGCATTTATGTATATACCATGATGCTGCTATGTTTCTGCACGTCTTTGGAATTATGTGAAGAAGACAGCACATTAACATCCATGTTAATGGATGCTAAGAATGGACTCAGGTCTACGGTCTGACCTGATAGCCCAAGATATTAATGTTGGCAACTTTTTATTATTTAAGTGGACTTGACTTCACAAATAAGCAAATATCCATATAAGGGGAATAAGATGTTCATCAAACTAAGTAACACCATCTTTGGTCCGAAGACCAAAGTTATTAAGTAGTGAGGTTTGTTTGTTTGTTTGTTTGTTTTAGATAGCTGGTAAAGTAGCTCAGAAGTATATGAAAAATGTGTCAAAAGTGGTAACATATTTGTCATCAGCATATAGGTTTTCCAGGGAGTTTTCTTTTCAAGATAACATGCATTTGGATGGTGTTTATTTAAAACAACAAAACAGGGGTGCCTAGGTGGCTCAGTTGGTTAAGCATCTGACTCTTGATTTTGGCTCAGATCATGAGCTCATGGTTTGTGAGACTGAGCCATGAGTAGGGCTCTGCTGACAGTGCAGAGCATGCTTGGGATTCTCTCTCTCTCTCCCTCTCTCTCTGTACCTCCCCCACTTGTGCTTGCTCTTTCTCTCTCATTCAAAATATATATATATATATATATATATATATATATATATATATATATATATATATACATATATATATATGTATATATATATATATATAAAAACAACAAAACATTACAGTATTCTTATAAGTTTAGAGTTGTACCTAATAAAAGTAATCAGCAATTAGAGGAATATTATCTGTGACATTTCAAATCTATTCACTTTCTGAGGAAAGTTTTTGTTTTTATTTTTTTTAATGTTTATTTATTTTTGAGAGAGTGAGCAGGGGAGGGGTGGAGAGAGAGGGAGACACAGAATCTGAAGCAGGCTCCAGGCTCCAAGCTATCAGCACAGAGACTGATGCGGGGCTCGAACTCACGAACCGTGAGATCATGACCTGAGCCAAACTTGGACGCTTGAATGAGCAACACAGGTGCCCCATGAAGAAAGGTTTTGAATAGCAAACTTCCTATTCTGGGGCAAATGACTCAAGGGCTTTAAGAAGGTCTCATTTTTTTTGAGTATCTGGGTATTATGAACCAAATTTGTGTCTTATTCTGCAGCTTTTACATTTGCTACAAGTGTGTTCAGACCCCAAACCCAATAATGTATTAGCACCAAGGCTACTCTTAAATAATTTGAGATAGTGCCTTGTACAACATACAGCAATGTTTTATGTTAAGAGCAACCCCTGTGTCTAAGCATGCTCATCACCTTTTTGATATGATGACTCAGAATCTTATAATTTAAACAATGATAACAGTAGAAAAGTGAGCATTTCCAGTAAATTCCCCAAGTATCAGTCAGGATAGTTAGAAAATGACATATTAATTTAAGTATTCTTTATGGCTGTTAAAGCTATAGATCAGAATCTATTACTAAACCTAATGTTTGCTACTGTCACCATTATTAAACCTTATGTTGGCTATCATCACTTAGTTGTATAAACAAAATTCCATTATATCTCAAATGTCCAGATAAAAAAACTATTGCCAAACCTCAGCTATCTATCAGCAGTCCACTGATATGCAGTCAATGATTGTAACACACTGAAGTCTGTTCATTTATTTTTTCATACAAATGTTCACTGAATTTCCTATCTTCCTAGGTTTATAATTTAACTATTAAGTTAGGTTGTTTAGTGAGTGTTAATTTAAAGATGTATATCTCTTAACTATAGAGAACAAACTGATGGTTACCAGAGGAGAGGTGGATGCAGGGATGGGTGAAATAGGTGAAGGGGATTAAAAGTACACTTATCATGATGAGCAATGAGGAATATATAGAATTGTTGAATCACTATGTTGTACACCTGAAACTAACATAACACTGTATGTTAACTATACTGGAACTAAAATTTAAAAAATAAAGATGTATTGTCCTTGGGGGTTAGGTGATTTCTTCTCCCCTACTCTATCTTTAGAAGTCTTTAACTCTGCTTAGATATAGTCTTAGATATGTCTCCCCTACTCTATCTTTAGAAGTCTTTAACTCTGCTTAGATATAGTCTTAGATATGTCCCCAAAATGTCCCTTAGTGGATAAGTCACACAAAGGTCATGCCTCCTAACTCTACTATGGAAGCCCAAGATATAACTTATTAGATATTTAAATTTCATTTGAAGACTCAAGAGAGATGCAAAATTACATTTTATTGTAAGTTATTGTTATTACAGTGAACAAAGAAGTGAAAATAATTATGTGAAAATTGAAATGAAATACTGATCAATTTTGATAAATACTGCACTAATACACAAATACTATAAATTTTGCTGTTTATAGTAGTAAAGGATAATATAAATGCATTACAGTACTATCATTACAGTTACATTTTATTGCTAGAAACATCACAAATAAGACACACTTGTAATTAAAAGCTATAGTAGAAATGTCGTATATAGATATGGTACCCATATTATTGTTTGCGACTCACAGATGCAGTATAGCTACCATCTATTATTTAAGTTTTCTCTATAATATCTGCTAGTGGACATCCTTCCCATGCTTGAACATATCCACCTCAACCTCACCAGGTTGCCTGTTCTACTGACAGATCGTTGTAAATGTTATGGAGATAGAAAACCATGATTTAGAGTGGATCTAGTCCAGGTCCAAATAATGGGAAAGGAGAAGAAAACCAAACCTTACATCTACCCCATATACACCTTGATATATTCTAAATTTCTTATTGGTCATTACTGAAAATCCTCTACAGACAGAGTACAGGGCTGTCTATGTCAGCAAGTGATTTTATAGTCACCCATGAAAAACAGGACTTTGAACTATGTAAGTCCACTTACATGCAGATTTTTTTGGATAAATACAGTACAGTATTGTTCTGTTTTTTTTAGTTTATTTTGAGACAGTGCATGGGAGGGGCAGAGAAGGAGAGCGAGAGAGAGAGAGAGTTCCAAGCAGGCTCTGCACTGTCAATGTGGAGCCCAATGTGGGATTCAAACTCATGAACCGTGAGATCATGACCTGAGCTAAAATCAAGAGTCAGATGCTCAACCGACTAAGCCACCCAGGCGCCTCATACAGTACAATATTGTAAATGTATTTTCTCTTCCTTATGATTTTCTTAAGAGCATTTTATTCTCTCTAGCTTACTTTATTGTAAAAATACAGTTTATTATACATATACAAAATACATGTTAACTGACCGTTTTACGTTATGGGTAAGGCTTCCGATCAAAAGTTGTCTATTAGTAGATAAGCTATGAAGGACTCAAAAGTCACATAAGGATTTTTAATTGCATGGGGGTGTGTGTCAGTATCTGAATCCCCCTGATTGTTTAGGGTCAAATGTATATATCTATAAAGTGGTAAATAAAACATCTATGTACTGTGTGACTATCAAAATAAAGTAAGATTCTTTAACATTTTTTTTTTTAAATGTTTATTTCTTTTTGATAGAGAGAGATATAGTGTGAGCAGGGGAAGGGCAGATAGAGAAGGAGAGACACAAAATCCAAAGCAGGCTCCAGGTTCTGAGTTTATAGCACAGAACCCCACCCGGGGCTCGAACTCACGAACTGTGAGATCATGACCTAAGCTGAACTTGGATGCTTAACCAACTGAGCCACCCAGGCACCCCAAAATACAAAATCAATGTACAGAAATCAGTTGCATTTCTATATACCAATAATGAAATAACAGAGAAATCAAGAAATCGATCCCATTTACAATTGTACCAAGAACCATAAAATACCTAGGAATAAACCTAACCAAAGATGTAAAAGATATGTATGCTGAAAACTATGGAAAACTTATGAAAGAAAATGAATACACAAAGATATGGAAAAACATTCCATGATCATGGATTAGAAGAACAAATATTGTTAAAATGTCAATACTACCCAAAGCAATCTACACATTCATTGCAATCCCAATCAAAATTGCACCGGCATTCTTCTCAAAGCTAGAACAAACAATTCTAAAATTTGTATGGAACCAGAGAAGACCCTGAATAGCCAAAGTAATGTTGAAAAAGAAAATCAAAATGGGAGGCATCACAATCCCAGACTTCAGCCTCTACTACAAAGCTGTAATCATCAAGACAGTATAGTATTGGCACAAAAACACATAGACCAATGGAACAGAATAGAGAACCCAGAATTGGACCCACAAATGTACGGCCAACTAATCTTTGACAAAGCAGGAAAGAATATCCAATGGAAAAAAGACAGTCTCTTTAACAAATGGTGCTGGGAGAACTGGACAGCAACATGCAGAAGAGAAAGTGGACCACTTTCTTACACCATGCACAAAAATAAACTCAAAATGGATGAAAGACCTAAATGTGAGATGAAACCACCAAAACCCTAAAGAAGAAAGCAGGCAACAACCTCTTTGACCTCAGCTGCAGCAATTTCTTGCTCGACACGTCTCCAAAAGCAAGGGAAATAAAAGCAAAAATGAACTATTGGGACCTCATCAAGACGAAAAGCTTCTGCACTGCAAAGGAAACAATTAACGAAACTAAAAGGCAACGGATGGAGTGGGAGAAAATATTTGCAAATGACGTATCAGATAAAGGGCTAGTATCCAAAATCTATAAAGAATTTACCAAACTCAACACCCAAAAAACAAATAATCCAGTGAAGAAATGGGCAGGAGACATGAATAGACACTTTTCCAAAGAAGACATCCAGATGGCAAACAGACATATGAAAAGATACTCAACATCACTCATCATCAGGGAAATTCAAAACAAAACCACATTGAGATACCACCTCACACCGGTCAGGGGGCGAAAATTAACAACTCAGGAAACAACAGATGTTGGCTAGGATGTGGAGAAAGGCTAACCCTCTTGCACTTTTGGTGTGAATGCAAACTGGTGCAGCTGCACTGGAAAAGAGTATGAAGGTTCCTCAAAAAATTAAAAATAGATCTACCCTATGACCTAGCAATAGCACTACCAGGAATTTATCCAAAGGACACAGGAGTGCTGATTCACAGGGGCAGATGTACCCCAGTGTTTATAGCAGCACTTTCAACAATAGCCAAATTATGGAAAGAGCCCAAATGTGCATCAACCGATGAATGGATAAAGAAGACATGGTTTATATATACAATGGAATACTACTTGGCAATGAGAAAGTATGAAATCCTGCCATTTGCAACAATGTGGATGGAACTAGAGGGTATTATGCTAAGTGAAATAAGTCAGTCAGAGAAAGAAATAGATCATATGTTTTCACTCATATGTGGAACTTGAGAAACTTAACAGAAGACCTTGGGGGAAGGGGAAAAAATAGTTACAGAGAGGAAGGAAGGTAAACCATAACAGACTCTTAAATACAGAGAACAAACTGAGGGTTGATGGAGTGGGGGGTAAGGAGAGGGGAAAATGCGTAATGGGCACTGAGGAGGGCATTTGTTGGGATGAGCACTGGATGTTGTATGGAAGTGATGAATTACGGGAATCTACCCCCAAAACCGAGAACACGCTGTATGCACTGTACGTTAGCTAACTTGACAATAAATTATATTAAAAAAATAAATAAGCAAACAAACAAACAAACTTAAAAAAATAAAGTATGATTCTTGATGAGAGGTCAGATTTAAACTATAATGTAGCCACCTTATAGGTCTTAGGCAGGGAAAAATGGTTAGGAGTTATATAGGCTTGCCTTGACCATGACCAAGTTTCAGGAAGAGGGCAAAAGGAAGGCAGAGTACTCAGAATATAAAAAAACAACCTGCCACTTAAATAATACATTAATCTATGCTTAAGATCATAAAACCTGTCTCTATTACCCAATGCCCTCCAATTTCTTATGGTAGCTAAATTCCTCCTCTATTTTGGATATCAGAAGAAATACCTCTAATATGTTGGTTGATAGGGAAATAAATCTAATCTCAAGGGTGGATTTGAAAGGAAACTGAAGAACAATCTGCTTCATGATTCTGGTATTTGGTGATATCGTAAACCTGTCCCTGATCCATAATGGATGGCAGAACAGGGATTCAAACCCAGTTACCAGTATTATTATTAGTTTACCTAAAACTGAAGACTAAGTGAGTGTGTGTGTACGTATGTATGGCTGTGTTCTGTTTTGAAGCATATTACTGCACATTTCTTGGAAACTGCAGCATCATTTATTTGATAGCTGAGATACAAACACTTAAAAATATGAGTTAAATAGTAAATACACACGTGAGGAGTAGGGTTTGGTGAAGATGGACTTCTCCTGGGATCTGCATCATGATCACAGTCATGTGCTACCTACATTCACAGGAATCTTTTGAACTAAAGTTTTGTGAAAATCATCTTAGACATACCATTTTATGAAAATGATGTCTACCTTAAAGCGTATAAACAGATTTTAAAAGACAAGGTTTTATTGGTCTAAAACTTAAATATAAGGCTAACTTGTTTTTCGGGCATCTCTATTTGCTTTCCTACTTCAGTTTAATTTCCCATATGCAAAAATCCTTCTAGATGAGGAGTTCAAACTATCACTACAACTACACAGTAAGAAATAAATAAGCCACCAGAGGCAAAGACTACCTTCATAAATTAAGCAATTTAGTTTTCTTCTAATATCCTTTCTCCATATGTAAGTCATAGATTTAATTTATTTTTATTGTTTTCATTTGGTAAATGATTGTTATACTTCCTAACATAGGCTGTAGTGTTTTAACTTGGATTTAATGTACACAGTAATTCCCAAACAGCAGGACACAGCAATTAAATAATGCAAAATAAATGGCTAAACCAAAGTATTTGGTCATATAAGCTTGCTACAGAAGAGCATCCAGTCATTTAAAAGCAGCTGTACACTAAAACTAATCAAAGCCATAATAAACCAAATTAGACATGTGGTGAAATCTGACAATATCCATACAGCATTTGGCCAGGTGCTTGAAGATTCATCATTGCATTTTTCTTCTCTTTCATTTGGATTAGGGCCAAAAGAAAATAATTCACAGGCTTTCCACTGCAGTAACCAAAGCAGTTGCAAATTTAGGTATGAAATACATTTTTCAATAGCTGCTAAATGGCATCAACTACCCCCATAAAAACTCATTTCCATGTGATTTTGGAGAGTCATGTTTTCATAAAGGAACTAAATATATGAAAGATATTTTCAGAATTTTAAACTTGCTCTATCAATAACTTTCATCTCCATTTAGGATGCTTTGTTTTTATACTATGACTTGGTAAGATTAAGTCAAGGTGTTTCTAACTGAATTATTTATATTTTAATCTTTAAAACATTATATACGTAAATGTTGGTTTTAGATATCTGACTTCTTATATCCTAAAACTTAAGATAAACAGGGATGATTAACAGTGCTTAGTAAAAGAATCTTTGGTGGGAAAGATATCACTTTTGGACAGCGTAATACAGAGTAAAAAAAATACAGAAGCTACTACCTAAGACCAGGGAGCATGTCCTATTCATCTTTGTTTACATACTGCATTTTTTAAAAGTTAATTAATTTATTTAGAGAAAGAGAGAGCATGCACATGTGTATGCACACAAGCGGGGGAGGGGCTTATGTGACATAGGGGTTGAAGTGAACATAGAAAAATCCCAAGCAGATTCCACACCATCGGTGCAGAGCATGATGCGGGGCTTCAACTCATGAACTGTGAGATCATGACCTGAGCCAAGATCAAGAGTTGGAGGCTTAATCGACTGTGCCATCTAGGCATCCCTACCTACTACATTTTATTCCCATGATCATAGGTCATATTTATACCAATTTATACTACTAACAGACTGCTCTTAGGAGTGTAAGTTGGTAAAATTTGAGAGTGTGAATAAAGAGGCTTAAAAATGTTGTATATGGTAACTCAAGACATAAAATCTACTTCTAGGAATTTATCCAAATAAGCAATCAGAAATATAAACAATTTATGAACAGATATTTACCTTGATTTGTTTATAATTATTAAAAGAAATGTATCCTAATATGTAAATATTTAAGTAAATTGTGATATATAGATGAAAGCATGCTATATTATTAAAAAAAATTTACAAAGAGTTATTAATGACATGGAAAAAAGACTCATTATTGAGTCAAGTAGAATGCCAAGTCCTACGTCCAAGTATATTAACTATGTTTAAAAAAAAACACATATGCATAGGGAAAAAAAACAATGAAATAAATGAAAGTTTTAATAGTAATCCAATTTTAGAAATTTATGTCATTCTTTCAATATTTTTCTGGATTTTCCAAATGTGTTATAACAGGCAAATTATTTTCAGTCTGAAAACAGCAAGAAATACCTTAAAAGTCTCTCTCATATGAACTAAATTAATAAAACTACCTTCTTTATGATTTACAAGTCACTGTATAAGTTGTATAAATATGACTTACCTCATCATTATCAGGAACTGGTTCATATAAGGATGGAACCCAAGCAAGTATATTGCAGTCTCTGCTACCACTATAAAGTTCCTGTAACACAGAAAGGAAACATGATTGTGGGTCAATTTAAAGCTGGTGCCAATCTGAAATGAACTACATCATTTAAATAATTAATTCTTACGTTAGACCATTTAGATTAATTGTATTTCTACTCCCCAAAGAAAGTGAGCTGATGCCCTTTGTTTACTTACTTAAGATGCAGTAAAGCCGTGTTCTGTATTTTAAAATATTGTTAGGATATGTCAGAGCTTGCTAATGTGAAAATTTCACAAGAAGATTCAACAACCTAGTGGTTTTTATCAATCATAGTATTCATTTATTTCAAGTGTCAGAGTAGAAAGAGAAAAAAAATGGAATTAAGAGTTTGTCCTTCTCTGCTAACAAATGAATTTTAATAAGGACATCCATAAAGAAACCATATGAGTTTCTAGCTAATAGGCCAGAAGTTCACAAAAAATATTATTTAGCTCATTATTTAGCTGCCTAACTAGCTACTGTTCAACAGAAGAGCTTTAAGAACCATATGCCATGCTTATTGAGAAGTTTCTTTTATAAGGGAAAGCTTGGGCTGATGCACAGTCTGTCAATGTCTTTATGAATATGCTGTTTACACACGCCTGAACAATGTTCATTCCCTTCCCCAAAAGAACTTAAAGAATGGGGCGCCTGGGTGGCTCAGTGGGTTAAGCATCCGACTTTGGCTCAGGTCATTACCTCATGGTTCATGAGTTTGAGCTCCATGTTGGGATCTGTGCTCACAGCTCAGAGCCTGGAGCCTGCTTCTGATTCTGTGTCTCCCTCTCTTTATGCCCCTCCCCTTCTCATGCTTTCTCTCACTCAAAAATAAATAAAACATTAAAAAAAATTTAAGAACTTAAGGAATGTCATATTGCTAGTACTAAAAACATTCCTATGGGGCAGTGAAATAGATACTCTCATATAAAGATGGTATAAATTGGCATGATCTTTTTGGAGAAGGGAATCTCAATACATGTCAAAAGTTTTTGTATGCATTTCTAAATTTTTTTTAACATTTATTTATTTTTGAGAGACAGAGAGAGACAGAGCACGAGGAGAAGAGGGAGACACAGAATCCAAAGCAGGCTCCAGCTCCGAGCTGTCAGCACAGAGCCTGACGCAGGGCTTGAACTCACAAACTGCGAGACCATGACGTGAGCCGAAGTCAGTCGCTTAACTGACTGAGCCACCCGGATTCCCCTGTATGTGTTTCTAAGAAGTCATGCCAAAGACATGCATGAAACTCAAGGATATTAGCAGTATTATATTTAAATAAAATATGGAAATAAATGTCCAAGAGTAGGGTAATGGTTTATATATAAATTTATGTTGCATTCATAAGATGGGATATTATATAACCATTACATTTGCTTTTATTTTTTTTAATTTACATCCAAATTAGTTAGCATATAGCGCAACAATGATTTTATGAGTAGATTCCTTAACACCCCTTACCCATTTAGCCCATCCCCCTTCCCATACCCCCTCCAGTAACCCTCTGTTTGTTCTCCATATTTATGAGTCTCTTATGTTTTGTCCCTCTCCCTGTTTTTATATTATTTTTGTTTCCCTTCCCTCATGTTCATCTGTTTTGTCTCTTAAAGTCCTCATATGAGTGAAGTGATATGATTTTTGTCTTTCTCTGACTAATTTCACTTAGCATAATACCCTCCAGTTCCATCCACGTAGTTGCAAATGGCAAGATTTCATTCTTTTTGATTGTTGAGTAATACTCCATTGTGTGTGTGTGTATATGTATATATATATACACCACACACACCACATCTTCTTTATCCATTCATTCATCGATGGACATTTGGGTCCTTTCCATACTTTGGCTATTGTTGATAGTGCTACTATAAACACTGGGTGCATGTGTCCCTTCGAAACAACACACCTGTATCCCGTGGATAAATACCTAGTAGTGCAATTGCTGGGTCGTAGGGTAGTTCTATTTTTAGTTTTTTGAGGAACCTCCATACTGTTTTCCAGAGTGGCTGCACCAGCTTGCATTCCCACCAACAATGCAAAAGAGATCCTCTTTCTCCGCATTCACCAACATCTGTTGTTGCCTGAGTTGTTAATGTTAGCCATTCTGACAGGTGTCAGGTGGTATCTCATTGTGGTTTCCATTTGTATTTCCCTGATGATGAGTGATGTTGAGCATTTTTTCACGTGTCAGTTTGGCCATCTGAATGTCTTCTTTGGAGAAGTGTCTATTCATGTCTTTTGCCCATTTCTTCACTGGATTCTTTGTTTTTTGGGTGTTGAATTTGATAAGTTCTTTACAGATTTTGGATACTAACCCTTTATCTGATACATCATTTGCAAATATCTTCTCCCATTCTGTCGGTTGCCTTTTAGTTTTCCTGATTGTTTCCTTCAATGTGCAGAAGCTTTTTATTTTGATGAGGTCCCAGTAGTTCATTTTTGCTTTTGTTTCCCTTACCTCCGGAGACAAGAGGCAAGAAGTTGAGTAAGTTGAGTAAGAAGTTGCTGTGGCCAAGATCAAAGAGGCTTTTGCCTGTTTTCTCCTCGAGGATTTTGATGGCTTCCTGTCTTACATTGAGGTCTTTCATCCATTTTGAGTTTATTTTTGTGAATGGTGTAAGAAAGTGGTCCAGGTTCATTCTTCTGCATGTCACTGTCCAGTTTTCCCAGCATCATTTGCTGAAGAGACTGTCTTTATTCCATTGGATATTCTTTCCTGCTTTGTCAAAGATTAGTTGGCCATAGGTTTCTGGGTCCATTTCTGGGTTCTCTATTCTGTTCTATTGACCTGAGTGTCTGTTCTTGTGCCAGTACCATACTGTCTTGATGATTACAGCTTTGTAGTATAGCTTGAAGTCCGGGATTGTGATGCCTCCTGCTTTGGTTTTCTTTTTCAAGATTGCTTTGGCTATTCAAGGTCTTTTCTGGTTCCATACAAATTTTAGGATTGTTTGTTATAGCTGTGTGAAGAATGCTGGTGTTATTTTGATAGGCAATGCATTGAATATGTAGATTGCTTTGGGTAGTATTGACATTTTAACAATATTTGTTCTTCCTCCACTACATTTGCTTTTTAAGAACATTTAACAACATGGGCAAATATTCAGTATCAACAGGCAAAAGGAGGATATAAACCAAAGAGTCATAGTGTGAGGGAAAAAAACTAGATGGACCTTCCACCAGGTATGCTTTGATTTTTCATTGAAGTAACCCTGAAAAAATTTTAAAAAGGGAACGGTGGTGGAAGAAGTCCTATCCCAATTATGCAAACATTTCTAATAGTAAACTTTTTTCCTGCTCTGCTGGTGCAATTATTTATTTTTTTTATTATTGTTCATCTCAAAAACTATTTGAAGCATGATACAATTAATATTTTTCTAAAAAAAGAGGAAAGTTTCTAGATAAAAGGAAAATAAGATAATAAAATTATTATAGGAAATATAAATGTAAAAATATTAAAGTAAATTAGATTTAGCTGTACACTATCAAACTTCCCAAAGGGAACAAAATTCTATAGACTGCATTGTTAAATCTAGAATATACAGTTACACTAATTGTGGATGATGCAAAGATATTTTCAAATGTTCAGTGCCCTTGATCAATTTAATTTCCTGAGAAGGCAAGATACACACACACACACACACACACACACACACACTCACACACACACACACATCTCTAAGGTAACTTGGTCAGATAAGTTTACAAGGCAATATGTGGTTAAGTATTGCCACACTGGTACAAAGGAAATTCTGTAGATGTTCAAAGAAGAGAGCTTACAAGAGATAGCACTTAAATTAGAATGACTAATAAAGACTTCAATTAAATGGAAAAAATTTGAAATACCGAAGTTTTGGGGATAAGTGTAGGTACTCATTTGGGAAATTAGATTAAAAAAAAAAACTCAACATGTGAGACTAACTTGACAACCAGTCCTGTCAATCCTCAACAGTTGAGTATATATTTCCTTTGAATAAAGAGATTCTCCTATACAATTACAATGTATCCAGCAAAATATAAAAATTCACCATGTATTACTGCCAGCTAATTCTTAGACTCCTTTCAAGTTTCACCAATTGTCTGAATAAACGTCCTTTATAGCAGAAGGGTCCAGATTAAAATCACATGCTACACTTGGTTGTGATGTCTTCTAACTTTCCTTCAGTCTGGAATAGTTCTTCACTCTCCCCATTGGCTTTCCTGGCATTGACAAATTCGAAGATACACACCAGTTATTTTGTGGAATGTCCTTCAAATTTTCTTGTTTCCTCATGCTTAAATTCAGGTGATGCAGCTTTGTCAGTACTATCACAGAAGGAATATCATGTAACTGGGTTACTAATTTTGATTATTTAATTAAGGTAATATATGTCAGGCTTCTTCAAGATAAAAGTACACATTTTACCTTTGCAATTAATATTTTGCAGGGAGGTACTCTGGGACTATGGCAATATCCCACTCCTCATTAGACTTCCAATTTATTAGTTTACCTACTTATACCTGAATGGATTCATGGATTCCTATTTTAGTCAATGGGTAAAATCCGTTATTATCATTATCTATTTTGATGTTACATATATCTTGTTAGATTTTTATATTTATGATCGAATTACTATAAATATCAATTTTGTCTTCAGATAGTAAATTCTGTATAATATTTAATTTGGAAAAGGGTTCTGCTGCTAAATAGATGCAAAGTATTATCCTATTTTATTTTTGAGACTTATAATTATTTTCCTTTTCAAAAATCATAATAGATATAATGGGATAAGAGTTGGAAGCTTTCTGATATGGTACAATGATTCAAATAGGAGTGCACAACACCTAGAGAAATGGTATTAGGAGGCAACTTGCCTCAGGTTCCTGGGTGTCCCAGCTTGTCTCAGCTATTCCAGGAACTGGTGGGCATCAGTATCTTGGCACACTTCTAGTCCATTATAGGCACACCTGTTAGGAAGTTCTGATTTGGCGGAAAGCAATAATTTATAGTCAGGATACCCAGTTTAAAATCTTAGCTGTATCTCTATGTGGCTCTGCACAAGAACGGAGGTATAGTATTCTAAGAATTTCTTTGAATAGATAACCATGCTCTGTGAATAATTACTTGCAGCTTGGGGCAAGTCATGTCACTTCTCTGGTGTTTTAGTCTTCTCTCAGAAGTAAAACTAAATTATGGGGCGCCTGGGTGGCGCAGTCGGTTAAGCGTCCGACTTCAGCCAGGTCACGATCTCGCGGTCCGGGAGTTCGAGCCCCGCGTCGGGCTCTGGGCTGATGGCTCGGAGCCTGGAGCCTGTTTCCGATTCTGTGTCTCCTTCTCTCTCTGCCCCTCCCCCGTTCATGCTCTGTCTCTCTCTGTCCCAAAAATAAAAATAAACGTTGAAAAAAAAATTTTTTTAAAAAAAAGAAGTAGAACTAAATTAGAGCAGCACTAATGACAAAAGCCAAAGTATGGAAAGAGTCCAAATTTCCATCAGCAAATGAATGGATAAAGAAGATGTGGTATATATATATATATATATATATATATATATATATATATATATATATACATACAATGGAGTATTACTTGGAAATCAAAAAGAATGAAATCTCGCCATTTGCAACAATGCGAATGGAACTAGAGGGTATTATGAAAAGTGAAATAAGTCAGAGAAAGATAAATATCATATGACTTCACTCATATGAGGAATTTAAGATATAAAACAGATGAACATTAGGGAAGGGAAGCAAAAAGAATATAAAAACAGGGAGGGAGACAAAACATAAGAGACTCTTAAATACAGAGAACAAACAGGGTTGCTGGAGGGGCTGTAGGTGGAGGGGATGGGCTAAATGGGTAAGGGACATTAAGGTAGACACTTGTTGGGATGAGCACTGGGTGTTATACATTGGGGATGAATCACTCGAATCTACTCCTGAAAACATTGCACTATATGCTAACTAACTTTGATGTAAATTAAAAATAAAAAAATAAAAAAGTAAAAATATTTAACTCTTACATCAGGATACTGACCAATCAGAAGAGATAATAGCCATAGAGTGAGAGCAGGGTCCTGAAGGTCCCTGTTAGTTGCTGGGCTGAGGTATAATCTAGGAGGCCTCAGGAGAGGGGGTGAAGCTAGAGGCCACCTAGGGGGCTTGGTGCAACAGCTCTTTAACACACAGTAAGATATGTATTTGAATATTTTAATACTGGCTATTGGCATACTGATGTGTGCTGGCTGAAAAATAAGCACTGTGTCAGACACAAATTAAGTAATGAATAAACGATTAAGAGCTTTACCAGGTGATAAAATCCTTCCTAGCTCTAATAATCCATAATGTTCATTATATCAGTATTTAATTCTCATGAGCCTCAATTTCTTTACCTACAAAATAGGGAAAATACCAATATTCTTGCTCTATAAGAGACTCACTTAAAGGAACACAGGAGGTAATCTGCGCAAATATTCTCTGAAAAAAATAACCTGATTCCTTGGTAAGATGAAAGAAAAAGGTCAGGATGTTAAAACAAACATCCACAGGTTTTTAAGCATAGGTATTTAAGAAATTATGTAAATTGCATCAACTCAAAAGCAATCTGACTAGCCCCCGGCAGAAAATAAAAGAAAATCTGAGACAGATTCACATATACATAAATCAAGATACAAAAACTATATTTTGCGATTAGACACATAGTATTACAGCTTTTCCCAAAAGACTGCCTGTAAGACATTATTTTAATTTGCTAGAGATTTTCATCTGCCAAATAAATGGAGCCCATATGCAGAAGAAAAGACTTATTTCAGTCAAGTTGCACAATATTATATTGACTCATACAAATATCCCATACTATTTAAAAATTTATCCTATATTATCCTCTATTACATAAACCCTAGCTCAAATGTGGATTAAAAGTATAATTCCTCAGACTGAAATGACAATTTACTCTTTTATATACAACTAGCCTAGCAAGCTAGCTAACTGAACATTTTAAATTCCCTTAAGTAACGTTCTTACCTGGAAATGAGACTGAAATACACAGCAGTCAACACTTTTATAATGTCCCTTAAGCATAGTTATCTGTTCTCCTGAGTAAATTGTATAAACAGCAATGGTGCTACCATATGGCACGAAAACAAATTCTGAACTGCAGCCATCGGAGACAGTGAATTTCAATGCTTTTCTACTGTCATTACAAACTTTTCCATAGTTTACCTGTAGGATGTAAAATCATAGCATTACTCATTTCTTAAATCTGAATTAAAAAGACAACAAAGACTAGAAGAAATATTTACTTAAAATATTATAACATACAACAGAAAGGGTTGTATTAAATCTAAAGAAAATGATCAATGTCCTAATAGAAACAAGGGCCAATGACATAAATGTACTTTTCACATAAGAGGAAAATACAAATAGTAAAAAAAAATCCACAAAATCAAATGTTAAGCCAGAACAGAAATAAAATGCAAATTAAGGCAACCTTGAATAATCATTTTATGATTTAGCAAACATTTCCAGAAACTATGAACTAGGGGTGCCTGGGTGGCTGAGTTAGTTGAGCGTCCGACTTCGGCTCAGGTCATGATCTTGCAATCTGTGAGTTTCAGCCCCACTTTGGGCTCTGTGCTGACAGCTCAGAGCCTGGAGCCTGCTTCAGATTCTGTGTCTCCCTCTCTCTCTGCCCCTCCTCTGCTCATGCTCTGTCTCCCTCTCTCTCAAAAAATAAATATACATTAAAACAATTAAAAAAAAAAAGAAACCACAAAATACTGCATACTGTTACAAGTGAGATAAACATGTTGGTAGCGTTGTAATTAGGCTATTTCTTCTAAAAGGCCAAACGATTTATTATGCAACAAAATACAAAATGTTTTTTTATGGGGGGTGGGGTGGGGAATCACCTTTTTATTTTAAAACATTTTTTTAACGTTTTATTTATTTTTGAGAGAGAGAGAGAGCGAGCAGGGGAGGGGTAGAGAGAGAGAGAGCAGCAAAGGGGCAGAGAAAGAGTGAGACAGAGGATCTGAAACAGGCTCCGTGCAAATAGCAGAAGGCCCGATGTGGGGCTTAAACCCAGAAACTGTGAGATCATGACTTGAACCGAAGTCTCACACTTAATTGACTGAGCCACCCAGGTGCCCCTATTTCAAAACATTTTTAATTGTGGTAAAGTACATACAGCATAAAATTTGCCATCTTAACCATGTTTAAGTGTACAGTTAAGTGACATTACATTCACATTCTTGTGCAAGCATCATCATCAATCTCTAGAACTCTTTCATCTTGCAAAACTGAAATTCTGTACCCATTAAGCAAGAAAGATATTCTTACCCTTTGACCAAGAAACTACTCCTGGGAATTTATCTTAGGGAAATAATTAAACAGCAAAAACCTATATGCCCAGAGGAATTCAAGGCAGCATTATCTAGAATGGCAAAATAACTAAAAATAGATGTAAATCCCTAATAATGTTACAACAAATCTTCAGTTTATATAGTAATTAAAAACCATAATTATGAAAATTATGCCGGAAATAATGATAAAACTAATGTGTAAAAAAAGCAGAGAACACAGTGTGTATACAACTGCAACTCTATATAAATAATTATGGATTTAGGACAATAAAAATTCTGCAACCAACTATATGCCAAAGGTGCAAACCCAACAACATCCGCATCTCCTCAGCAATTGGAAACGCGAACTTTCAGCTCATACCCCAGTCCTACTGTACTAGAATCCTCATGTTAACAAGATCCCTGGGTGACCTATAGGCTCATCAAAATGTGAGAAGCTTTGGGCTAAAGAAATTGATAGTCAGAGGGCACCTGGGTGGCTCAGTCGGTTAAGTGTCCGACTTCGGCCTGGATCATGATCTCATGGTTCGTGAGTTCAAGCCCCACATCGGGCTCTGTGCTGACAGCTTGGAGCCTGGAGCCTGGAGCCTGCTTCAGATTCTGTGTCTCCCTCTCTCTCTGCCTCTCCCCAAACACTCACTCGCTCTCATTCTCTCTCTCAAAAATAAATAAAAAATAAACATTAAAAAAAAAGAAACTGATAGGTTTACTTCCTGCTGATAATTTAGATTTAGCAGTTTAGGGTAGGGATAAAATGAGTAGCTAATCATTTGAGAATTATGAGCATGAAGATCACCTATGTCTCCCTTTCCTATAGTTAATACTAGGGTCTAGACAGTAATTTACCTTTTCCTCTTTTCAGAAAGGTTAGTTGGGAGTGTGTGTGTGTGTGTGTGTGTGTGTGTGTGTGTGTGTGTGTGTGTGTGTATACTTCTATATTAACAAATACTGAGGTGCAAATGGACATGTGCTGATAATGTGTGGATACCACACTTGCCTCACCCACCCTTCAGGTTCACATGTGACAGAGATGAGCATACACCTTCAGCTATCCCACCACAGCAGTGGCAAAATGAAACATTAGAATATTAAACTTATAGTCTGGAGACTTGGGTTGTAGAAACCCACTCCATTACCCAACCCCCCTGTCACCTTTTCTTTCTCTCTCTCTCTCTTTTTTTTCTTTTTTTGCCCATTATGAGTAATGATAATGAATGATTATAATGATAATGAATGATTATAATGGAGGCTAATGAATGATTTAGCCTCCAAGTTTCATTACTCTAATCTGTTAAATAGAAATAACATCATTTACCAGAGTTACTGTGAAAAACCAGATGAAATAACACATATGAGAACACCTAGAACATAAAGGTATCCAGTTAAGTCCCTAGATTTATTAATTCCTATATATATTTAAAAGTACAACATTCTCTCATTTGTGTCTTTGATCATATAGGTGCAATGGTTCATAGAATATAATGTCATTCTATAAATAGTTGCATGTATAGAAGGAGTGTGGGGAAAAAAAAACCACACATCTTCTCAACTACAAACTCTCTGTTCCTGCTAGAAAAATTCTGAACTGCTTGACTGTGATGACCTTATTCACATTCATCAGATGACCTACCTAACTATATTCCTTCTCAAATATGAACTGGGAAGTGATGAATGAGGTACGAAGATTGAACCAGCTCTCTGACACATCTTTCTTCTTAGGTGTCCCCATTCCAAACCATTCTGCAACTTACTATCCCATCAATCTCCATAAATCACTGCTACGGTCAAATCACTTGTGGACTAAAAATTATCAATATTTTGATACATATTTTGATAACAATTTGGAGTTACCAAATTTTCAATACCTGTGGAATAAAGTTCTAATAACAGGTTAAGGAAAGGAGGAATCTATCATTTACTATTGCTTACTATGTGTCATACATTATACTAGGTGACTGTCTAAAGTTCCCATTTTATGACTATGTATGCTTACTATAAAAAGCAATGTTTGATAAATAGCATGATGTCTATTATTATGAAAGTACTGTAGAGGAAGAGGCTACTTTTGGCTATGATGTGTTAAAGGTGATACATACAGACTTTGAAAAGATTTTGATAGGGGAGGATGATATGGGACTTTGGACAGGATGATGGCAAATCCAATTCCCTATCTTATGAATCCCTTTTATTGTTCCAGGAAACATACATCTGGCCACTAAATGAATACCTGTAGTGATACAGACTCCATCACAAGGCAGCTCATTTTATTATTAAACAATGATCAGCATAATCATAATAATGATAGGTAACATTTACTGAACATCAACATTTGCTGTAAATATCAGACAAAGTGCTAAATGTTTTACATGTGTTATTTCATTTAATACTCAAAACAATACTATGAGATAGTCAGCATCTCATAGGTCTTTGGGCCAGCAAATGACAGAATCAGAAAGTGAATCTAGACTACACTAATCAAAAACCACTATGCCACAATGTTGTAAATTATTTTTCCTTCATTCCATTAAGTGATGATCACAATGCATTCTAATATAAGTGAGCACTGGGTACTTGAAGGCATCTAAGCTAGACTAGAGGAGTTAAGGAGAAGTTGTGCCTGAGATGAACCCTGAAATCTGAGAAACAGGACAGGAAGGAGAACAGTATTCCAAAGCAAGGTCTGGAGTTTGTACAACAGAATGGAAAAGCAAGAGAGCAAGGTATTTTTTAAGACCTCTAAGTAGTTTAGTATGGACAGAGAAAAAAAATGGGAAAGTGGCAAGATATAAAGCTGGTGAGTTAGCAGATACAACTTATAAAGGCTTTGTGAGCAACAGGCAAAAGCATTCGTTTTTTTTTTTTTTTTTTTTTCAACGGTTATTTATTTTTGGGACAGAGAGAGACAGAGCATGAACGGGGGAGGGGCAGAGAGAGAGGGAGACACGGAATCGGAAACAGGCTCCAGGCTCTGAGCCATCAGCCCAGAGCCTGACGCGGGGCTCGAACTCACGGACAGTGAGATCGTGACCTGGCTGAAGTCGGACGCTTAACCGACTGAGCCACCCAGGCGCCCCAAGCATTCGGTTTTAATAACCTGTAAGCACTGAGGAAACAATGAAAGACTTCCACTGGGAGATAAATTTGGGACGAGTTAGAATGTTAGAGTAATTAAATGTAGTAATCATGAGGGCCCAGAGTGAGGCAGGAAGGGAAGACAGATATGAAAAAAAATGAAGAAGGAAGAACTAAGGGGATGTCTAATTGATTTAATAGGTGGGATAAAGAGCAGGGAAGAATAAAGGATAGATTCCCAGTTTTAGACATCGGTAATAGTGAATGATAATACCAGTATCTAAAACATTCAACACCAGAATAGCTACTATAAATTTTTTGTTCTTTTGCTGTGCCAAAAGCTGTCTCTCTGTAAATTTTCCCTATAAGTACTTATTACGTTCTCTAAGGCAATGGTTTCCAAAGTACGGTTCACACACCTCAAGAAGCCTGCAAAATAATCCATTAAGGTATTAGAAGAAAACATGAGAATTTCGATTTTTAATCTCATTTTTATTAAAAATAAGAAATTAATCTTTAATTAAACCTACGTTCACGATAGTATTGCACAGAAGATATAAATAATAATATATCTACTAGAAGCATGCACTTATATATCTTTTTAAAATTAAAAAATTTTTTTCCATTGTTTATTTGGTTTTGAGAGACAGAGAGCATGAGTGGGGAGGGGCAAAGGGAGAGGGAGGCACAGAATCTGAAGCAGGCTCCAGGTTCTGAGCTGTCAGCATACCTTAACCAATTGAGCCAACCAGGTGCCCCTGTCTTTTTAAAATTTAATTTTTTTTTTAAATATTTTAAGTAAAAATTTCTTCACTTTCTCAGAATCCTTATACATTTAATACTGCTTATAATTTATCACAAGAATTATTTCCCAAAAATGTTACTCACACCTGGATTGAAAGAGTGGAAAATGTGACAATGTGGTTTTTATATACCACATTACAAAACAAAAGCAGCAAAAGCTATTGAGGTAGGTCCAGAGCCTTTAGTCACAATGGGGAAGAGGATGAAAAGTATCTCTGAAGAAGCAGAGTATCTAATCCCCAAATCAAAAGTAAAGAAAATTACTCAAAGACCACATTAAAAAATAAGCTTCAGGGGCACCAAGTTGGCTTAGTCAGTTAAGCTTCCAACTCATGATTCTGGCTCAGGTCTCATAGTTCTTGAATTTGTGCCCTGAGTCAGGCTCCATGCTCACAGTATGGAGCCTGCTTAGGATTCTCTCTCTCTCCCTCTCTCTGTGCCCCTTCCCTGCTCTTTCTCTCTCAAAATAAATAAATAAACTTAAAAAAAATAAAAATAATAAAAAATAAGCTTCAGAATTTTCTGAAGAAAACAAATGTATTTACAACCTTAAGGTTAGGAGTAGATTAAATAAACTTTTCTTATTTAACTTGTCTTTTTTCTTGATACTTATTTTTAAGATTTAGAAGTATCTACTGAAGAGCAAAAGGATAATGGAGATATAAAAGATGAATCCCTCTTAAGAGCAAAAGGGAAGCAAAAGAAAAAACATAAAGATTTACCTAAAAGGTAAAAAATACAGATTCAAAGGGGCACACAAACTCCAATGTTTACAGCACCATTATTAACAATAGCCAAACTATGGAGAAAGCTCAAACTGACTTTCCATTGACTGATAAATGGATAAAGATGTGGTACACACACACACATACACACACACACACACATATACAGACAATGGAATATTACTCAGTCATCAAAAAGAATGAAATCTTGCCATTTGCAATGACATAGATGGAGCTAGAATGTCCTATGCTAAGCAAAATAAGTCACTCAGAGAAAGACAAATACCACATGATTTCACTCATATGTGGAATTTAAGAAACAAAATAGATATGAGGAGAGATGGGAGGAAGAGGAGAGAGAAACAAACCATAAGAGACTGTTAACAATTGAGAAAAAAATGAAGGTTGATGGAGGAAGGTGAGTGAGAGACTAGATGGGTGATGGGTACTAAGGAGGAGACTTGTTATGATGAGCACTGGGTGTTGTATGTAAGTGATGAATTATTGAATTCATAAAAGCATACAATGGGTGAAGAGGTTATACCATTAAGAGTACTATCAAAGTATGTCAATGGTACAAATTCTATTGTTGCCAATGGACACAATCCATATATATCATTTTAAAACTAACAAGGGTCCTAATAAGGCAATATGATACAATAAAAATAGTTTATGGTATACCTACTATTTAACAGGTACAGTACTACTTTTGACATTCTTTTAGTATCCCTAAAATTATTGTTTAGGTACATAATAACCCCTCTTTACAAGATGGAGACACTGAAACTCTTACCATAGTCCTTCATAATGTCACCTTAAACAAACTGACTAATGTCCCAAATTACTAAATAGCAGGACTAAAACTGGTTTCCAATTCTGTTGGACCATTCTTTAAATATTTGAAAACAGCGTGTTTCCTCTGAGAATTGCTTTTCCTGGGATCAATGTCCCCAGTTGTCCTCTGAAGGTGAGTTTCTGGACTACTCTAGTCATCTTTTACTTACATCAAGTCAATTTTAAAATGTATTACATTCTAAACACACTATTCATGAAATGGACTTGCTAGCAAAAACCTATAAGGTCTGAGTATCATCTTCAAGGAGAGAAAATGGAATAAAATCATATTAACAATTTTTATATATATACTCAATACCATTTATACTTATCACATTCACCTTTGATGCACATGCCAACCTACCTTTCCAAAGTGACCCTATCACTTCTTCACTCAAAGGCTTTTAGTGGCTTTCTATTTCACCCAGAGAAAAAGCCTAAGCCCTTACAAAGGCCTCTAAGCCTATATCATCCGGTGCCTGTTTCTTCTGTTCCTCATCTCCTATTGTTCTCCTCCTTGCTTCCTCTATTTCAACACAAGAGCCTCTTAGATGTTCCCTGGGTATCCCAAGCATGCTTCTGCCTCACAGTCTTTGTATTTTCTTCCTTCCGCAGCCTGGAATGCTCTCCTTTCCAGATATCTGATGGTGCATTCCTTCATTTCCTTCAGGCCAAATGTCATCATCTTCTGAGTGAGACATACTCTGACTGCCCTATGTAAAACTGCAACTCCAACCTCCCAATACTTTCTATGCTACTTGCCTTGCTTTGCTTTTCTTCACAGCACTTGCTACAGCTAAAAGTTTCTAGTCTGAGATATGATGCAGAAGCAGAAGTACTTCATAAAGCACATGAGAAATTAGCAATCTGGTGTAAATAATTTTGGTCTTATAGTTAAATTATAATTTAGTAATAAAAGTGGTACTAAATTATAATTTAGTAATTCTCTGAAAGAGAATTAGTTAGAAAGGATGATTAAATAAAGAAATATGGAATGGGGCACCTGGCTGGCTCAGTTGGAAGAGCATGTGATTCTTGATCTTGGGGTCTTGAGTTTGAGCCCCATGTTGGGTGTAAAGATTACTTAAATTAATAAATGAAATTAAAAACAAAAAAAGAAAAGAAAGCAATATGATTAATATCAATACCTACCTTAAAGCATTAGATAAATGCTTTAAAGGGTTTGGTAATTCATTGTTGCAATAGGAGTGGAACCTAGAGTCAAGTTCTGTTGTTTTTTAGCTGTTTTAACTCACACTAGTTATGTATCCATTTATGTCTCATTTTCTCATGTGTAAAATGGGAATTTTAACAGTAACTACTTTCATAGTATTGATGTGATGATTAAATAAGACGCTATATGCTTCAGCACATATATTAAATGTTAATTTTTATTAGCACAGTATCTGACATATAAGCTCTTAATAAATATTACCTACTACTATTACCACCAAATTACAAACTTATTAGCTTATTCTGAAAGTTAATGAACCACAGGCATACCTGGTAAGACCCACAATATAAATTTTAAAAAACTATTAGAAATTAAATACCAAGTAAGAATCTAGGACATTTAAAATACATTTATTCTAATATTAAAGTACTATATGTTCTGGTACTATAACATTCATTTTAGGCTGTGTTTACAAGTCATATATAGTATAAAATTAGACTATTTAATCTTATAAGTTTAATTTATATCAATTGTTCTCAATCTTTTCTTCTCCAACATACCTGAGAGTTATGGCACACTCCCATTATGCACAGTGGCTCAGTAGAGCAGTAATTCTCCACTAAATGAGGAGAATGTGGTGGGAGGGTAATAGGGTGGGTTGTCTTGTGTCATTAGTTCACGTAATGGAAAAATACAAAAAGAAAACTGTGATTCAGAGATAAGAAAAAAGTTAAATCTACAGAAGAACATTAAGTGTATGTCACAGATCCATTTTTTCAATTTGTATTCAAAAGGTTGGAGATACTTAAAATCTCTTACTAGTGTGTTTTCTCCATTGGAACTATTCCAGAGTCTCATTCGATTATCCGTACCAACAGTAAGGAGGTGAAGCCCATCACTTGTAAAACATAAGCCATTAACTTTCCCATTATGAGCAGTGTTTGCTGCAATGAAAAATACAATTCAGTTTATCAGTTCTTGTATTCAGGACACACGTAATGCTTCATGATACAGTTATTTAAACATATTAATATAGGACAACTCTCTGAATTGCTTAAAATATACAAGTTGATTATGTTTAAAATTATTCATCCCTGTGGATTATTTGAATACAATAAGCTATATAAATTAGAACCACAAAAATAGAGAAAAACAGGAAAACCAAAAAGGAAAATATATATTGCCAAATATAATTATATTGCCAAATATAATTTTTCTTAAGAGAGTAAGTAAGCTGTGCTATCAAACTCAATTAAATGCATAGCCTGACATTAAAATTTTAAATTAAACACTTTTCAAATTTCTTTTATACTAATTCTATTTTTAATCTAAAAATCACTCCATGGACTATTAAAAATCAATAATACTAGTATTTACAATTAAAAATACTTTTAAAAAAAATGTTTATTTTTGAGAGAGAGAGAAAGAGAGAGCGCAAACAGGGAGGGCAGAGAGAGGGAGACACAGAATCCAAAGCAGGCTCCAGGCTGTGAGCTGTCAGCACAGAGCCCAACATGGGGCTCAAACTCATGAGGGGTGAAATCATGACCTGAGCCAAAGTGGGACATTCAACTGACTGAGTGACCTAGGCACCCCCGAGTTTTTTTTTTTAATGTTTATTTATTTTTGAGAGAGAGAGAAAGAGAGAGCACGAGCAGGGGAGGAGCAGAGAGAGAGGGAGACACAGAATCCAAAGCAGGCTCCAGGCTCTGAGTTGTCAGTACACAGACTGATGTAGGGCTCGAACTCATGAACCATGAGATCATGACCTGAGCCAAAGTCGGACGCTTAACCGATTGAGCCACCCAGGTGCCCCTAAAAAAACAGAAAACTTTAATAGGGAAAGAATACCTCTTTTAGTTTCAACCAAAATTTGTATTGCTGTCAAAATGACCAACTTTGAGAAAGCATAATTCTCAATAGCTTAATTTAATTACAAAGATTATTAAAACAATCATAAAATTGTATATAGTTCATTCTAAGATTTTTCTAGTCTGGAACTAATTCTGAATCAGAATTTTATCCCATAAAGATATTAAATTCTATCATAAAAATGCAACTGAGGCACTTTGTCACCTGGATAGCAGCTGACACATTTAACACAACTTGCACATTTTATTCTCATACAACAGTCCCAAAATGTTACTATTCCTTCAATTTACTATAGCTTCCTAAGGGGCACTGAATTTGTATTAGCTGACCTCACTGGAGGAAAAAAACAAAAGTAACTAATTCAGAAAAGTTTCTGCATTTGAAAATTTAGGAGATGAGATGTATCTTGAAGAAAAACAATCGTGATTTAGTTATGTACATTTAGAAATTGATTTACTATGAATGACTTTTGACTTTTTCTAAATCATAAGATTTATAATTTGTCAAGAGACATTAATTAGTTTCAATTCAAAATTTTCAATATAAACATACTATCATTGGCATGTTTCTATATTGATGTATTCTTCATTACCTGATTCAACAGCTTGTGACTTTTTTCCATTATGCTGATCAAGAGTAAATAAACATCCTGATGCTCTCCTGACATCCCATAATTTTACTCTGCTGTCAGCACTAAGAAGAAATAAATGTTACACTGACATATATAGGTAGGACAGTGACTACTCTTGCACCTAACCTTTCCAGTATTATGGCACACAGAGGTCTCAGTATATCAGTGCAAATATATTTGTATATTTGGGTTGTTGTATTTTGCCTTTTCATCTAATATTCAAAGTCAATAGTAGCAAAAGGCAGTGGAAAACATAGCAAAAAAAAAAAAAAGGTAACCTTTTTTACATCACAAGGACTGAATTCTGCTGGTTTTTATGAGCATGTTCCTCCTCCAAAACTGGACAGCTTTGAAGCTGGTTCCTTAGCAAGTTTGTTACTACATCTTTTCTACTGTTTGTTATTCAAATGTTTTCTGACAATCAAGCAGGTAACTAATTTTACTTTTGTTTAAGAATTCATTTGGCATGAATCTGGTGTTTCCTTTTTTATGAAAAAATTAAGGTAGATAATGACAATATATTTATGTTTGGTTTCATATACGCAAATCTATCTTTGCCACATATTCAAGAACTAAATTTAATGTCTCTTAGATATCAGACCCTTGTATTTATCTCAAGTAAGTGAAAAGAAGAAAGGCAAAATACTGTGGTCACACATCAATTTCAGCTTCTTTTAAAGATCTGTATTTTTTTTTAAGTTTATTTATTTTGAGAGACAGAGTTCGTAGGCAGGGGAGGGGGGAGGAAAGACAGACAGACAGACAGACAGACAATCCCATGCAGGCTCTGCACTGTCAGTGTGGAGCCCAATACAGGACCTGAACTCACAAATTGAGAGATCATGACCTGAGCCGACATCAAGAATCGAACTCACAACCAACTGAGTCACCCAGGTGCCCCATCAATTTCAGCTTCTAAACTACACCTAAAGAAAATATAAATTAGTTTAACTGATGCTATCATGTTCTCAAAAGAGACCTCAACAATATTCTAACCCGTTGGGTTTATCCAAGCCCCTTTAATTAGAAAAGGCAATACAATGAATTTTATAGGGGTACTTGAGTGGCTCAATCAGTTAGGTATCCAACTCTTGATTTCAGTTCAGCTCATGATCTCATGGTTCATGGATCGAACCCCACATTAGGCTCTGAGCTAATAGCACGGAGCCTGCTTGGGATTCTCTTTCTCTCTGTCTCTCAAAATAAATAAATACACTTAAAAAAAACCCTCAATGCATTTTTAAAGCCTATTTCTAACTTACAAATCTTTTTTTTTTTTACATAGATACAAGGCTTAAATCTTCCTATAATCTTGATTCTTTTCACAGATCACCATCAAACCTAGCTGATTAGAATAGCAAGCAAAAAGCTAGCATTTCCCATTTTCAAAATGGTTTTCTTTCTTTCCAGCTGGAGAAGGTCTGCAATGGGATGAGTCTGAGGATTTAAGCATTTTCTGAAACAGGTAAGATTTGGACATATCTGGTTCCTAACGCCGATTACTAGGTCCATTCTCATACTGATTCAAATTCCTGGTGTACTCTGAGAATTGAAAGCCTCTTTCTTAGCTTCCCTATGAGTTGAGGAAAACCAAACTAGGCATAAACAACAGAAATCCACCTTAGTATGGACCCACAACCAGCACCTAGCCCCCCACCTTCATACCTCATTAGCCAGCCTTCTTACAGCTACATCTTAACACTTGTTCTACTTCAGAAAGCACAGATTTCTTTTTTTTTAAATTTTCTTTTAACATTTATTTATTTTTGAGACACACACACACACAGAGGGTGAGCAGGGGAGGGGCAGAGAGAAATGTAGATACAGAATCTGAAGCAGGATCCAGGTTCCAAGCTGGGGCTTGAACTCACAAACCATGAGTTCATGACCTGAGCCAAAGTCAGATGCTTAACCAACTGAGCCACCCGGGTGCCCCCAGAAAGCACAGATTTCAATATCACATTCTGCAAACTATTAACAGAAGCTTCTCTGGGGACTAAACTGCTTGGTATAGGGTAGGCGGTTATTAAATATTAGCAAATTAAATCAACAAATAAATGTTGAATCAGATTCAAAATAATTCTGTATTAAAGGAAATGAATAGAAATGCTATTATTTTTAAATTAATAGTCTTACACTTTTGTAGAAAAAAATGACACAACACAATTGTTTTATAGGTAATACTAGTAGATTTGCATTGCTACAGAGATTCTCTTGTTTCCTCTGACTTAAAAGGTGAGCACCTTCAAGATAGACAGTGATGCAAAGGAAGATTTCTTATGGTGATATGACATAAAAATTCAATTATATTAAGGACCTAATTAACAAATAAATATGCATCTCATATAAATAGTGTTCTCAAAATTCTTATCATTAATTTTGAACTTTGAAACCAAATAATTTGCATGTTACCTTGCAGTTGCCAAGATATATTCACAACGTGGCGACCAAGAAACTGCCAATATTTCTTGTCTGTGACCTGCAAATACAATCGTATGAAAAGTCCTGTAAAATACTTGAAAAATCAAAAGATACACTGTAATTTAAATATGTCTGATTTTGAAGAAAGTAAACACTATTAAAAATAAATTGATATGATCATCACTTTTTCACATTTATAATAATCCGTTTAAATATTAACATGAAGTCTGTGGGGGCATTTCTCACACATAGTATCTTATTATAAATGGCTGGGTTTTGCATTGGAAAAGTCAAAGCAAGTGAGTATTTCTTTTTTAATACAGCTGTTAGATTAGAAAGTAAATGCATTAATAAATGATAGATCTCAAGCTCATTTACTTTTATCTACAACAAAAAAACACTGCAACAAACCACTCAAGATAAACATTCTAGAGAATAAAAATGGTTTCTAACTTTTCAGAAAGTTGTAATAGAAAAAGTTTTCTAAATTCATGATTGTAAAAAGCATTTATGTAAAAAATTTTTTCTAGAAAGCACAGGTGATAAGTTCATAGGATAACTTCAGCATTTTAATTCACTTTTGCCTAAACGAACTATTCAAACTAGATATTTTCATCTACCTTACATTATTAGAAATTCATTATAAATGTGAAACAAATGCTATCCATCTCACCATGTTCTCTTGATATATTATGTGCTTCTAGAGATAAATAAAAATATATATATATCTGAGTTACATCCCATCTTTTCATTGTTTAGAATCAGATGGTCTAATGCTGATAAAAGTAGGAAAAATATTTAAATTAATATATCTTAACCAAAATGATTATTATACTGCCTTTTTCTAAAATAGTTGCAATGAGGGGAAAAAAGTACCTAAATATTAGGAATATTTAGTTAGCCAGAACAATATTAAACAATGCTCTTAACACAAATGTATCAATATAAGTTTCATAAATATATATATTTTTTTAAATGTAGAAATAAGACAAGGTTTTCAGCCAGACTTTCCATATCCTTTGAGCTTACCCTATGGCCATTGTTTATATAAATGTCTCCTCAATAGTTCAGTTTTATAAGAATAATGCACAGAAGGATCTTTATCTCCTTGTTGACTTTTAACAACTAGCACAAAATACATCAGTCATGTCAACCACAAAGAATACATTGTTAGTAATGTCTCTTTTTATTGAATGGTTTACTCAAAGTAGTTGTTGTTTCAAATTAAAAAAAAATACCCTGTAAAATGTGGGAACAGGATCCAGACTTTAAGTCACAAAGTTGTACTTTGGGCCCTCTAGTACCGACTGTAAAAACAAAAACAAAAATGGTTTAAGATAATTTTATTATAAATCATCACCAAAAGGAAATAAGAAACTACCGTTATGAATCATGACATTTTCACTGCATCCATGTAGAAATCTAAAAATAGTATGCTAAAGATATACTTCAAATCATTTTTAATGCTTATAATTAGAAAATTTAATTGCAGTTATACCTTAGTACAAGTAGAACCCTATTATTGTGTTATTTTTTAACATTTAATTTTGAAGTAATTATAGATTCAAGGGAAGTTGCAAAGATAGTACAGAAAGACCCTGTGTACCTATCACACTTGTTGTTCCAATGGTTGTTATACGAGGTAAAACTATACTACAGTATCAAAACCAGGAAATTTGTATTGCTGCAATGTGTATGTATGTATAATCCTAGGCTATTGTATTATATCAAGTTATTTTTTTAGTACCTTAGTTTTTCCATAGTAATGATATGTTTCCAATCAGAAACTCTGGACACAGACTGAGTGGACCTCAAAGACAAGTTAGTGTCCAACTGTTCTTCACAGATGAAACAGCTAACTGGCATCTTGAGGTGAAGATGTTCATGCAATGCCACACAAATAACAGAATCACAGGGACCTGGTATCTGATACCAGAAAAACATTTTTTCTTTCTCACACATGAGAATTCTTGTTGCATGTGCTTTCATAAAAATTGAAGTTTAATTTTAATAACAGTCTTAGAGTAAAGGAATAATTTCCATTTTTGCACTGTGTTGAATTTAAAAAGTTGCCAAAATTTGTTCATGTACAATCTTTGAAGCTTTGGTGGGTGAAAAGTAACTCCATAGGGAATAGAAATGTGCTTTCTTAATCTGTGAATCCTAGCCACTAGCACAGTGCCCAACTTACACAATAACTGTAAAACTGAATGTAAAAATGGCATATACTTAAGCTTTTTTCTTTTTTTAAAGAACTGTGATATTCACCTGGGTTAAAATGTCAAATCAGAAGTAGGTATTAAAAGGGAGCAAGTTTCAATACGTTGAAAAGCAAAAAAGGACAGGTACAAACCTGCTACCAAACAGTGCTTGGTGGCAACTGGAGACATATGATGACTATAAACTGTTTCTTCAAAATTAAATATATCTGCAGTCTGATAATCAAAAGACATTTAAAAAGTGTAAGTTCTAATTATAATCACAAAAGCAGTTAACTTTCTATTTACTTATTCCCAGATTATCAGTAATTTTTAAATGACTGTTAGCAATTTATTTGACTTAAAACATGAGAATTTTTTAAGTAAAAAACCTATTAATTTAATTTAATTATTATTCTTTTTAATGTTTATTTATTTTTGAGACAGAGAGAGACACAGCATGAGCAGGGAAGGGGCAGAGAGAGAGGGAGACATAGAATGTGAAGCAGGCTCCAGGCTCTGAGCTGTCAGCACGGAGCCCGACGCGGGGCTTGAACTCACGAACTGTGAGATCATGACCTGAGCCGAAGTCAGACGCTTAACCGACTGAGCCACCCAGGCGCCCCAAAACCTATTAATTTTAAATCCTTTGTTATTTATAACACTCTTGTCCCTTTAGTGAGAAAAATAGTTTTTTGCTAATAAATTCCAGACATTACGAAGACACAGCCAATGGCTCACCATCTTCTTCTCCACTCCATTCAGGGATTCTTCTCCACTCTATTTAGGGAAACTTCATAATATGTACACAGGTCATCTAGCCAGAATTCTGCCTCTCAGTCCCACACCCCAGACACCCTCATCACCTAGATTTGTTCTTCCTTTGAAATCATACATTTCATGTATGTTACGTGTGACCACAATCTTCCATCATTTTCAGCTTTATTTTTCCCAACTACTTCTAAGACACCGAAATAAAACCCAGAACTCCTATCAGTTCCTCTTGACTTTGCTTTTTTCCCCCTTCTTCAGCTTGGATTCCAAGGTTCAATTCTTCAACTGCCAATATCTTCAACTTCAACCCTGGATGACTCCAAATGTTTGCCTTCTCTGAACCTATATCCAGGACAATCTACATCAGAGGTCAGCAAACTTCTGTAATCAGCAGACTGTAGTATATATTTTAGGGTTTAAGAACTACTACTCATTTCTGTCATTGTAGTGTCAAAGCGGCCACAGACAACAAATATGTGTTGTAATAATGCTTTATTTTACAAAAATTTTATTTTACAATGCTTTATTTATTTTGCAGCATTTTGCTAGTATGGCAAACTGGCATCACTATAAAAGATCATTCATCTCAACTGGGCTTTCAGTATTGACTGCCAGTCCTATCATATTATAATACTATTCCCTGCAATATTCATAGCTCTTTCAAACTTCTCCATTCTCCACAAACATGGCCACTCGATCGACTGTAACCAGCAATCTGACCTTTTATTACAAAGAGAAAACAGGAAGTCATTCAATGAGAATTCTCTTAGTGTCTTATCAACAAACCGACAAACACATTTGCTTCCATCTATCCTTTTTCCTTCTTCATTCCTGTTATCATGGAAAAATCATCCTTTCTCATATTTAAAGTTACTATCCCCACCTGTGCTTAGATCCCCCACACCGCTGTCAGAAATCTCGCTCTATACATAATATCCTCTATCTCCAAGATATCTATAAACTCTCCCTTCCTACTGGCTCATTCTCATCAGCATTTAAAAATATTCATGATTTGGGGCGCTTGGGTGGCTCAGGCAGTTAAGTGTCCAACTTCGGCTCAGGTCATGATCTCATGGTTCGTGAGTCTGAACCCCACATCGGGCTCTGTGCTGACAGCTTAGAGCCTGGAGCCTGCTTCAGATTCTGTGTCTCCCTCTCTCTCTCTCTCTCTGCCCTTTACCTGCTCGTACTCTGTCTCTTTCTCTCAAAAATAAATTAAAATATTTTAAAATAAATAAATAAAAATGTTCATGATTCTTTTTTTATATATATAAAATGTTTAAATGTTTATTTTTGGGAGATAGAGAGGGAGAGAGAAGAAGGGAGGGAAAGAGCGGAGGAGGGGCACAGAGAGAGGGGTCAAGGAGGAACCGAAGCAGGCTCCATGCTGACTGCAGAGAGCCCAATGCAGGGATTGAACTCACAAACTAATCGATCACGACCTGAGCTGAAGTACAATGTTCAACCAATCGAGCCACGCAGGCGCCCCCATGATTCTTTCATCTTAAGAGTAAAACAAAAACCTTTCATTCTATATTCCTCCTAATTAATCTTTCTTCTTCAAATCCAAATTTTGGCCATCTTTGACTTCCTATCTCCCACATATTTCTCAACTCAGCACAATCTTATTTTTATCTATACTACTCCAATTCACACTACTCTTCCAGTATCACTGATACCTGCTGTCATCAAGCATAGTCTTCACCTTACCAAACCTGTCGGTATTACGAAATACAGCTGGATACTGAATTTTCCTTAAAATAATCTCTTCTGCAGGCTTCCATGATACAACATAGTCCTGATTTTCCTCTTACACTCTCTGGCCACTCCTCTTCATTGTCTTTTGCAGGCTTTTTTTTGTTCCTTTTCCTGTCTTATTAATCTTGTCTTCCTCATGGTTTTGTTCTATGTATTCTTCTCTTCAACTGCCACTTATATGGTATTTTCAGGGCAGACTACCTTCCTAAATAGCAGGAATCTATTTAGGATTATTTTCATTTGGATTTCCTGTGAATCCTTCAAATTTAACAAATCTAAAATTTAACTCAACACCCACCTAAACCTTTCTTTATCTTAGTAAATGACAATATAATCTACCCAACTGCCCAAGTTAGTGAACTTGAGGATCATTCTTTTTTTAAATAACAGCTTTATTGAGCTATAATTGACATACCACACAATTCATTCAAAGTATGTACTTGAGCAGTCTTTAGTATATTCACAGAGTTGTGCAATCATCACCAAAATCAATTTTAGA